>NC_139031.1:52658598-53184944 GCF_964662115.1 Mustela nivalis
AACAAAAACTGCCCTCCATAGGTCACCATCATAGTCCTTTTAGTCAAAGGCTTTTTGACTCTTCCCTGTATTCAAAGACAAAAAGTCATATTTAGGATGAAGTCCTGTGAGATTGTGTGTGTGTGTGTGTGTGTGTGTGTGTGTGTGTGCATGCGCGCACACACACACGCACCAGGGAAAGAAGTTAGCATGGTGGTTTTCCGAATGTGGTTCTCAAGATGTGCCCCTCTCCCCCCACTCAAAACCACAACATCACATCACTTGGCCATTTCGTTAGAAATGCAGAATCTTGGGTGCAACCCCAGACCCTCTGGATCAGAGTTACAGGGTGGGTCCAGCAAAGCATCTTAGAACAAATCCTGCAGGTGATTATGGTACCACTGAGGTTTAGAACCACTGGCATAAAGGACAATGAAGATGTGCTTGGGTGACTGGAGAAGAGGGATACTCCACAAAGAATTATAGCTGATAACCTCCTGTTTGTTCCTGAAACGTTATGACCCTCCAGGATCCCAGCTGCATAAGTCATCCTGATTCTTATGTTGCTGAGGACTTCTAACTGCATTTCACTGGGTTGTAACTATTTTTTTTTTTTTTTACATCAGGGGTTGTTAGCCTCAAAGGAATCCTAGATATAAATTGTTCCTTTCTGCTCTTTTCTCCCCCAAGAAATTAAGGAGTTTAGGGAGCTTTCTGTCTTAATTGATTTTCCATTAAAAAAAAACATACTTTTATCATTTTGAACAATATTTTTTTCATTTAAACCTTTTTTTCCTACTCATTTTAATTTGATTTGCTTAATTTTGCTCAAGGATATGTACTTAGTTTTCTAACCTAAAGCTTTGGCTACCTGTGGTGTGCCAAGGACTTTAGTTTTGGACATTATATTTGGTAAAACCAACCACAGAATTTTGAAGATCTTCCAGGAAACCTGAGGTTTCAGTATAAATTGCATATTGCACAATTTGGCTTTTCACCCAACCTTCCCATGTAGTTTCACCTATCAGAGGAAAAAATTGCTATACACCATTTGATTTTTTAAGTATGCCACATTGTGAGATGAGTTTTGACTTTGTTTATCCGTTATATTTGAAAAACGTTTTTCCCTTCTTTCCTTTCCTTCCTCCCCCTTTCCTCTTCTCTTTCTTCTCTCCTCATTTAATTTTGTTCTTTACTACTTGATACCAGAAAAGTCTTTTGGTTTTGGTTTCTTTAAAAAATGGAATAAATGTCTTTGAAATAAAATGTCAAAGACTTCAGGGGTGCCTGGGTGGCTCAGTGGGTTAAGCCTATGCCTTCGGCTCAGATCATGATCTCAGGATCCTGGGACCGAGCCCCACATCAGCTCTCTGCTCAGCAGGGGGCCTGCTTCCTCCTCCCCCTCTGCCTACCTCTCTGCCTACTTGTGATCTCTCTCTGTCAGATAAATAAATAAAATCTTAAATAAAAAAAAGTAAAAGACTTGAAAGAAGAGTATGAGAATTAGAGTCAAAGGTGAAAGAGGTGTGGTTAACACCTAAAGGAGAACAAGAAGTCAAAGTTTCGCATGCCTGGCAGCTTGAACTAGAAGGTGGCATAGTTTCAGAGTGTAGTGTTGGGAACCTTGAGTCCGAGACGGGGTGTATGGCATCCTGAGTCATGCACAGTATGGAGTAGCCATAATGTTCATGAGGAATTATGTCTGGGTTAGTCACTCACCAGCTGTTTGACCTGGTAGGTTTGTTATGCCCCATTGCTGAGATTTCTTTCTTGTACTCTGTAAAATCTTACAGAAAATTTCTATTTTTCAGGGTTTTCATGGGACAAAGAGAAAACATACATGTAGAGAAGGCTGAGTCTCAGCAATGGGATGCTCCCAGTTAGTATATCCTGATGCTTTTCATTGTAGTTCATCCGTTTTCATAGTTGCATGGTACTTTAGTGAATTAAAACACCATATTTATTTATCCATTCATGTGGCAAAGGATAATTTGGGTAATCCAGTTTTTTGTTAGTGTAACATAATGAACATTCATGCGTATCTCTTCCGACATACATATACAAGGCTTTAGTCGCACAGATAGCTGAGATTGGAATTGCTGGGTACTGTGGTATAAGCACCTTTCCTAGAAGATGCCAGATTGATTTTTAAGTGATTATGCCTAGTGACACTTCCACTAGGAGAATATAGGGCTTCTCCCTTTCTCCACATCTTTGCCAAAGCTAGTGTTGCAGATTTTAAAATTTTGGCAAATTTGATGGGTGTAATTGTACCTCATGCAGTCTTATTTAGAATTCCCCTGATTTCCAATAAATTGAGCATATTTTAATATACTTTTGGGTCATTTGTGTTTATTTTTTAAAGAAATACTTGTTCAGGACGCCTAGGTGGCTCAATTGGCTGAGTGACTGCCTTCAGCTCAGGTCATGATCCCGGACTTCCAGGATCAAGTCCCGCATCGGGCTCTCAGCAACTTGAAGAGTCTGCTTCTCCCTCTGACCTTCTCCTCTCTCATGCTCTCTCTCAGATAAATAAATAAAAAATTCTTTAAAAAAAAGAAAGAAATATTTGTTCAGATCTTTTCCAAAATTTTCTATAATTTTGTTTTTATTTTGGTTATTGATTATGAGTCTTTTAAATTTCTTTATATCATTATTATTATTAAGTAGGCTCCACATCCTGAATGGAGTCCAATGCAGGGCCTGAACTCAGGGCCCCAAATCAAGACCTGAGCTGAGATCAAGAGCTCAACTGACAGAGCCACCCAGGTGCCCCTGATTCATAGGAGTCTTTTAGAATCCAATCCTTATCTTCTCCCACTTTTTGGCTTATGTTGTTAATTTTGGTAAATGATGTCATTTGACTTATCTGTAGGATTTCTCATTCTTTTAAAATATGGTTTGCATCTTGTGCTTGTGCTTTGCTTAAGAAATTCTCTACTTCCCAGAAAGTGTAAAGATAATTCTTTGGACTCTATTTTTAAGTTTTGCTTTTCAGTCTTTAAATCTCTTAAAATTGATTTGTGTATAATTAATGTAACTTTTTAAGCTGTATATCCTCCATTTACTGAATCATCATTTCACTGCTCTATGTGACGAATTCTGTCATTCATCAAGTTTTCATGTGAGGGTGTGTCTGTTTGTAGAGGTATTGTGTGTCTTTAGTTTCTGTTCTCATTTCACATTGTCCTACTTAGCACATATTTAAACTAAATGCTGGTGGCACACTTCACTTTCTTCTTATTCTTTTTTGGGATTGTCTTGATTATTAGCCCTTTGCTTTTCTATATAAATTTTAAAGTAGCTTAAGAAGTTACAAACACATACATATACATAAAATGTTTTGATTTCTCTTACAACTGCCTTGAATGTATAGAAGAACTTAAGGAAGAATTTCTAGTTTTGTGAATGTTTGTCTTCCAATCACCAAAGAGGAATTTCCTATTTATTGAAGTTGTAGCTTACTATTCTTTTTTGTTATCCTTGGAATTTTCACCAATTTTTTTTTATAGGATCAGTAATACATTCTAGTTTTGCTTGTTGGTATTAATCCAGAGTCTAAGCATTTTTCAGTGAAGTGCTGATACATATTTTAGGATATTTAGTCCAGCATCCCATGAGAAGTAGAGGATGTATGTAGAGTATTATTAAATGCAGTTTTCTATTCTTTTTAAAGATTTCATTTATTTATTTGGGAGACAGAACAGGTAAGAGAGAGAGTATGAGCATGGAGACGAGTAGAGGGAGAGAGAGAAACAGATTCCCTGCTGAGCAGAGAGCCCAAGGTGCAGGACTTGATCCCCGGACTCCTGGGATCGTGATCTGAGCCTAAGGGAGATACTTAACCAACTGAGCCCACCCAGGCACACTGCAGTTTTCTATTTAAGTATGTGTGAATACTTTAAGTTTAGTTTCTCTGCCAACCTGTATATGTATGCTTATAAACATTATTTATTTATTTATTTTTTTATTTTGTAGGTGGAAAAATGATAACCAATAAAAGATCCCAGTTTTGCTTAGAAGGAATCTCACGAAGTAAGTCTGAAGGAAATTTGTTTGACATGGAAGCTCAAAAATCCTCAAGAAATTTCCATGTTACAGGTACAAGAATCTATAACTTGTAATTTTTTTTTTATCCAGCATTGATAACTATTGGAAGCTTAACTCTGAAAAGAGCTACAGAAGATTAAAATAATTATAAAATTATCATGCAAATACTTACACTATCATTAAAAAATGAGCAAAATGAAATAGCACAGTCAGCAGATTACATAAATCTTCTGAGAAGGCAAAAATTCATTATTAAGTGAATGATATATGCAGTAAATATAATAAATTTGGGGGTAAATGAGATCTCTAGAGGTTGAACTGGGCTAAGAAATTTTCATGAAGAGTGAAAGAATTGAACTGATCCTCAGAGGAAAGGTAAGTTTGAAGAGAGTTAGATGAAACCAGATTGAAAGAAACATGAAAATAAGAGAAATACAACTTTTATTTTTCAAATGCACATTCTAATTTTTAATGTGTGATGCTTAAAACCCATTTCAATATGCTTAAAACCCATTTCAATTAAGATATAGCTCTTTGTGTACTAAACAAAAAAGTCTGTCAGTTTACTTGGATTCACTTTTCAATTTTGGCTGGCCAGTTGGGCTTTTGTTTTCATGAAAGCTGTACCAGTTTCACCAAGGTCACAGAATCATTACCAATATTTATTGAGAAATGACCAAGTATGAATTTCTAAACATTTAAAAATGACTAATACTTGTGAAATATATAGAAATTCCTTATGGTTCATATGTAGATATTTTCATGTGTTGCCAATTCTTAAAAATATTCACTTTCCAAAGTAATGACATGTTTTCACTTCATAGCGGTAAGCCTATTCTTTGTCATTTTTTTTTTTTTTAAAGATTTTATTTATTTATTTGACAGAGAGAGATCACAAGTAGGCAGAGAGGCAGGCAGAGAGAGAGAGAGGAGGAAGCAGGCTCCCTGCTGAGCAGAGAGCCCGATGCGGGACTCGATCCCAGGACCCTGAGATCATGACCTGAGCCGAAGGCAGCGGCTTAACCACTGAGCCACCCAGGCGCCCTATTCTTTGTCATTTTAAACTTGGAAAAGCTCAATGAATTCCTTCAAATAATAAATCTAAAGGTGATCTATTTTTCAATGTTCATTTTCATGAAATGTTTTTCATGAAAAAATATCAACGTTATTAAAATTTATCAGAGCAAAGCTACAGGAAATAATCTAAGAACTACATTATTGTCTAATTTGGCATATTGTTTTTTAATTACTTTGGCTATTAACAGATGCACTTGATTTTTTTACATGGGGACTATTATAAAAGAAAAACATTAAATGAATATTCTAGATATAATGAGACTGACTATTCGGTGTTTAGAAAAATTTGGATAGTTGACTGAATTATTTTGTTTGTTCAGAGGTTTTCTGCTGTGAAAATGAAACATAAAACAATAAGGCATACACGTGTGTAGTCTGGGTAATTTTCAACGAAATGTGTTCAAATGATTATTATCTAAATTTTTGAACATTTATTTGTAAATCACAGTGTCTTAAGAAAAAGTAACATTAAACATAGTCAAAATATACTGGCAGAACATTTTCTCTTTCCTCATAACTTGAAAATTTGAGCAAATTTAACATTAATTTTGTAGGAGCTATTAGATTGGAGATCAAAAAGCAAAATAAAAAGTGTTGAATTTTTAAGCTATAATAATAATTAGTTGATTGTATCTCAGGATGCCACCTCACTTTTGTTTTGTTTTGTTTTGTTTTTGTCTAAATAACAAGAATCTACAGACCCAGGATTTCTTCTCCATTGGCCGGATCCTTTCACATGTCAGGGCAATAAGGCTTCCGAGGTTACAAATCCCTTCTGGAATGAACTGTCTGCTTCTAACCCGTTTTTGGATGACATAACTCAGCTAAGAAATAACCAGAAGAGAGAGAATATTTCCATCCTGAAGGAAGATCCTTTTCTTTTTTTTAGAGAAACAGAAACTGGAAATTCTTTTGATTCCTCTGGTGATGAACTAGATGTGCATCAGTTACTCAGGCAGTCTTCCTCGCGGACATCTGCAAGATCTAAAAGTGTTTCAGAACTTTTGGACATTTTAGATGACACAGCACATGCCCATCAGAATATACATAACTCCGGCCAGATACTAGAACAAGACTTAGAATGGCTTCAGAATGATAGAGAGGCTTATAAAATGGCTTGGTTAAGTCGACGCCAGCTGGCCCGTTCCTGCCTGGATCTGAATATAATTAATCAGAGTCCGGGATGGGCCCAAACACAAGTAGCAGAGACGGTGATAGTTTGCAAAGTAAGCCACCAAGGAGGGTCAGTACAATTACCTGAATCAGGTATCACTGTTCATGTGCCCCAAGGCCATGTAGCCGTGGGAGAATTCCAAGAGGTGTCTCTAAGGGCATTTCTTGAACCTCCACAAATGCTTAACCATGATCTTTCCTGCACTGTAAGCCCACTGTTGGAAATCACATTAGGCAACCTAAATACAATGGAAGCCGTTTTGCTGGAGATGAAAATAGGGGCTGAAGTGAGAAAGGATCCTTTCAGCCAAGTCATGACAGAAATGGTGTGTTTACACAGCCCTGGTAAAGAAGGCCCTTTCAAAGTGTTAAACAACTGCTATATTTATAAAGACATCATCCAAGTCAAGCTAATAGACTTGAGCCAGGTGACATACCTCGTGGTTGCTGCACAAATTAAAGCAATTCAGTCACCAGCTGCCACCATTTGGGATTGTATCCACAAAACCACCTCCATTGGAATTTATGGTCCCAGATATATTCATCCCAGCTTCACTGTTATTTTCACAGTTTGTGGACATTGTTACATGCCAGGAAAGCTTACAATCTCTGATATGAAGAAGGGTGCAAAAAACACATCTCCAGTTGTGTTTCAGCTCTGGGGGAAGCATTCGTTCTTACTTGACAAGCCACAAGATTTAAGTATTTCTGTTTTTTCATGTGATCCTGATTTTGAAGTAAAGGCAGAAAGAGAAAGGAAAGAAATTAAACAAAAGCAGTTGCTAGCAGGCGAAGTAGTTCATCAGCAGTTTTTATTTTCCTTAGCTGACTCCAGAGAAATGCACATATTTGTTTTCCGTGTTCAGGTGGAGCCTCCCAATGGTAGAGCAGTTACACAGTTCTTTGTCACTACACCTGATCCAGCTCCCAACCTTAAAAGGCTCTCAAATCGGTTAGGCGATTTGCAGGAAGAGAAGAAAATCAAGTCTGCTCCATTATTGCCAGCAGTGTGTGTGAAATACCCCACATTTCAAGATAAAAAAATGAACTTTACCAACTATGGGATAACTGTGAAGACAGTGCTAAGACAAAAAAAGATTGACTACTTACTTGAGTATTTCAAAGGGGACACAGTAGCTCTTATTGGAGAGGGTAAGGTAAAAGCCATTGGGCAGTCCAAAGTGAAAGAATGGTATGTGGGAGTCCTGAGAGGTAAGGTTGGGCTTGTACACTGCAAAAATGTCAAGGTGATTGAAAAAGAACAAGTAATATCTATGTCCAATAATGTTTTCACAACCAAAAATCTTCTCGAACAAATTACCCTACCCTTTAAAAAACTGACTTACATCTACTCTGTTGTATTGACTTCGGTGTCAGAAAAAGTTTATGATTGGAAAGTTTTAGCTGAAGTCTTGGGTTACTCACATCTGGCACTAGAAGGCTTTGACCAAACACAAGCTGACAAAGAATCAGAAAAAGTTTCCTATATTGTAAAGAAGTTAAAGGAAGATTGCCATGCAGATAAAAATACCAGGAAGTTTCTTTATGAACTTATTGTGGTGAGTATTGCTTGTTCACAGTAATTTGTTTACTGTAGAGAATTTTATTAACTTGGGAATATTTATAGAAACCTATGAGAGAAGTTAAAAAATTCTCAGCAGTTTCAAATAAACTAAAGTTACTTTATAGTAAATATAGATATTTTCTTACAAGATCATATAATTGATTTCTTAGTTTTAAAATTCAAGTGTGATTTTTCCCAGAAACTAGGCTCCCGAGGATCATCTGTCAAAGGAATGTTAAAGTTCTGTTTGTGCTAGAATACAGCAGTTAAGGGATCTCTTCTCTTCCTCTCTCAAGTAATTGAATAGCTCTTAAAATATCAGAGCAGCTCCAATAACACGAAAATAAATAAAGGCAAATAGTCAGGGTCCCTGGGTTACTCACCTTCGCATCAGACTCTTGGTTTTGGCTTAGGTCATGACCTCGGGGTTCTGAGATTGAGCCCCTGTGAGATTGAACCTGTAGTCTGCTTGTCTCTCTGCCTCTGCTTGTGGGCCCTGCTCGTACTTTTCCAGAGTGACTGAGTGGCTCAGTTGGTTAAGTTTCTGACTCTTGATTTCAGATCAGGTCATGATCTTAGGGTCCTAGGATTGAGCCCCCTATTGGGTTCTGTGCTCTGTGTGGAATCCGCTTGAGATTCTCTCTTTCCCTCTCACTCTGCTCCTCCCCCCTCTCTCTAGATCTCTCCCTAAAAATAAATAAATAAGTCTTAAAAAAAAAAAAAAAAGCCAATTTAAACAAGATTAATTAACTTGTCCATTCTTATAGGTCTACTATTTAGTTTTTATTTTTTTAATTTGCAGTGTTTTGTTTTTAAAACATATTGGCAAAATTTAAAAACCCATATTATCAATGTCTTCACTTTATCAGCTTAATATTCTTCTCATGTGTATGATGCATCACAACCCAAAAAGTGATATTGCTAACTTTCTTCTTAATCTTCATGTTTTAATAGAAATTTCAGGATTGTTTTTTCCCCCCACGATAGCATTTACTTCAGTGTAAGGCTCAGTGGAGAGTTATAAAGAAGTTAAAGACCCGGTTTGCCTTTAAAGTGGAAATACAGTATTTTATAAAAGTAAAGAGAAAAACCAAAAGTATATTCCTAAAAGTGGTTATAATATAAATGTATAAATAATAATAATGATAGCTAAGAATGCTGTAGCATTCTGTATGTGTTTGACCCTGTGTTGAACTCTCCATACACATCTCTCACTTAGCCAACAACTCTTTGGAGTAAGTGTAGGAGCTTCATCTTACCAACAGACTCTTGGAAGGCTGGGAAACTTGCCCAAGATCCCATAGTTGGTTAGCATCAGAGACAAGGTTTGAGACCTTTTTGGTTCCAAAGCCACCCTTAAAACTACTCCACTTTCCTAAAACTGTTATGAGTGTGTGTGTGTGTGTGTGTGTGTGTGTGTGTGTGTGTGTGTGTGGTGTGGTGTAGAAGCTTGTGTGACTTAGATGTATTGGTGTGTAGTTAATACTGCTGTAACTGTGCAAGGCCAGTACCCTGTGAGAGATGGGTAGGATTACCCAGGCGGGTTCACAGAGAGGAGGACAGCTCTCATCCAGGTGCATGTGGAGGAGAGAGATTTCTGGAGAAGAATTTACTTTGAGACACTAACAATAATTTAACAAGAAATCATATATATATATAAAACATTTTCTTTTCTTTATCATTTTTATGATTCTACAGTGATACTGACAGGGTTAAATTTTCCAAGCCCCAGTATCCGGTGTTTTATGACAGTGTTCTGGGTTCTCCACCGAGGAATTCAGAGTCATTGGCTGATCTACCTGCTTGAAGCTGCATGTGCCTTTTACAGCAGCTCATTACCTCTCATTATCTCTGCATTAGCTCATGTTCAGCATGGACTCATGAAGGCTTGATTTGAAACTTGCTTTCTTTGTTCTCTTAGTGACAAAAAAAAGAGAAAAGGTTATTTTGGTCAAATGGCTTGGAAATTTTAGCCTAATCATATCTGCTTTATATTGGTATATACTAATTAAGTGAGTGGCTTTGGTAACTAACTAACTGAACAGTGCTGATGGAGAACTCACTCAAGGGAGTAGTTCCTAAAAACTCATACCACAGCTCAGTGAAGGTTTCAGGGTTTCTATGGATGGAGTTTGGCCCTAGTTATCTGACCAGAAGATGATGGAGCATGGGGTATAGAGGCCATCTCTTGAAACTTTATCTGCATAATAAGTATGTGTTTTTCTTGAGTTATGTATTAAGTTGGAGAGCTGGAAGGGAGCTAATAAAGACTGTGGGTTCAAAAAACCCTCAGACATATCTAGACATTGAGACTGGTTGTCCTCATATATTTGACACTTAACATTTCCTAAAGGCACTTGGATATCTGATTCAATTTTCCTAAAGATTGTAGGCATCTAGAGAAGGTGGTATTACCACTGTATCCATTTTAAAAATCATTAAACAGTGATATTTTGTGACTTATCTAAAGCCCTATACTTTGTGGTATTGGATTTTAAATTCAGATTGTGTAACTCCAAGTACAGATTTCCTTTCCTTAAAACAAGAAACTAGAATAAGCATTGCTAAAACCATTCCACAATTTACTTAAAGCACCTTCCAGGGCCTCCTGGCTCAGTGCTGCTTTTCTCCTGAGATCATAACTCCTCACCATAAATTTATGGAACAATACGGTCAATGTATAAAAACCATGGTGGTCTTTCTAATGCTTCCAGAGCCATGAATATTCTATGGACTTTACTAGTTGCCTTACTTGGTCACTCATTTTTACATATTGTTCCATAGTGATGGATAAAGCTCTTTAGTGCTGTTAAATAACAAGGCGCTACCACACATGTTTCCTTGCTTGTTTTAACAGGGAAGAAATATAAATAGGTCTAATTCCATGTTTTAAAAATATATTCATGGCAAAGGAAAACTCATAGATTTGTTTGAAATATGCATGGTGATTGACAAAGCTCAGATGCCTTACTAAGGAGGGAAGGGAAGATTCTCTGGTGGGTTTCCATTTTGCATCGTTGAGGACCAAGTGTTTTATCTTTAACACGTCGTGGTTCTATTTAACACAGTTAAACTGGTGCTGAAGGGAGATAGTTAATTTTCTGAAGCCATAAATATCTACAGCTTTGTTCAAAGTTGTAGGAGTATCTCATTTTTGTGCAAGAGGCATCATTCTGGGGAGTTTTAAATCACATTTTGATGGAAAGTAGAGTAATATTTACCAGCACCAGTGTGCTTATTCTTTAGAGAAATCCTGTAGCCAATTCTCTGGTAAGGAAAGAAATTATTTTTTTGCAGAGTGAATAATCATCCCTGGGTTGATAAATTATAGACTGCTAGAACCTCAGGGTATCTTTGTAAGTGTCTAGTTAAACTTCTTCCTTTTCCAATTAGGATATTAAGAAACATATTAGTTGAGTGGTTTACCCAAGGCCCTATAATTAGTCACTGATTTGGGCTTAAATCTCCCCTAATTTTGATCTAGTCATATCCTCTGTACTTTGCTGATTGGATTTGCTTAAAAGTAAATCAGCTTTTTGAATTTTAGAAACCTCAAATATACATGTGGTGAGAAAAATGATGCCAGTTTCTAGAAAATATAATGAAAATTTTTACTTATAGGAGAAAGCCCAAATTAGTTGATTTTAACTATGATATGTAATTGTTGCTGCAGGCTCTGTTGAAGATGGATTGCCAAGGGTTAGTAGCACATCTCATCCAAGAGGCTGCTATTCTGACTTCAGCTGTCAAGCTTGGAAAAAGCTGGAGGGAACTAGCTGAAAAGTTAGTACAACTCACAAAGCAACAGATGGAAGCATATGAAATTCCTCACCGAGGAAAAGCTGGAGATGTTGCTGCTGAGGTAAGATTTCTCTTCGTCTAATCAAATAATAAAAATTACAGATCAAGTAAATCAAATGTAATCAAGTCTACACGACATACATGGATTAAATGAGGGAGTGTCTAGAGGATCCACTAACTGAAGTCACTGCCCCCATAACCATTAACATTATCTGAAATATACACACATCACTCTTCAAAGGCATCAAGAACCTTTAAAATACATTGATGTTTCTTCTATTGCATGCTAACATGGTCTTTGCTCAAATAATTGGACCAAATTGGATAGCTAGTTAGTCAGTAAGCAGGGCTATAAGAACTTGAGGCAGGAACAAATAAACTTTGAAGGGAGGAAATGGGGCCGAATCAGAACAAAGGCATTGTTCAGAACAATAAGCATTTATCAGCCTTAGTCACAGAATTAGTCATTTGTAATAAATAATGTTTAGTGACAAGCATTAAGGAAGTGGATGATGTGGGGTTACTGGTAATGAGAACTAGAAACATCTAAGAGCTTCCATATCTCTTTCACAATTTTGTATACAGCAAGACCTATAGACATCAAATACAGAAGAACAACACTTTCTGCAAAGTAAATATTCTCCATGCAACTATTTTTATTAATATTAAACCAAATGTATATTGGTCGACCTAATTAGGTAAATATTTTCTCTATTCATCATAAAGAAAGTGAGTCCATTTTTATGGACTTAAATGGAAGTATTCCAGTGATGATCACATATAACATGTTCTTTATCTTTCTCACATGAGTGAAAACATTTCCAGGATATTTCAGTTAAGGAAAGGTGGTCTTGGATTAGATGATGACTTGGTAGGAGGCAGAAGCCATGTTCCCATTTCCTATTTGGGCATAGAGCTGGGTTTTAATTTCTTGAGAAAAATTTTCTTATTTTGAAACAAAACAACTATGCCAGCTGGATAAGCAGAACACGACGACCTTTCCATGAAGCCAAATCAAGTCCATTGAATCCCAGCAGCTGCAGTAGAAGCTTCCGAGTTCCTGGAGCCTGGCTCTCCAGCAAGGACTCCCATAAACAGACTCTTTAGCCAAGAGCATCCACGACCTATTTCCCCCTTTACAGACTACATTTATCTTTATACACTGAAAAGGACATTACAACCTCCAAATGAGTTTTTAGTGTATGAGCTAAAAGACAACAAAACCTTTAATAAAGAGGAAAAAAAAAAAAGACAACATTATGAGGGATATACTATTCTGATATTTAAGTGAAATTGATTAAAAAGCTGTCTAATTGAGATATCACCACCTAACAGAATGGCCAAAATCCAGAACACTGACGACATGGAATGCTGTCGAGAATGTGGAACAATAGGAACCCTCATTCATTGCTGGTGGAATGCAAAATGGTAATGGCCACTTTGGAAGACCCTTTGGCTGTTTCTCACAAACAAAACATACCCCCTTACTGTACCATCACTCAGTCACAGCTCTTGGTAGTTATCCAAAAGAGTTGAAAACTTTTGTCCACACAAGTCTGTAGGTATATGGGTAAATAGACTGGCGCACCTATCACTTCTCGGCCTTTTGGCTAGGATCAAGTGTAATATACTGGTGCATCTAAACAATGGAATATTATTCAGTACAAAAAGAAATGAACTACCAAATTGTAAAAAGACATGGAAGGACTTTAAATGCATATTACTAAGTGAAAGAAGCCAGTCTGAAAAAAAACCCTTTACACTGTATGATACCAAATATATGACATTCTGGAAAAGACAAAACTATGGATGGAGACAGCAAAGAGATCATAAGTGGTTGCCAGGTGTCAGGAGGGAGAAATGAATAGGCAGAGCACAGAAATTATACTAAGTGAAAATACTCAATATAATATCATAGTGATGGATATATGTCATTATACATTTGTCTAAACCCACAGCTTATACATCACCACAAGTGAACCCAGGGTGAACTGTGGACTTTAGGCAATTATAATGTATCACTGTAGATTCATCAACTGTAACAAATGTACCCCTCAAGTGGAGGCTGCTGATAATGGGGTAGGCTATGCATGTGTATGAGTGGGATATACATAGAAAATCTCTATACTTTCCTCTCAATTTTTCTGTGAACCTAAAACTACCTTAAAAATGATTCATTTTTAGGGGCGCCTGGGTGGCTCAGTGGGTTAAACTGCTGCCTTCAGCTCAGGTCATGATCTCAGGGTCCTCGGATTGAGTCCCGCATCGGGCTCTCTGCTCAGCAGGGAGCCTGCTTCCTTCTCTCTCTCTGCCTGCTTCTCTGCCTGCTTGTGATCTTTGTCTGTCAAATAAATACATAAAATCTTTAAAAAAAAAATGATTCATTTTTAAAAAGTTGCCTAGTTGAAAGCCAGACTTTTTTTTTTTCTTAGTAAGGCTTTGTTTTAAAAAAAGGTTTTCTTGAGAATTATTTACCAGAGAGTTACTTACTCTCTCAGGTTTCTTAAACATCTAACTTCTCTCTAACTGTGATTGTTTATATTTTGTCTTCTCCCAAATCTTGATGGAAGCCAACAAACAGCCTACTTTTCCATTATTCACTTTTGCACAGTCCAAATCACAAATGACTAAGTCTATGTCTGAGTTTGATAAAATACTCAGAAGCAGGAAGGGAAGTTCCTAGATGTCTTTCTAGAGGTTATCATTCAACTAACTGTGGCAAGGCTAACAATCATCACTCTGATCTGTGTTATTAAATGCTTAGAAAATTATGCATGGTATATCCCAACTTAGAGGAGTCTTTACCTGTTAGGCCACTTAAACCAAAGGGTAAATGTATGCTAATTTTTTACAGCTGTACAATTATTTTTCTCTCAGGAAGGAGCTTATTTTTAAATATGATCAGTTTACAAGTCAAGAAATGATTTCAAAACATGCTGATATTAGTTCTGGGTAGAGTGTGCAGAGGGAGGGAACCAGCATCGGGGCAGGGAGATATGAGGCCTGGTGGTTCGTTCCCATGCGGCTTCCCTTTCCTTTATCTCACTTCTTCAGAGGGCACACTTCCCAGCAATTCCTCTCTATGTGTGCCAATGTCTACAATCGGGCTCTTTCACTCACTTTACTTCTTCTTCAATTTCTCCCTTTTCCTTTTCTTCTATTTTTATTCTATCTCAAAGACAGTTATCTGGCACTTACTGTGGGCCAGACACTGCTCCAAGAGCATCACAAAAATTAATCCTTATTTAATCCTTTCAACAAAAACTTTGGGGCAGATACTAATACTATATAAGATGCAGAGAGGCTAAGTAACTTGTTTAAACATATAGAGCTAGGAACTCTTAGAACCAGGCTTGGAGCATAGACTTTGGCTTTGGGGCCCTTGTACTTTAACTATACTCTGCCCACCCACACCAAATCCACCATGGTGGCTGAGTGGCAGGGCCAGATGTAGTCAGGACTGTGGGGGTTAAAGGACTCATTTCACTTTTTCTTTTTATTTTTTCAAGATGTCATATGATACTACCAAAATTTGCCTTTACATTTTCATTAAACTTCAATCCAATTAAAGAATAGAGATTATTCATAGTATGTCAGATTTTCCTTGAGTACTTTTGCCCATTTCTCATTCTTTTATGAGGTGAAAAAGAAAAGCTTCTCTCTGGGGGCGCCTGGGTGGTTTAGTTGCTTGAGTGTCTGCCTTCAGCTCAGGTCATGATCCCAGGGACCTATGATTTGAGTCCCATCTAGGCTCTGTGCTCAGCGGGAGGCCTGCTTCTCCCTCTCCCCGTCTGCTACCCTGCCTGCTTCCGCTCTCTCTCTCTCAACCTGTCAAATAAATAAAATCTTTTTTAAAAATAGTGAAAAAAGAGAACCTTTTCTCTGGAGACTTCTGAGAGTGTCACTTTTAAACTAACTATCTCCCTTAGTTATAAAAAATGTTACTCAACTTTTCTAGTGAAATTTCATTTTCTACATAAAAGCAAAACTTGGAATCTGATTCTGAGGGCAGTATGTTTGTCAGAGTATTTCTTTTGAGAAGAAAATACATTTATGCTATATAGAGGTGTTTAATCATTGCCGAGGTTCTCCTGTGAAAGTTAATGAAAATTCATTGGAGTTTTTCTGAAGGTATTTAGAGCTTTAACTCAAAAAACAAAATCAACAAAATACTAGAAAAATAACCTATTTAAAGAAAATTGGATTTTACAAGAGGAAATGCTGGGGATGTCAGAGCTAAGATATTCTCTGGCCTAAATTGCATACTTTCTATCTATCCTTCTGGGGATTAATAGTATATATGACACATTTCCTAGCAACTGTCTTCCATCGGCACCTGCCTAACAATAAAGGATATGCTCTTTCCATCTCATTCAATAAGAGCAATTATTTACCAAGGACACTAAAACATCACTTCTTCTAATCAAATTACCTTCTACCCTACTGGGCTTCACCTCAGCCACTGACACAAATAAGTGTGTCAAGGCTGATTTTTTATTTCTGACCTGCCAGGATGGGCCACCCTAACTATGGAAGCCCGAGGAAGTCAGCATTGCTAATTGTAATTTATTCTCATACCAGAAACTACTCACCTATAGAGTTATGACTGGCACTGTGTATTTATAAGTCTTTTTGTAGTCAACACTCAATCAGTGAGGATCTGATTTTCTGTTTTATCTTCTGGCTATAACTTTGTCCCTCCTCATTTTTGCCTGCCAGCTATAGTGCTCCAAGCACTTTATTGTAGGTCTAGATCAAAATGACAAAGTAGTTATTCCTCAATCAGCTAATTTTATTTATTTTTATAGATGAATAAAAATTCTATATGGAATTCTTCCTACTTATTTAGTATATTTCCTCTGAATCCTTACTCTCAGTATTTAATTCATCTGTACACTTAACACATTTACTAGGACTATCAGTTCTTAACACTGGAGCATTAGGAGCTACAAAAATCACAGACAGAATGAAATATGTGACTTTTTTTCTCTCTAAGCCAAATTTTATTTGGCCTGGGAATTGAGATAAACTTGTATTTATTATTTATTTTTTTAAGAGAGAGAGAGGGGGAGTTAGGGGCAGAGGAAGAGGGAGAGAGAATCTTAAACAGGTTCCATGCCCAGCACAGAGCCAGATGTGGGGCTCAATCCTACGACTCTGAGATCATGACCTTATCCAAAATCAAGGGTCAGTTGCTTAAATGACTGAGTCACCCAGGCACCTAAATATTTGAGGTGTTTTATTTTAAAGAGGCATATGATTTGATGCTGAAATAAATGAAAATGAAAATGGTAATAGTTGTTGCAGTTTATTGCATGTTTACTGTGTGTCGGCTAATCATTATGAACATTTTCTTTACTGTATCCCATTTATTTTAATAGACTTTGTAAAGAAGCCATTCTAACTATTGACTTTTCACAATATGCTGATAGTGAATGCATTTATGTAAATTATCCAGAATTACATGGTTATTAAGTATAGAACTGGGATCCAGACCCAGATATGTTTTACACACAGTTGTATCCACTTTGCACAATAGATGATAACTCCTTTCAGAATTAACTAAATAAAAGAAGATCAAAGTGGGAAACAGCTGTCAGCAGACACATCCTTGTTTTGAAGGATGGGTAGCATTTGAATAATGGGAAAGGATTGGAAGGGGATTTCAGTGCTTCTGGATACCAATGACTTCTAGAGACTACTGAGGAGAATATGCAGACTGGAGGGAAGTACATTTTAGTAAATATTGGAAGATATGGGTGGAAATATTGGTCAGAGCAACATATATTTGGAGTCAATAGAGTCTTTAATGACTGCCAGAGCAAGTGGTTAAGATTCCTGGTCTGGATTCCTTGTCCACCTGTATCAACTATTAGCCCTAAGAACTTCAGCAAATTACTGGACATTTCTAGAAGTTTTTTTTTTCTTTTTTTTTTTAATTGTAAAATGAGGTAAAAAATACTATCTTGCTCATCAGACATTTGGAGGAGTAAATGAAACAATATATGTGAAATATTTGAAACAATGATTTGCCCTTTGCAATAACTAAATATATATTATCTATTATTTTGACTAAGAGGTGAATTTGACAACTGTGTGATTCTGAGTGATTTTAGAAAAGGAAATAAAGTATAGTAAGTTTTTAGTAATATGGCTGAGAGTAACTGTAGAAAGAATATAGATAAGGGAAGGGTGCCTGGGTAGCTCAGCGGGTTAAGCCTCTGCCTTCGCCTCAGATCGTGATCTCAGGGTCCTGGGATAGAGTCCTGCATCGGGCTCTCTGTTTGGCAGGGAGCCTGCTTCCTCCTCTCTCTCTCTGCCTGACTCTCACCTACTTGTGATCCCTCTCTGTCAAATAAATAAATAAAATCTTAAGAAAAAAAAGAATATTATAGGTAAGATAAAAGTCAGCAATGATTTCAAGTTTTCTCTTCTGAGAAACTGGCAGAATGATAATGCGTGGAAATAAATGACAAAAAAAATCTTGGCTGGTCAGCTTTTTCTTTTTTTTAACCAGTTTAACAACATTTAATTTTCCTTGGAAAATATCTCTTGCAAAAGATGAAAGGCATGTCCTTGAATTCTTGTGATTTTCTGGATCACACAGCAAGTCCTAGATTCTGCTTACAGGGATGTGGTATTATCCCCTTCTAGCCTTGGTACCTGAATGTGTGGTTTGATGGGTTTTTACAGAAAGAGATACATTTATAATTTCTTAAAAAATGGGAAAGTGTTATGTGGAAATTCATCTGCCAGTGGTAAAATGTGTAGAATAATTGCTTAATTCTGCATTATTTGTGCTAGGTATTTGGCACAGTGACATAATATTTTGATTATCATAGTCTATTTTGTACAATACTATAATGCTTGTTGCTGCCATCTTTAATTTCAAAAGATACTCCATTTTTTGAAAATGAAATAAAGAAAAATATCACATTGTAGTGGAATTTATTACCATATTTGCATGATCTTTGGTTTAATTCTACCTTATATGTCTTATTACACACTGAAAATCAAGTAGAAATAATAATCATATTAATAAATATTAGTTAAATATTATAAAGATATCTTAAAATGAATTTAGAGACATCAATATTTGATTTAGATTTAAATTTTTTTTAGATTCTTTTTTTATTAAGGTTTATTTTGAGGGATCACAAACAGCAAGGAATTTTGGATGACCAGAGTCCAGCTAACATGTAAATCAGCTTTTAACATTGAATATATTAAGATGTAAATCTGCTTCACATTGAAATAAATCCGTGGCTATACTTTAATGAAATGCCCCTGAATTTATAGCTAGGTGACCTGACTTATGTTCCTGGTTAGTGAGTTAGTGACATAGTGAGAATGGCTTGTCCAGTAGGTTCTCCTGAGATGTTAGACTGTTCTGAGTAGATGCACTGGCAAGGAGTGTGTCCTCCGTCTTCCTGTGGCTTATGTTTAATCCCTGATGATTCAGGTGGTTATTCCTAGACCAAATGGAGCTGGATGTATGCAAAGAGAATTTTCTAAGAGAATCAAGCACCATCTCCTTTCTGAAGAAATAGGGACCCCCCCATAATATGTTAGCCTCCTTTCTTTCTGAAGATAATTGTAGCCTCATCTTCAACAATATTTAGGTAGTTATGAATTACAGGTGATAGAATGACCACTTGAATATTAAAGATGATGTACTGAATATAGAACACATGCAATAATCGTTAATAAGGCAAATTTGCCTTAATACTTCTTCAGCTAATTATACTTAAAATGAGACATTGCTCCTAGAGTTTTATGAGGAAAGTAGGTGGGTTATGAATCTTTTAATGTGGCAAAATGTAATTATCCAAATGTAGTTAACCAATTGCATTCTTTATGCTATTCATGTTTTACAAGCTAAAAAAAGACATAGAATGCTGTGTTCAGATCTGAATTGCTTTTATTCATGTTGCATTTCATTATCTAGAGCATTATCTAATGAGTCTTATTGGCTTCTGGGACCAAGCTCTCTAAATTTGGAAAACTATTCTTTAAATCTTTATTCCTGTTTCATTTCTTTTAACATCTCACTACTTCTTTTATTGTTCTTTTACTCTTTTCTTTGTCCTTTAATACCTAGAAGATAAACCAAAGATATAATTCTTTTACACAAATGCCAGGACTTTGGAAACTACTAACCTTCACTAGGTTAAACGCTTACTGCTACTGCTGCTGCTTACAGAGGGAGATCAAAACACATCTCTGAGAAATTAACAGCTCCAAGCTTTTCTCAGCCTCATGTTTCCTAGTCAAAGATGAACCCATAACATCAGGAAGTTAACCTTCAAAAAAATCTAAGAGTGAGGGAGTCAGAGTGAGGCCTGTGTGTCCAGTAACTGTAACAGTGATGAGAAAGCTGTGAGAATTTGTTTTGTGGTTAAGAAAAATTCAGCAAAAACAAACTCTCAGGAGCATGCTCAACTTTTGATTTGTTTAAGCATTAGTGCAGAGATTCGGCATATCATCCCTTAAATCATAACACTGAACATGAGCGGGAGAACTATTTCAGCAGGAGAGCTATTTCAAACAGCTGAAGAGATAGAAGATAACATAAACCTGGAAGAGAGCTAAGCAGTCCACAGTCACTTCCAGCTTTTGGAGGACTTAGGTCATCCTGGAAAGAAAATTGTTTATTCTACTTATTTTATTCATTCAAACATTTCCAGAAAAAAGTAACTTCATTTCCTCTTTAATGATTACAAAGCTGAAAATACTTTGTGGCTTTTAATGTGTATTTTTGGACACAGTTTCATGAAGTCTGTAGTTAAATTAATGTACGCAAGTTTTCCCTTTTGTCTTTGCCTTCGATAGTACGTGTTCACTTGCTGAATAAGGAACGTAGAATGGCATAGAAAGAAGTGCCGAAGAAATAAAAGTGTAAATATTTAAGGACTTGAGTCAAATATCACATAGCTATGCCACAAAAGGACAGCTGATTATTTATTGCATTGGTGGAAGCTGGATTTTTGTCATGCTTTGTAAGGCATGGTGTAAAAACTCCTAACACTGATGATTGTGACCTCTTCATGTGGTGTCACTGAACTTGCAGTTGGGAGATTATGGGAACAACAGGCTCTAAGAAGCTGCTGTGAGCTGAATGTCTTTTCTGGGATGCTATCAGTCCTTGACTTTTGCACCATAAAGTACCCTACTTCATTTTCTATTACTCTGACACCAGGTTCTCTCCATCTTTTTATTGCTTCTATTTCTTATTCGTGATCCCTAACTGTAGACTTAATTGAGGGTTAAATTTTCCATCCCTTCATTTTCTTCCCTGGCATTTTCCTCCATTCATGATTTCATCATCACTAACTCTTGGCTGCTCCCTGGAGGTCGTATCTCTATTCTAATGTCTTACTGAAGCTAGAGATACTTCCTCCTTCACCTCATATGCAGTAAGGCTAAAGCTAGATTCCTAATCTTTCTCTTATCTCCAAATTACCCATTCATATCCTATTAAAAAGTGTTAAATGCAAACTATACACCAGACATTTCAGGAGGTGCTTTGGACATAAACCTGGAAATTATTATCTATATTTTATAGAGTGCATAATACAAAGCTCAGATACTTGGATTAATTTACTCAAATTGACCCATCCAACAGGGAATGTAACTCAGAGGTCAACCCAGAACTCTGACACCAAAACCTGTCTTTCTTTCTATTATACCATAAAGCTTCTCAATCAATGGGACTATCATTTTTTAATTACACTAAATGAAAATATGAAAGTAATTTTTTGGGTTTTTCTTAACTGTTAGTAGTGACCAAATCCTGTCTAATCATACATTGGGCCAGAGTTTGCACAAATATCTCTCTCCCTTCTGTGCTAAGAGCTTCTAAAATCCAGCCATGCCATACTCATCATTTTATTCCTTTCTGTAACAAAATTCTTTGTAGTGGTAGCTGCTCAAAATTTCTTGATTTAATAAGTGATATAATTAATTAATGAACAACAATGCATCTTGAATATATTCATTGTGTTTGTGCTACATTAGTCTTTCTCTGTTATCTCTATTGAGAGCCATGAATGATGTTTTATGTAGCAGATCAGATTTACACTAAAGGGATATTCAGGTTTAGTTTGCTGCAAAGAGAAACAAAAATGGAATGCAATATATACTCTTTGTAGTATAAATCATGAAATTCACCATTGCCCTAGTGTTTTCAGCCCAGAGCTGTTGTACCCATTTCTATGTAGCTTATGGATTAGACTCCAGAGACTCCCCAGTGAGTTAAAGCAATATACCTCCTTGCTTTTCTGACTAATTCAGAGTAGTCCTGGGAAGTCCTTTTACACTTTCAGATGTCTTAATTAGGGTCCAGGCTCAGAAAGCACTCCAAATTTCTCTGAATTGAAAGAGCTGACTGAAATGTTCTATCGTTAAAATTGCCAAATGTGAGAACATTATATGGCTCTCTGCATAAGTGAGTAGATAACTGTATCATTGGACTTCTTCTGAATATGTAGTTTCCAATTCCTGCATCATCTGGGTACCTTTCTTGCTTCAGATAACACCCAGGGACTGATGCATGATTGAATATGCCTCAGGGCTTTTCTATACATAGCAATCCGCCGTGCTGCAGCAAGATGTGTGATGCAGAGTTTGCAGAGTTTTTCTGCCAGGAAAGGCAGTGTAGCCATTTTGGCTGCCTCTATGAAGTTACTCTGACTCTGCACACAGAAGAGTGCACAACGTGAAAATTACCCACTGTGATTCTTTAAGAGACATCTGGTTTTGTTTTTTTTTTTTTTTTTTTTGATATATGCCATCATCTTGGTACCAAAATGTTCCCAGTTGCTATTTATTATAAAATATCTTCAAATGCATCTTTTTTAAATCATTCACTTACTAAAGGAGTTAGCATAAAATCTTAGAAGACTTTGGCTATAAACATCATTATTTTAAACAACATCTGACAACTTGAAAATTAATGTGCCAACTAGTTGGGCATCAAGGAATTTTCAATGAATGCAACATAGAATACAGGTTTCAAAGCTTTTGCAGAGGGTTAGTATATATTGACTACAAATTAATCTGCTTGTTTAGTGCATCTTTGCCTCTGAGCAGTGACAGACAAGATTGAATCTGCCCAAAAAAAAAAAAAAAAAAAAAAAAGGCTCTGTTATATGCCTCAACTCATTTTCTATTGCTGAGCTATTTGTGGTAACCAGTAATTGGAAGGTTTGGTTTCAAAGTGAGTGTTCAGAAAAATAGATGAAAGAACACCTCATTCACAGTCTATCAGTGATGTCAGTGATGGAATATACAGTCAGTTCTTTATAAGCCTGATTGGAGAGGGTAAATCTTTTTTTTTTTTTTTTTTTTTTGAGAGGGTAAATCTTACATAAAAAATCTGAGACCATTTGGAATGATGCGCTGTGACCACCTGAACATGATATAACTTTGGTAATCATTTTCCATTTGGTACCTTGCCGAGTCAAACTTCATTAAGAGAGGTGAAGCTATGACTACTTGTGGTTTCTCAGGAATGCCAATTTGGACAAATAACATCAAACTGTCTTTTGGGTTCAATGCCTAGTCTCTTATGTAGATTGAATTGAAATACAACAAAACTCCTTATTTAGGTCTTTCATTCTTTTAATTTCAATTGTAGAGTATATGAGGCTATCAAAGCAGGGTAAAAAAGTATATCCCAAGGCCCTACTTCATGTGATATTACTGTTAATGGAGGCTCTATTTTAAGAGGGCAGCTCTACATAATATTGAGCTCATAGTCTGTGTTCCTGCATTTTGCAAGTGATAAAATCACAAATGAATGAGTTTAGTGAACCCAAATAAATCTTATATTACAAATATTCCAATTATAAGTGCATGGTTCATTTTTTCATTTTCTTAGAGAAAATTTATTTTCAGCTGGTTGTGTTTCTGTGTGTGTGTGTGTTCTACAATTTGTCTTGTTTGTTCAGCCTTTGTCTTTATTCTCCCTGAGCCTGGTTGCCTTGGTTACCATTACATACATGCTTGAACATGAAGTTCCTCTTTGACGTACATTTATTTCTATGGAAACAATGATGTCATTGGCACGGGTAGGTGCTCAGGGAAAGCATAAATAAGTATTCAATATTGATCTTTCTTTTGGTCATAAAGTGATTCATTAAATTATTTTCTTTTTAATTAGAGAACTGTATTTTTGCTCTCCTTTTGACTTGATCATGCAGGTACATTTTTCCTTGTTTATAGACTTGCTCAAGTAAAATGACTTACTTAAAGAATTAAATACACCATATAGTTCCTTCTCTGATATGTGGTATCATAAAGCTCACCGCAGATACTATTACAATAAAAGAGTTATTACTTTTACCTTAAAAGGCTCTCAGAGAGTGAGAAATTTATCTCGGTAACATCTCAATGTTATCAAAAAATTGTGCAAGGAATTTTATATTCAGATTAAGGTAATATACAATGTTTAGATGATGGATCAAGAAAAAAAATGGGCCTTACTTATAGTCATTATTTTAAAAACCTCCAGGTTTAGAAATACAGGGATATACGAGGGAAGTGATACTTACTAAAACATTTTTCATGACATTAAGTAAATCCACACATAATTGGTATTCCATTTTTTTTAAATGTCTTAAGAGGCTTTTAAAACTTCTTTTTAAAAAAGCATCTATCTTCTTCTCTGCTTTACTTCCACCCTACTCCAGTCTAATTTTTTTTTTTCTTTGTAGATGATGTGGAAACCTGCCTATGATTTTCTCTATACTTGGGGTGCTCACTATGGAAACAGCTACAGAGACGTGTTACAAGATCTTCAATCAGCTTTGGACAGAATGAAAAATCCTGTGACCAAACAGTGGCGAGACTTAACTGGATCTTTAATACTAATACATTCCTTAGAGTTTTTGAGAGCAACTGCATTCTCAACTTCTGATGAAGTATAAAACTGAAGGGTATGTTCTGGGGAGGAAGGGAGAATGGTAGGGGGAAAATGAGTGTGTGTGTGTGTGTGTGAAAAGAAACTCAGAAAAGTATTACTTATATTTTTCAAGTTTGAAAAAGTATCTTTTCCCTGGTGAAAGCACAGCCTAACACAAAATCCAAAGATAGGTTTTATAATCAAATATGTATTTTTATATATGTTTCAAATGCAAACATTAAGCTGTTCCGTTGTTGCGAGGAAAATAAAGCCCTCTGTCACTTTCAAAGTTATTTTTCATTTATTTAAGTTAAAACAAATGACTATTAGCATAATTACACAGATACCCAGATAAACTAGAGGCTCCCAGGGTAAACACTGGAATTTTACCAGTAGGCAGGTCAAGAGAGAGGAGAAGCAAACACATACTCTGTGGACAGGCACAGGGCTATAAGCTTTCTATATTTGATATCTTTTATATCTCAGTGGAGTGTGCTAACATTCTTCCCATTTTTTATCTGAAGAGACTAAGGATTAGAGAGGACACTCAGGGCTATTTGGCAATGTGAAGTAAGTTTTCTGTCTGCAAAACCTGGTTTTATTTATCTTTCTAAAAACCATAGTACATAGCAAAATAGTAAAAATTAAAAGTGCATATTAAAACTTATAGGGACAGGGTAGCTACTTAATTTTAAGGGAAGCTTGCCGTATTTTTCCAGTCTGTATCCACGAACTGTAGTTTTCACCATCTTTTTCCAGCATTTTGGGACAGAGATAATCCTGCCAAACTTGGACTTTTTTTCAGGATCATAGTGTGGAGTAGTTCTTTAAATCTCAGGGATTTTTATCAGTAATAATTAGTTTTTAGGAAACTGATTTATCACTGTTGAGTGTAGCAGTCTTAACCACCGAAAACACTGATATCTCTGTAGGTGAATGCTCATGTAAACGTGTGTGTGTGTATGTCTGTATGTGTGTGTGTGTGTGTGTGTTTACCAGAGCATTTCATAAAGCTTTTGGAAAACAGAGACTACCCAGTAATTTAGGCCAGTACAAATGCTAACTGCTGGTAGAGTTCACAAAAAGATGTTTTGTGCTTACTCATATGTTAAATCCTTTGGCCATCTGCCAGCGTTATGTTTTGGACAGTCATTTATTTATCGTCACTTAATCAAGAGATAGAATGTGTGTACCTACTTTGAGGCAGGCACATAGATGCTTGGGGTTTACAGAAGAAGAAACAACATGATCCCTGACTTCAGTACTGCCAGGTGACAGAGAGAGACAGATTTAAAACATACAGTTAAAGGTAAAATTGGATCTGTAATAAAAACTGCAAGGGACAGGCTGACAGATATATGGAGAGCCATCACAGGAATCCGAAGGATCAGGCATGTTTGCCCTTGGAAAGAAATGATGAGCCCTAAGGAGGATCAGGCACTGCTTCTGGTCTGGGAGGGTAGAAGAGGTAGGTCCTCATGCAGAAGTTGGGGCTTAGGAGGTTCAGGGAGCCAGTAGAACAGGCCTAAAAGGGAGAAAAAATGAAGGAAGGAAAGACACACCCTCAATGGTAATATGATGAACTGAATAAGAATTTTGTTTGAGGATCCTGAATAAAACATGTCCATTTGGCTAAAAAGTAAAAGCAGAATCTTTTTAGAGCTTTTAATACACCTACCCTGGGGTATTTGTTATGCTGGCAAAGGTAATTTGAATTAGGTTTAAGAACAATCTTTAAGGTTTTCAATATTTATATTTGATAATAAGAGAACATAGCCTGCCCAGGGAGTTATGCACACATTCAAGGACAGAATTTATTTTAGTTGAAAATAAATGCAGAGAGAAGGGGGAAAAAACAACAGTGTGTAAGTTCAGGACACAATCATTTTTAGTGGTGATTTTGCTTTCTTTAGAACATTCTTGGAATCTTATTAACATGTCAGCAAACCAGAGAATTTCGGGAAGCGATAGTACAGAATGAATAACTGGGTTTTTCCAGGCTCCAAGATCTGAGAAGACAGAGACCCTGTTAGCTGATTAGGGGACTAAGATTAAACAAATCACTTCAGGTTTACAGTGCATCATGGATTGTGATTGTGGCTGGGAAGTTTAAAAAGAGTTTAAAAAATGAAAAACATGAGGTCCAACTCTAGGATGAAGCAATGGCTTAAATATTAATGTATACAAAGATATCTTACAGTCTTGCAACAAATCCTTCCCGAAAAATTTTAAACCCGTGTCCAAACATTCTGTTCTTATAAATATATTTTAATATTTTTGTAAATCATTTCTACTTTTCTGAATTTTATATTTTTCTTCGTATAATGGATTTCATACTCAGGAAAGATTAACTCAGTAATCACGAATTGCCTTTAATATTTGGCAGCAAATCAAGGGAATTAATAAGGCACTTAAATCCCATCCGTGACATCATTAAAAACATCAAAAGCCATTAATCTAAAACTTCTTTAAGCATTTTGGAATTGGAAATATCATAGATAGTTCTTTCAGTACCTCAGGCTTTTTCTCTAATGATGCATTAGGACGAGATTTTAGTTCAGTGCTTAGCTTGTAATGTCACAGTTTTTCTATGGAAGCCACAGATTCTCCACTTCCTCTGTTAAAGCCTTACTATGAAGGCCAATTAAGGAAGTGCAGGTGAGAGCAGATGATTAACAGTTCATACCAGTAATGGTCACAGCACGCTTTCATGTCCGGTAATGTAGGAAATACCATATGAAGTTTTGACCTTGAGGATGACTCGACTTCTGGAAGGAGCAGCATTTGCTACATGAATGGATGGCATTGGTCTAAGAAATGTCACTGCCAATGAACAGGTTTGAATATGTGACATGAACATACAATAGAAGGAAAAAGGAAATACCATAGAGTACATTCGAATCATACTATGCTATAAATAGAAGGTTCAGAACTTGAATTTTCATACGATGCTGCTGTCAATTATATTTTCTGTAATTTTTCTTAATGTCTAAGGAATGTTTGAGACAATATAAAGAAAAAGAATATTGAAAAAGTATGTGACTAGAGGCTTTTCTAATTAAAATAGATATTTTTTTCTTCTCATTCTCCCACATAATTTTCCCCTCTTCCGTATGAAGTTGTTTCCCATGTACTGCTGTATACCCTAGTTAGTGAAGTTCCAAAGATCATATATTAGCATTATTCTAGGTTCAGGTAACGCAAAGGCATTCTTCAGAATAAGATGATTGTTGAATGTTGGTTTCTTGCATGCATATTTATTGTCTACAACACAAAATAAAAAGTGATTATATGCACACAGGAAACCTGAATTTGCACAAAGGTAGCATCTGGTGTTTATCTCATATTCAGCATCAAGATTTCACTAAATGTACAGATTTGTGGCTTCTGCATATATTTTTTACATTGACTTTCTCTTTATGTATATCTAGGCTTATGTAATCTAGAAGGTTTTAAACATAACAGCTTTGCAATTCTGAATAATAGTGTCAGTTCATATATGAGGGAGTGAGGATGGGGAATCAGTACTGGATAATAATTTGTAACATCAAAGCAGAGAATCCCAGAGCAAGCTCTGCTGTTGTAGTAGTGAATACAACAAGAATGGCTTCTTCTGCAAAATAGGAGTCTAGAGTGGAGAGCTGTGGCTTAAATCTTTGCCTGTTACGTCCTAAGAGACCTTTGACCTGTCGCCCAGCCTCCCTGGGCTTTGGTTTTCCCACCCATAAAACAAAGGGCTTGAACTAGGTAACCTCAAAGTTCCCCATGGGTTTAAATGTCAATGAGTATTTAATGAGTAGGATATTTCATGGTCTTTTTTATTTGTTTGACTATGCAGGAAGAGAATGTGAACTAAGATTAATAATACTAATCATCTACATCAAAATAATGTCCTCTCTGTGTGAGGCAAAGCACACATAGCACATACACACGAACATTCTAAGCACTTTACAGCACTTCCCACGATTACTCACAGACCCTAGTGAAAATGCTTTGCAATGTGTATGGTTTTGAACAGCTGCAAACTATCCAACTCTTCAAATCAACTAGACAATGGTGCAGGAGGGTTGCTTAGAAGGGCAGCAGCAGCTTTACGAGCAGTGACCCAAAGCACACTGCCAGACATGCTCCAATCTCCCTGCAAGGCCTTAGACCAGGCAATGTCTCCTGCAGGAAATCTCCAATTTCAGCAGCAGCAAAATCCCCTGGAGGGCTGGCTGGTACACAGATTGTTGGGCCCCACCCCCAAATTCCTGATTTAGCAGGTCTGTGGTGGTACCCAATAAGCTGCATTTCTGCTAAGTTCCCATGTGATGCAGATGCTGCTGATCCAGGGACCCCACTTTGAGAACCACTGAACTACAGTTTCCCTCCTTTCTCTAGAAATGAAAGAATCTTTGTTAAGCCAGAAAAACTTGCTTTTAGATAAACAAATTTTTGTGTTGTTCCATCAGAGAAATCATTTTTCTTTTTTCTTTTTTTTCTTTTTTAAATTTTTTATTTTTTATAAACATATATGTTTATCCCTAGGGGTACAGGTCTGTGAATCGCCTGTACTCACCAAAGCACATACCCTCCCCAATGTCCATAACCCCACCCCCCTTCTCCCAACCCCCCTCCCCCCAGCAACCCTCAGTTTGTTTTGTAAGATTAAGAGTCACTTATGGTTTGTCTCCCTCCCAATCCCATCTTGTTTCATTGACTCTTCTCCTACCCACTTAAGCCCCCATGTTGCATCACCACTTCCTCATATCAGGGAGATCATATGATAGTTGTCTTTCTCTGCTTGACTTATTTCGCTAAGCATGATACGCTCTAGTTCCATCCATGTTGTCGCAAATGGCAAGATTTCATTTCTTTTGATGGCTGTATAGTATTCCATTGTGTATATATACCACATCTTCTTGATCCATTCATCTGTTGATGGACATCACGTTATATGGTAGCTCCACTTATTTATATTCAGCGAACTTTTCACAGTGAGTTAATGCAAACCTTATTATTTCAAAATGATAATTTTGATTGGAAAGCTAATTGAAATAATTGAGTACTCTGCATCTTGTTTGAAACATAACATTTGAGGTAAAATAGATTAATAATTTGAGATTAGTAATTAATAATTGAAATTATTAATTTCAGTGTAACTATAAAACAGTTTTAAGATGATTTTGCAGGGTGCCTGGGTGGCTCAGTGGGTTAAAGCCTCTGCCTTCAGCTCAGGTCATGATCCCAGGGTTCTGGGAACCATGAACCATCTATATGTCTCACTTTCTTTGCAGAATTAGAGTATGATTATAGGCACTTGTTAAATAAGGTAACCAGATGTTCTCTTTCCAATGAGTAGTTCCACACTTAAATGGAAGGAGACTCTGAGAAGGGTGATGAACTGGCCAATTCACTTAAACATTATGTATTATAGCTCATCCTCTGCCATCATTTCCGTTTTAAATTGTTCCTCTTTGAGTAACTATGAGGATCTATGACTATTTTTTTTTTCTGTTTGTAGAGATATTTGAGACTGTCCTTTTGTGCCTGGAAGCAGATTTTTAAATGTTCCTCATATTTAAGTCTACATTCGAACCATGGAGTGTACTGGGACCTTTAGCATATCCATTTAAGTATTTGTTTTTAAATTTTTTTAAAAGATTTTATTTATTTATTTGACAGAGAGAGATCACAAGCAGGCAGAGAGGCAGGCAGAGAGAGAGAGAGGAGGAAGCAGGCTTCCTGCTGAGCAGAGAGCCCGATGCGGGACTTGATCCCAGGACCCTGAGATCATGACCTGAGCTGAAGGCAGCGGCTTAACCCACTTAGCCACCCAGGCGCCCCCATTTAAGTATTTTTAATACTTAAAAATCAAAGTTTAGTCAAAAATCAAATCAAAGTTTTATTTATACTGGTTCTGCCAAGCTCAGTCTTTTAAACAGACCTCAGAATTGACAAATTTGGTGTAAGGTTGATCTTACACATATTAGGTTAAATGGCATAATAGAATTAGCCAAGAAACTCCTTAGAAAAATTCATTTTGTGGGAGGAAAATACACATTTTTTACTCCCAGGAAACAGGTACTCAGTGCTTACCCAGGCACCTTACATCACAGAGGTAAAGAAGGAAAGTGAAGGGGAGATTTAGAAGAGTTCGATTATAGTCTAAGAAAAGGAGTCTGTTCAGGGACAATGGAAACTGTCTTCCTCTCTTTGTGGTGTGTGTGTGTGTGTGTGTTTAAATGGAAAGTATCTCAGTTCTTTCTCCTTATTTGATCAATAATAAGTTAAAAATTAACTGATGCTTGGTTTTCTCCAAGATAGATTTCACACTGCTTCAGACTGCTCTTCAAAACAACTAAGAAAGTTCAGCTAAAGCAAACACAGCAGCCCTATGTTAAGACTGTCGCTTTGCAGGCTATCAGGAACTGGTGTCAGAAAACCCGTTTCAAACTGGCTTAAGCACAAAGAATTTATTGTCCCCCACATCTGAAAACAATAGGGTAGTTTCAAGCATTACTGGATTCGGGGCTTGAAGGATGGGATCAGATTGCTTCTTTCTCCCACCTCTCTGCCTTTGATTACATCGGTTTCATTCGTGGGCTCCACGAAAACAGGCTAGCCGGTCCGGGCTGTCCTCTCAGGGTTCAAGTAGGCTGCAGAACCTCCAGCCAAACATTTCCGGTGTTCCAGATTCAGGCTGTTTCAGCTTTGTCAGCTTGGCTAAACCAAACTGAGTTTCCCAGAATTCTCACTGAATATTTCCGGTTAAGGTTGGTCTGAAGTGAAATCTGGGAACTATCTAGGTCACAGTAGAGCACACGGTGACTCTTGCAGGAGGATTTGGTTCAGGGCCCCCAGCAGACCCTGACTCCATTAGTTGGAGGGATGCAGGTCAGCGGGTAGCTGCCTGGCCTGCAGCTCTGGTTTCCCTCAGTTGTCTTTCTTTCCCATCGCCAAATCCTGGCCAGGTGTGCCTGCCAGTCGACAGCGAGAGAACTACTTATGTGGGTTACACTCAGCAGTGAGGCTGCAGATTTGGAGTCAGTGAGAAAGAAGCATAGGTGCCAGTGACCGGCAAAAGGATCTAGTTGTGTCTGCTGTTCCCCGGTCCGTGTCCATCTTTTTCTTCCGGCCTGACCTATGATTTCAGGCTCAGCACCAGGACAGAAGAAAGGAGCCAACCAAGACTGTGACCAGCTCTCACAAATGTGGAAGATCAGATAATCACAATAAACCCTCAGGGCCCATCATTGATGATGGCTCTGCTTTTCTGAGCAAACACTGAGCAATAAGGACAAAAGAGTATTTCCCGCTAACCTTCCAAGAATGGCCCCTCTGATTGGACCAATTTAGATGGTGCTCATCTCTCAAAAATCATGGAGAGCTATAATCAATGGTCCTCTGATTGGCCACAACTGGTCGCAGGCTCCTCTTTTGACAACGCAACCAGAGCGAGCGCCAGGTTTGGGAGTCACTGATCACCAGGTGAAATCGAGTTGTTTTGGGAAACGGAAGGAGATGAATGTTGGGGAGGCCACCAGCAATTTTCCACCAAAAAGGTGAGGAGAGATTAACCTCTGTGCTATTCCACAAAACAGGAGAACTTTCTCCCTGAGGTGTAATTCCCGAGGCTAGTCGTCCGAGTCCTTCTTACGAGGCTGGGTAATGGGCCTGCTTCTCTACACTTCTGCACTAAATCAGAGGCTAGGTAAATGGAATTTCACCTACAATATCCATCCTCCGCATACCACTTTCTAAATTGCTGATGACATGACAGAGCCGTCTAAAACCCCATGGAGACTACAGGGTCACTGGACCCAGGAGATCCAGGGGCAAATCTTCTCTTACTTCTAATTCTTCACTCTTTTTTTTTTTTTTTTTTTTTTTTTTAGATTTCATTTATTTATTTGAGAGAGAGACAGTGAGAGAGAACATGAGCAAGGAGAAGGTCAGAGGGAGAAGCAGACTCCCCATGGAGCTGGGAGCCCGATGTGGGACTCGATCCCGGGACTCCAGGATCATGACCTGAGCCGAAGGCAGTTGTCCAACAAACTGAGCCACCCAGGCGCCCCTAATTCTTCACTCTTAAAGTAGAACCCGTCACCTAATGAAATCACTTCACCTGCTGCCAGAAAGAAGCTAGATAGAGGGATAAAGGAGTTCCCAGAATGACTAATTGATAGGACCATAAAGTTAGGATAGAGTGGCATTGCCTGCCAGTGAAAAACAGCATGGCAAAATCTTTTGAATATTCTCTGAAGGCAGTTATGAAAGCAAGCCCAAGGTCAGTGGTATTTCTCGCTTTCTCAGCCATCTGACTTTTCAATGGAGATTTTTATCTCCTCTTTTGAATCATTAGTAACTTCTAAATACTGCCCAAGGGGAAGGTAGAACGGCTGTATGAACAAGGTGAATTAGGTGATTCCAAGACATCGGTAAAAAATAGGGCCAAATGAAAGAAGTATGCTGACAAAGGTGGTGTGTTTGTTGGTTTGTTCTACAGACATACCAGCTTTTAAAAAGATCATTCACATGATCATACAGTTCACCCTAATTCATCTTTAGGAGCCCATAAACATTTTCTTGGTATATAGTTTCTGTTTAAAACGTGTTCAGTTATATTCAGTTTGCTCTGTGTGGAGAAATTCTCTTCAGGAGGGAATGTATTTTTCTGTTTTTCAGGGTGGAGAGGAATACTGTGGGTTGTAGCAAAATAAGAGATTAACAGTCAAGGTTGTTTGTGAGAAGACTAGGAGAGAGGACTTGACGTTACATTTCGAAAGCCATTTTTACGAGGTTTCTTTCACTGATAGTCTGGAAGAAAAAAAATCTAAAACCTCCCTTGAACACTCCTAGAGAACCTTTGTGTTTCTTTCCATTTTCATTGCCGAGAAGATTACTGCGTGCTTAAGGATGAATCCAAGTTTCCAAGTGAGAGCTGCAAATACGCTGCAAGTAATTAATCCACCCGCTCTGGGTTCCTGCCTCCAGAAAGGTTCTAAGTGTATCCTTAATGAGAGCTCTATTTTGACCACATGGCATATTCTGTATTTATCTACTAGAAAACTGTATTAATTTCCTAGCACTGCCATGACAAAGTACCACTGACTGGGTGGCTTAAACAACAGAAACTTATTTTCTCTCAATTCTGGAGGCCAGATCAAAGTTTTGGCAGCTTTGGTTTCTTCTAGGACCATGATGGAAGGATCTGTTCCAGGCTTCTGTCCTGGCTTGGAGATGATCATCTTCTCCTTATGTCTTCATAGGGTTTTACCCGGGTGCATTTGTCCGTGTCCCAATCTCTTAAGAATGCAAATCATAATTAGATCAAGGCCCACCTTGGTGACCTGATTTTAATTTAATTACCTATGAAAGACCTTATCACCAAATACAGTTACACGGCTAGGTACTGTGGGTTAAGACTTCAACATATGAATTAGGGGGCGCAGTTAGCTCATAACAAAAAGGATTTGGTCAGTTTTTGTTATTTGCTAAAATAAAAAAACATTTTGTTTTTTATTTGCTAAAATCAACTATTTTGTTCAAATGCATTTTTTCTTTAAATAGTTTTTAAATTTATTTTTTATTTTAATTCCAATATAGGTAACATACAGTGTAATATTAGTTTCAGGTGTATGATATAGTGATTTGACTGTTTTATACATTACTCAGTAAACATCATGATTAAATGTACATGATTAAGTATGCATAGGATAATCTTAATTCCCTTCACCTATTTTACCCATCCTCCCACCTACCTCCCTTCTGGTAACCATCAATTTGTTCTCTAGAGTTAAGAGTCTCTTTCTTGGTCTGTCTCTTTTTTTACTTTGTTCCATTTGTTTAGTTTCTTAAATTCCACATATGAGTGAAATTATATGGTATTTGTCTTTCTCTGACTGACTTATTTTGCTTAACACTATACTTTCCAGTTCCATCTGTGTTGTTGCAAATACCAGGATTTCATTCTTTTTATGGCTGAATAATGTTGGGGTATATATCACATGGGATATATATATCACATCTTCTTTACCCATCCATCCATTGTTGGACACTTGGGCTGGTTCCATAACTTGGCTTTATTGTAAATAATGCTGCTATAAACCTAGGGGTACATATATCCTTTTGATTTATTGTTTTTTTTTTATTCTTTGAGTAAATATCTAGGAGTACAATTACTAGAATGTATAGTAGGTCTATTTTTAATTTTTTCAGAACCTCCATACTGTTTACTAAACTGACTGCACCAGTTTGCATTCCCAGCAACAGTGCAAGAGAATTCCTTTTTCTCCACTTCCTCACCAGCATTTGTTGTTTCTTGTGTTTTTGATTTTAGCCATTCTGACAGGTGTGATGTACTATTTCATTGTAGTTGGGATTTGTATTTCCCTGATGATGAGGGATGTTGAGTGCTTTTTCATGTCAGTTGGCCATCTGGTTGTCTTCTTTGGAAAAATATCTGTTTATGTTTTCTGCCCATTTTTTAATTACATTATTTGTTCTTTGGGTATCCAGTTGTATAAGTTCTTTACATATTTTGAATACTACTTCTTTATCAGAGATGTCATTTGCAGTCAGTAGGTTGCCTTTTAGCTTTATTGATTGTTTCCTTCACCGTGCAGAAGTTTTTATTTTGATGTAGTCCCAAAAGTTGATTTTTGCTTATATTCCTCTTCCTTTAGCAGATATATCTAGATAGATGTTGGTATGGCCAGTGTCAGAGAAATTACTGCCTATGTTCTCATCCAGGATTTTTATGGTTTCAGGTCTCATATTCAGGTCTTTAATCCGTTTTGAGTTTTTTGTTTTTTTGTTTTGGTGTGAGAAAGTGGTCCAGTTTCATTCTTTTGCATATAGCTGTCCAGTTTTCCTGGAAAATAACACCATTTATTGAAGAGACTCTGTTTCCCCATTGCATATTCTTACCTCTTTTGTTGATCTAATGTTTATACTGTTATGATTGCTACAGCTTTGTAATATAACTTTAAGTCTGGAATTGGATATGTCCAGTTTTGGTTTTCTTTCTCAAGATTGTTTTGTCCATTTCGGGTCTTTTACTGTTCCATACAAGTTTTAGGATGATTTGTTCTAGTTCTTTGAAAAATGCTGTTGGTATTTTGATAGGGATTGCATTAATCTCTAAATTACTTTGGATAACGTGGACATTTTGACAGTATTAATTCTTCCAATCTATGAGCATGGATTACCTTTCCATTTGTTCGTGTCATCTTCATTTTCTTCATCAGTGTCTTATAGTTTTCAGAGTACAGGTCTTTCACTTCTTTGGTTAAATTTATTCCTAGACATTTTATTATTTTTGGTGAAATTGTAAATGGGATTGTTTTCTTAATTTCTCTTTCTGTTGCCTCATTATTAGTGTATAGAAAGGCAATGGATTTCTGTACATTGGTTTTATATCCTGTGACTTTACTGAATTCATCTATCAGTTCTAATAGTTTTTTGGTGGAATCTTCATGGTTTTCTATATAGTATCATGTCATTGGCAAATAGTGGGTTTTACTTATTCCTTACCAAACTGGATGCCTTTTATTCCTTTTTCTTCTTTGATTTCCATGACTAGCACTTCAGTACTATATTGAATAAAAGTGATGAGAGTAGACATGTTGTTCTTGTCCCTAAGGGAAACGTTCTCAGCTTTTCCCCATTGAGCATAATGTTCACATGGGTTTTTCATATGAGGACCTTATTATGTTGAGGTATGTTCCCTCTAAACCTGCTTTGTTGAGGGTGTTTTCATGAATGGTTATTATACTTTGTCAAATGCTTTTTCTGAATCTATTAAAATGATTGTATGTTTTTTCCCTTATTGATGGGATATATTGCATTGACTGATTTGCAAATATTGAACCACCCTGCATCCCAGGAATAAATCCCACTTGATCATGGTTAATAATTTTTTTTAATATATTGTTGGATTCAGAGTGCTAATATTATGTTAAGGATTTTTGCATCTGTGTTCATCAGAGATATTGGGGCTCTCTTGTAGTATCTTTATTTTGTTTTGGTATCAGGGTTATGCTGGTCTCATGGAATGAATTTGGATGTTTTCTTCCTTCTATTTTTTGGAATAGTTTGAGAAGAATAGGTATTGATTAATCAATCAATCAATCAATGCATTCATTCATTCATTCATTCACTTATTGGCATTACTTCTTTAAATATTTGGTAGAATTGGCCTTGAAGCCATGTGATCCTGGACTTTTGCTTGATGGGAGTTTTTTGATTAATGATTAATTTCATTGCTGGTAACCAGTCTGTTTGATTTTCTGTTTCTTCCTGATTAAATTTTGGGAGGCTATGTTTCTAGTAACATCTAGGTTTTCATAGGTTGTCCAGTAACTTCTAGGTTGTCCAATTTGTTGGCATATAATTTTTCATAATATTCTCTTATAATCCATTGTATTTCTGTGGTATTAATTCTGATTTTGTTTGAGTCCTCTCTCTTTCTCTCTCTCTCTCTTTTTTTAGTAAGTGTGGCTATCGGTTTTGTTGATCTTTTCAAAGAAGCAGCTCCTTCTTTCACTGATCTATTGTTTTTTTAATTTCTGTTTCACTTATTTGTGCTGTAATCTTCATTATTTCCTTTTTAATACTGGTTTTAGATTTTGTCTGTTCTTCTTTTTCTAGCTCCTTTACGTGTACAATTAAGTTGTTCATTTGAGACTTTTCTTGCTTCTCAAGGAAAGTCTCAAATGAGACTCAAGGGCCTGTATTGCTATAAACTTCCCTCTTAGAACAGCTTTTGGTGATCCCCAAAATTTTGGATTATTGTGTTTTCATTTTCATTTGTTTCCATGTATTTTTTAATTTCCTCATTGATCATTTCTTTTAAACATTCATGGCTTAGGAGCATGTTATTTAATCTCCATGTATTTGTGCTCCTTCCAGATTTTTTTCTTGTGGTTGATCTGTAGCTTTGTAGCATTGTGGTCTGAAAAGATGCATGGAATGACTTTGATCTTTTTGAGTTTGTTGAAACTTGTTTTGTGGACTAATATATGATCTATTCTAGAGAATGTTACATGTGCACTTAAGAAGAATATGTTTTCGATTGAACATTCTGAATATATCTGTTAAATCCATCTGCTCCAATGTGTCATACAAAACCATTATATCCTTGTTGTTTTTCTGTTTGGATGATCTGTCCATTGAGGTAAGTGGGGTATTAAAGTCCCCTGCTGTTATTTTACTACTGTTAATCAACAGTCTTTTATCAACGGTTTTTTTATCAGTTGTTAATCAACAATTTCCTCTATATTTGTTGTTAACTCATTTAAGTATTTGGATGCTTCCATGTTGAGTGTGTATATTTTTATAATTGTTAGATCTTCATGTTGGATTAACCCCTTAATGATGATAGGTGTTCTTCTTTGTCTCTTGCTACCATCTTTGCTTAAAGTCTATTTTGTCCAATATAAGTATTGTTACTACAGCTTTCTTTTCACATCCCTTTGCATGATAAATTGCTTCTCCTTCCCTTCACTTTCAATTTGCACATGTTCTTAGTTTTGGAATGAGCCTCTCTTTTAGTCAGTATATATGTAGGTCTTGTGTTTGTTTGTTTGTTTGTTTTTTATCCATTCTTTTACCCTAAGTCTTTTAATTGGGGCATTTAGTCCATTTACATGTAAAGTAACTGTATTTTTTGCCATTTTGTTACTCGTTATAGGTTGTTTTTGTAGTTTTTCTCCATTCCTTTCTTCTCTTGTGACTAGTTAGCTTTCTTTAGTGATCTACTTGGATTCTTTCTCTTTATTTTTTGCATATCTATTACTGGTTTTCGATTTGTGGTTACCATTCAGTTTGTGTATAACATCTTCTGCATGTAGCAATCTATATTAAATTGATAGTGGTCACATGTTTGAATCCATTCTTTACTCCTTTCCTCCCCACATTTTAGGTATATGGTGTCATACTTCTCATCCATTTATTTTATGAGCCCTTGCCTGATTTTTACATATATACTTATTTTTACTGCTTTTGGGCTTCCCACTTTCCTCAATATTGCTTATGGTCTCTCCTTTCTACTAACAGAGTTCCCTTTAACATTTCTTGTAGGGCTGGTTTAGTGGTCATGAATTCCTTTAACTTGTTTCTTTGGAAGATTTGGAAGATTTTACCTCTTTTTCTCTACTGAATGAAAGCCTTGCTGGATAGAGTATTCTTGCTTACAAATACTATCCTTTCAGCACTTCGAATATATCATGCCACTGTCTTCTGGCCTGTTAAGTTTCTTAATAGAAATCAACAGAGAGCCTTGTGGGGTCTCCTTTTTATGTAACTACTTTAAAAATTCTCTTTATTGGGATGCTTGGGTGGCTCAGTTGGTTAAGCAGCTGCCTTCGGCTCAGGTCATGATCCTAGCATTCTGGGATCGAGTCCCACATCAGGCTCCTTGCTTGGCAGGGATCCTGCTTCTCCCTCTGCCTCTGCCTGCCTCTCTGTCTGCCTGTGTTCAATTGCTATCTCTCCCTCTATCCCTGACAAATAAATAAATAAAATCTTTTTTTAAAAAATTCTCTTTATCACTGCTTTTTTATCATCTTAAGTACTATGAGTCTTGGTGTGTACTTCCTTTGTTGATATTATTGGGGGCTCTCTGTGACTCCTGGACCTGGATTTCTCTGTCCTTCCCCAGATTTGAGAAGTTTTCAGCTGTTATTTCTTGAAATAAAATTTCTGCCCCTTTTATTTTTCTTCTCCTTCGGGGATCCCTTTATTGGTGAATGTTATTATACTTGGTTTGCCGAGTTCCCCAGGTGCATTCTTATTTTGCCTTATTTTTTTTTTCTCACATGCTCAGCTTGATTACTTTCCATTACTTAGTCCTCCAGCTCACTGCTTTGTTTTTCTACTGTGTCTAGTCTTCTTTATATTCCATCTTGTGTATTTTTAGTTTCATTTATTGTGTTCTTCATCTCTGATTGGTTCTTTCTTATTTCATTATAAAGTGTCTCATTAATGTCCTCATTCTTTTCTCAAGTCCAGTGAGTATCTTTATGATCATTGCCTTAAATTCTCTATCAAACTTATTATTTATCTCCAGTTTGCTCAGGTCTTTTGCTGTGATTTTGTCCTCTTCTTTCATTTGGGGCATATTCCTCTGTTTCCTCATTTGTCTATTTCTCTATGTCTGTTTCTTTGTGTTAGGAAAGACAGCAATGTCTCCTGCTCTTGAAAGTAATGGCCTTATGAAAAAGAAGTGCTTTATGCTCTGCCATGCAGTGTCCCCATTCACTAGAACCTGGTGTTTGAAGAGTGTTTCCTATGTGTGTTGTATGCATTCTGCTGTTATGGCTGAGCCGCTTTTTCCTTCAGTCCAGTCATCTGCCATGGCTCTTTTTGTCTTATCATGTGCTGTGTTTGGTCCCCGTAGTGTTAGTCGGCTAGTCTGGGGAGTCCTTGAGCTTGAATTGAGCCACACCAGGAATTTGCCAGAGATGCAGTAGTACCAAACTGCAAGGTTCTTTCCCTGTATTGCACCCTGAGAAGCTTTTGTTGGTGGGTTGGGCTGAAGTCAGACCAGTTGTCTACCTCCAGCTCTCTCCTGGGACCTCCATCTGACTTGTGCCTGTGGTTATCTTTACCTCTTTATTCCTCTGTGGAGGAATCTCTTTCGAGTGGTGCTGCCCACTGTATGGGGATGATTGCACACTGACAGACCTGTGATATATGGCTCTGGTCAAGAGCATATTGTAGAGGAGAAATCCACTGTATCACAACAGGGGAGATTTGTGTGCCCCAAGTCCTCTGTGTGAGGGGTCTTGAAACACTGAGACTGAGACAGACTGTCCAGAGGGGTAGATTAGTGGAAGCACAGCATGGGAAAGGGGCATGTGGTGGCAGTGCTAGCAGGTTAGGTAACAAGTCCAGCATATGGTCATGAGTTTATGCTAGTGGGAGTGTAGTGGGGAGGGGAAATGGTGCCTGTTGGTTCCTTTGTTCCTGGGGGAGTTCCCCAGAGATTTCTGTCCCTCTGGGCAAGCTCTGAAATTAATAAATAACTCTCCTTCCCATATATCCCAGGTGCCTTTCAACCTGCTGTTTCTATGCTGTATCTCCACAGATTGTTTGTTGTGCTTTCTTTTTAAGGGTGGGGACTGTTTTCTCTCACCCTCCCACTCTCCAAGCTGAGCCTACTGATTTTTTAAAATTCCAAGTTTTAGGTTTCACTAGTTATAAGAACTCATAAAATTCAGCCTCTCTGGTTTTAAAGCCAAATGATATGGGGGCTTGTCCTCCCCAGAGGGGGTCTCTGGTGTAGATGTCTGTTTCTCTCCCTTGTTGCCCCTACTATTCCTTCCTCCTATGGACAGCCCCAGAAGTTTAGTTCCCCACCATGTCTCTGCCCTTCCTGCCCTCTTCCATGTGGCCTCTTCTCTACATTTAGTTGTGAAATTTATTCTGCATGTCTTTGGGTCATTTTCTAGGTTATTTACACTGATGTGAGTGTTATCTTGTGTCTGTGAGACAGGGTGAGCCTAGGGTCCTCCTACTATGCCATCTTCCCCCAGAACCTTCTCAAATGACTTTTAACAATCCTGTAAAGAGCATTTTAAAAATTATGCTTCCTTGTTTTTCTATCACAGACAAGTCATAGATGTTTGAGAACTGCTTGATACTTCAGAGCCACAGAATGAACAGAATTGTAAAGAGATGGTAGACTCTTGACAAAAACAAAACAAAACAACAAACAAACAAACAAACACTAGAAAGGTGGAACACTTTCACTGCATTGTCCTTTTACCACAGGCAAGATATGGTGTCTAACTCTGCTTATTAGAACTAATGAAAAATATTGGTCTGGATAATAAATACTTGTAGAGAATTTCCCTTGAGTTTTCTTTGTTGTTACTAAAGGTTCTGAGTGCTGCAGATAAAGTATTTTCTTTTGGCAGGTGGGGAACATGAAGACAGTCTAAGAACAGACTGAGTGTCATGGGTGGGGACTATAATATAAATCTGGACTCCTTTATTTATTTGTTTATTTTTTTATGTGAACATGGAGATGCCTGGGAAGGCAAATGTCTCTTATTGCGCAAACAGAAATAATAGAAGGCTTAGATCACCCAGAAAGCACACTGAGCAAATCTGGGAAATTTTTCTTGAAGAGTGTGGTGGGTGGGGAAAAAAGACAGGATATGCTGGGCTCCTGAGGGGGCGAAAAAGATCATTCTGAACAGGGACTTGAGAGGAAGTAGAAAAATCTCCAACTGGGAAATGCAGTTGGAGAGAGAAGGGTAAAAAAAGTGTTCCCCAATTATTGTTTTTTTAAAGTCCTTCCAGTGCAGTTAGAGTAAAAAACCTTCTCAGTTTGTCAAGGACAGAGAGATTTCCTGAGAGTTGGGATTTTCGTTGTTGAAACCAGGAAAGGCCCAGACAAACTGAGACAGTTGGTCACCCCAGGTGCAAGTCACTGGTGAAAAATAAAAGTGGCAGCTGGGAAGGATAACATTTTCAAATCATTGTCTGGCATTTTGTACTATAACTCAAGTAATTAGAGTAGTTAGAAGGGACTTGGGCTATTTTTATAGGTGAAGGGAGTCATGTGAAGTAGCAAGAAGGTGTACCTCACTTGGAGACAGGCTGTTTTGTGAAAAAGGCAAAATTTGAAGTAAATACAAGGTTGAAAGGTAAAAGGGAGAGATATTGAAAGCAAATCTTGTTAATTAAAAATTTTGGCTGAGGACCAGGCCTGATAAACCTCATGCCACGCTGATGTGAAGAATCTTTGTGAGTATATTTATCTGTAAGTTTATTGCTCTGTTGCCAGTTTTACTGACTATAAAACACTGAATTATTAACTTAATTCAGTCAGAAGAATATGTCAAACCATTTGTGACTTTATTGGCAGCTTTATGGAAAGAGTATTTGCTAAAGTGGTTATTCTGATTTAAGAAGACCAGTGTTAGGTGTGTTCATCTGTACATTACATTTAAAACATGGAGAAGGGGGCGCCTGGGTGGCTCAGAGGGTTAAGCCTCTGCCTTCGGCTCAGGTCATGATCTCAGGGTTCTGGGATCAAGCCCTGCATCGGGCTCTCTGCTCAGCGGGGAGCCTGCTTCCCCCTCTCTCTCTGCCTGCTGCTCTGCCTACTTGTGATGTCTTTGTGTCAAATAGATAAATTAAATCTTTAAAAAAAATGGAGAAGATGTGAAAAGCTTTTAAATGTGAAAAAATAATGATACTGTTATGCTGAAAATAAATAAATGAAAAAAAATGTCTAAATGCAATTTTTTGCAGAATCTTTGGAAATCTTTCTCAGGGCGATGTAGAACATGGCAGCAACTTAACCTGGAAGCATGGATGTAGTTATCAACCAACCTGTGAATTAGCATTTAAGAATCACCGATTTGGGGGCACCTGGGTGGCTCAGAGTGTTAAGCCTCTGGCTTTGGCTCAGGTCATGATCTCAGGGTTCTGGGATTGAGCCCCACATTGGGCTCTCTGTTCAGCAGGGAGCCTGCTTCCCTTCTCTCTCTGCCTGCCTCTCTGCCTACTTGTGAACTCTCTCTCTCTGGTGTTAAATAAATGAATAAAATCTTTTAAAAAAAAAGAAAAGAATCACTGATTTGTGCCAAGTCTGGCATCATCTGCATGAACAATGATCCAAATAAATTTAAATGGCAGTTGATTTCTTTAATTATGGGACTCTAGTCAATGCCAGTCTCCTCTAATTTTTTTTTCTTTTTCTTCTTCTTCCTCCTCACTTTCCCTCTTCTCTTTCCCTCTTCTCACTGGCAAAATGAATGGAAGTAGGCCTATTCTTTTTTTATTATTCTTAATACATGAAGTAACTGCTTCTGAGAGAACAGTATTCATTGTTTGTCTGCCATATCTAAAGCACTACACACAGCATGCATGAGACATAAAGTGTTTCCATTATTACATCATCTTCTATATAGTGGCAGAGCTAAGCATGTAAACAAATAATTATAAACATGGCAGAAAAAAATAATTGATCATTGGTTGAATTCACATGTAGAAGGTCTTTGAATGAATCCTTATTATCTTTTTATTTTTTATTTTTTATTTATTAGACAGAGATCACAGTAGGCAGAGAGGCAGGCAGAGAGAGAGGAGGGAAGCAGGCTCCCTGCCGAGCAGAGAGCCCGATGTGGGGCTCAATCCCAGGACCCTGGGATCATGACCCGAGCCAAAGGCAGAGGCCCTAACCCACTGAGCCACCCAGGCGCCCCGAATCCTTATTATCTTAAATGACTTATAGAACATACAGAGCACAGAAAGTAGAGATATCTGTTGTCATTAGTACTGCAGTTCAGTCCTGTTGCTTCTCCTGTGGTTTTGTGGTAAACAATAGACATGCTTGTGTTAACCATAAGTTGTTATTTGTATATTTACATTTAACTAGATTCAAAGCTCATTTGACAGTTAATTTCAACTGTTATACATAGTAAAAACGATGAATTTGAAGACTTTTCTTCTGTCTGGACTACCTACTTCTTAAATTCCATTTTTCTACATCCTGGGAATGCAGGGTAAGTGCAATTGACAAGCTCTTCTGCCTTCCCAGCCCTATTTGTATATTGATAGTGTCTGTATTATTTAGGAGTAAAAAACACCTTCAAATGGAAAATTTCTAAAATATTACCCAAAGTTCCTTATTAAATATTACAGTGACAACTACATTAATGCACTCCTTGATTCCTTAGGGGCAAAGGACACTTGGAACACAACATTTAAAGCTCTGGGTAAATTCAGGAATGTATCAGTAAGTCCTGACTCAACAGAATTAACTCAAGTTACGGGCAGAGCTCTTACATTAATAAAGAAGATCATTTTTCCAAAACATTCCATTGTTTAAAAAAGTCTTAGAAAAGCTGCAATCCTGACTAAACAGTGCTTAAGTAGAAACAATTCTGTGACAAAGTACTTTGTACAGGAAGTAGACTTTGAGAGAAGCCTAGTCATAATTAACTGTGAAGATGTGAGTTTGAGAGTTATTCCTCTGTTTAGGAAAAAGAGTAAACATTTTAATAATAAATACTCTCTGAGTATTGGATAAAGTAACTGGAAAGAATCCCTGGAACAGGGGTTTGATACATCTTTCTAAAACACTCTACCAAATGAAATTGTAGACTATAAAACCTATCTGTTGAAAGGATTATCTGAAGTTATATATCTACATAATCTACATCTACATACAATCTACATAATCATGTAATGTTCCTGGATTAATATCATGACTTCTAAAATGGTTGGATAAAAATACTAGTGAAGCAATTTGAGTAACTATAACATTCATTTTGGGTATAATTATCAGAATCAATTGATCCAGTGGATATATGGTAACTAATTAGAAATGCATTGATAGATCGGAAGATCTTACCATTAAAAGAAACCCACTGTATGATCATCCTGATTCTGTTTCAACAGCCTGAATACTGAAAAACTCACAACTCAAAGGCAGGCCATTCTACTTTTGATCATTTCTTCTTTTATGAATAAAGTTCGTGTATGCTTAAACACAAAGCTACCTTTTGAACCTCATAACTGAATTCATTCATTCATTCATTCATCATTTAATAAATACTGATTGAGTGCAGGGGATGAAATGATAAATGAGACATATTTCCTGCTCTCGTGGATTTTAGAGTCAGTGGGGAAAGTCTATTCCATCAGCACCGTTTATTTACTTCTCTCAGACATTTGAGACATGAATATGTCCTCAACTTTAACACATTTCCTCATTAGGCTTATGTGCTCATTAGGCTACCTCATTTTAAATAAAGAAGTTCCAGATTCTTCCCTGCACTTGTCATTTTTACTGTGGTTTGGCCATGCTCTTCTTCAAATATTTGCCCAGTGGTAAACCATTCTTGGGGAAGTCTGTCCAGAGTATACTAACTATCTAGTCATTTGTTTAGAACATTATTTAACACCTGTCATGTGTCAAGAAAATGTGAATATGACCTTAATTTCTGTCTTCAAGAAGTTCATGTTCAGGGGCACCTGGTGGCTCAGTGGGTTAAACCTCTGCCCTTTGGCTCAGGTCATGATTTCAAGGTCCTGGAATCGAGCCCCGCATCAGGCTCTCTGCTCAGCAGGGAGCCTGCTTCTCCCCTTCTCTTCTGCCTGCCTCTCTGTCTACTTGTGATTTCTGTCTGTCACATAAAAAAATAAAACCTTAAAAAAGAAGAAGAAGAAGAAGAAGAAGAAGAAGAAGAAGAAGAAGAAGAAGAAGAAGAAGAAGAAGAAGGAGAAGAAAAAGAAGAAGAAGAAGTTCCTGTTCTAAGAGAAATTCCAGAATGCACGAACAACTGCTCTTCTAATGCAGTCATGTTAATTCTGACTGTTCTCTGCAGATAAGGAAATGGGCGTTCTGAGGCTTATGACCTAACTCTTCTTGTGTTAGATTAAGGAATTGTGGCTCCAGATCCAGGCCCCAATACAGCAGAATTTACTGAGCTAAGCCACTAATCTGCAACTGAAGACCTGAGAAATAATGCAAGCTACAAAGTAATCACTTTCTTTATATGTAAAATGGAACATCAGCCTCTTTGGGATTATAGGAAGTTGTGGAAAACTAATATATCTCTAGTCAGCATTAATTTGAAAATAGAAGACTATGTACATATTTATGATACAAGTCAAATAGCCTTACATATTGCCATCATTATTAGCTTACATTGTTTTTGTTACCTCGTCTTCCTTTCATGTAATGACAGCTTCTGAGTCTGTGAACACAGTCTATCAATGGCCTCTTGGATACAAATGTCACTTACTGGTTCTCTTAGTCTGTGAATGAGAGGAGGTTTCCTTCCCATCACGTTTTCTGTGTTAAGGCTTTTTATTTTGAGATTTTATACTGGTGCTACAAAGAAAGTTAGTGAGCAAGGTGGCTAAAGTCATGTGTTCACTCATACACCTATTCACATTATTTCATTTATTCATTAAATGTTAAAAATAAATTTAGTACCTAGTTCATATATGGAGCTCAGTTTTAGTGGAGTGAATGAATGAATGGATGAGGACCTAGGTGACAAACCCTCAGTAGATTAATATGCATTTATTTAAGAGGCAGGAAAAAGACTTGGGTTTCTTGCTGGGAAATGCTGCCAACAGTGTCAGAGATACTGAAAAGAGTACCAGCCCAATGGAGACGGGTGCCTACAATTATAACTTGATCCTGTGGTTCTCAAGTGACTAGCAAGTGTTATGGTGTTATGCACCTAACAAAGCCAGGGCCTACAAGAATATATTTCATGAATTTTAATGTTCCTTTGAGCCTTTCTTATGATCATTTGAAAGATCCCTTATTATTGCTGCATGACATTAGTTATCAGTCTGTATCTACGCCTGACATGGTTTTAAATATTGTACATATCACGCCTGTGTATATGGCAGCACTATGAGATCAACTTTCAGCTCAGACATCATTTGGAAATGGCTCTTCCCATGAGGGGGTTACAGTGATCCTCCAGTCCTCCAAACATGATGGAGAAAAAGGCACAGGTGTGTGGGTTGGTGGGTGGTATTGCTGAGCTGAAAAAATGTGGGTGTCAGTTCCAAGGCGATAAATATATAGGTAGCCAAGGTTTTAAAATATGAAAATGCTTGTAGACATTTATTGTTAAATGTTGCTCTTGCGTACCTTTTGGGGAACTACATAAATAGAGATTCAGAAGTAAGGATCAAAACAGTGAGAAGGGATCAATCCCCAAAGGGAAAAGAACAACATGGAAAACAGAAACTAGATGAAAAGGAATTCAGGCAGAATGAAAACAGAAACTTACCTCGGTTACTGGTCATCACTGGTACCTTGATAAGAAGGAACTGCAAGCTGCAAAGTAATTTCAGAAACCAGACATAAGTAGTCACAAGGTTTTATTTTTTATGCCAAATTTAGCTGTACAGTACTGTGAGTGTGGTAGGATGAATTTTCTAAACCTGCCTAAAACCAATTCAAGGAAATGCTTAGAATGCATTGTGTATCAATGTTTAATAAAAGGGAGGTTGTTTTATCAGTGAAAATCACAGTGAAGAAGTTGATAGATGTATTCTGTACAAGATACATACTTCTGATGACAAGAGGTTACTCTTCATGGAAGAGTTCTGATTATCTTTTAGATAGCGTGCCTGAAACCAGGCCATGTAAAATTTGTTTCTTCTCAATGCTCAGGATCTAAAGCTGCTATGTTTCTATCAATAAAAAGAATCCATGACATAAAGGATGACTAACAAGCCATGCACAAAGCCAGACAAAAGAAGAGACAGTTCTTGGTGTAGCATAAAACACAAAGATTTGGGTCTGACCATGAGGGCGTTTAAGAACTCAAGACCCCAAGTGATGCTTTCTTTTGATTGTGGAGTAGGCCATTTGGTACATTCAGAGTTTCCAAGACTTATGTTCTTTGCCATTATATTTGTTAGCTAGGGTTGCCATAACAAAATAGCACAGACTGTGTGTCTTAAGCAACAGGAATTTATTTTCTTACAGTCCTGGAAATTACGAGTCCCCAAGATTGAGGGGTCAGCAGGGTTGGTGTCAGGGTTTCTCCTGAGGTCTGTCTTCTTGGATTTAGCTGGCCTCCTTATTGCTGCCTCTTCGCATAGTCATCTCTCTGATAGCCCTGTTGTCCCTTCCTCTTCTTATAAGGACATAGTCATATTGAATTTGGGCCCTACTCTAACAGCCTATTTTAACTTAATTATCTCTTTTAAAATCTTATCTCCAAATATAGCTACATTCTGAGGTATGGGGCCTTGGGACTTCAACATATGAATTTTGGGGAGGTCATAATTTAACCCATAACATTGCCATGTATGGCACGCAAGAGGCAAATATAAACAGACTAGAGAAGACATGTCTAAGTCCTGGGCACTATCTAGACTTCATGTAGACTGAAAGAACATTCTCTAGATGCCAGTGTATGTATGGGATGAAGAGAAGTTTTCTTATGGGCCACACTATACTCCACATCTTCTGTCAGAGATCTGAGGCTGGGGTTACAGTAGCAAAACAGAATCGCCAGTCCCAATTACAGATCATTGTAGTCTCGCCTAATCTTTTGTGATCTTAATGCAGTTTGGAATTGTAAATCTTTCTAGATATTTTTACAGATACCTAGGTTGAATTTATTTATTTCATTAAAATGTTGACAGCCAGGTGGACCTTATCAGGGTAAACAGGCCCCTCTAGGGAGCACTGTCCTCATACTGCTTCTTTTTCTCAGTGCATTCTGTGTTTACCTCCTTGATTTGGCATTCCTCCTTGATTTGCATTGAAAGGCAAGCCTCTATCTAGCTTTTTGCCTCTGTAAGCTATAATGATACATATTGAAGATAGTGCCAAATTAGGGGGAAGAACAGTCTGTGACTTTAAATCTCAGTCTTTTTTAACCTCTTACTGTTGTCACATCAGATAAGTTATTGTAAACAACAGTGATGAGCACATCCTTCCTTTGTAGGTAGCTTGGACCCTTTGGTGGTACTTCTGGCATTCATCTAGTATTTGGGTGAGAGACCAGCACTCTTATTGGTCTGACTTTCAGGGTTTCTTAATAATCTTTTTACCTGTTATAAAACCAGTGCATACATTTTATATGGTTGACAGTAGTGTCCTGGAGAAATATCACTCAAGAAACCATTGAGTTATTAAAATTACTTACAATTGCTTATGCTTTAGTCACACAACAACAGTATGGGAAATGAGAAATTTGTGTCAAAAAGGAATAAAATGCCTTGAGGAGTTTACTCAAACTAAATGCATGAATAATGCAGTAAGTGAGAAGTGTAAAATAATTTGTCAAAGGGAAGACATTTGCAAGGGTGCTTCTAGGGCATGTGGGGGGCTTTTAGAAGATTTTATTGGGTGGTAAAGTTCCAAAGGAAAGGAAGAGAAGGAGGGTCCACTGGTATTTCTTGCCAGGACTATAACACAAAACTGGACAGAGAGAGGATAAAGAGTCATTGTAAGCACAGGAGATGGAGGCATGTGGGGACAGGAGTAGTGGAGAGGCAATGATAGGATAAGAAGCCTAAGTAAGTGCTGAGTAGGACTAGGATCCCAGACCATTTGGAATTCTCTACCCTTCTTTGGTGGGTCTCCTTTGTCTTAGATTCTCTTGTGTTTTACAGCTTGGTTCCCTATGCATAATACTTGACATTGTTATGTCTCCATTCCTATTTTATTATGTTAGTTTCTCATTTTCTTTAAGAAGTACACCACCTGCATTGGAATTATGCATACAAAATTTAAGATACACAATAGCCTTTGCCTTATGGGAATCTGCTATTTAAATATATGTTTTCCTTCATAATCATATCTTGTGCTCACACTTGTCATATGCCTTCACACCCAAAGATATAATTTATGTACCTAAAGACAACACTTTCTAACTAAAAGCTAAAACAAAAACATGATGAGTGAAGAAAGTAGAGTTAAAAAGAATTTATACAATATGTAGCCCTTCATATACATTTCTGAATATGCAAAATTATTCTATTATCTATGAGTATATTCTTACTATGTAGTAAATGTGTTAAAGACATGCATAGAGGAAATGCATGGCAATTTCAGATCAGTCACATTTAGAGAGAAGAAGAAACAGATGAGTAATGGGGCATTGGCTGTTTCTATTACATTTTTTTTTCTAAGTGGGCTTTGAACCACATAACAGTAAAATACCAAGATGTGTTTAATCTAGTTATTTTTGGATGTAGTTGCTTGCATGAACATGAACAAACAGAACAGACATTCTGTACTTTTTCTTATATTTTAAATACCTGGTAAGCAAAAATAGATCTAAAAAAAAATTAAAACAAATTAACAAAAAAAGCCTAAACCCCTATTTTTCTGCTAGAAAAAAAAAAATTAGCAGAATGCCTCATCAAGCAGAATCTTACTTGAAATTCCTCACCAAGCTGAATCTCAAATCATTCAACTCTCTTCACTGACCTCTCTGCTTAGCTGAGAGATAGGCTTTCATCCAATGTTAAGTGGCAAGAATGCTACCTTTAAAACAATTAGTTATGTATTCCTGTTTTATAAAAGATAACTTATATGCAAAGATAACTGAGTACGTGAGGAACCAAGAAGCTTTGAGATTATTCAGTTCTCCTCTAAAACATTAAAATTGCACACAAATTACATATATGGATTGCCTCCCATAGAGGAAGGCATGTTGTAGTGAAGATCTCTGAGTTAATGACTAGCAGACTAGGTTCTGGCTCTATTTTGCCATTTACTAGTAGTTAACCATATGGAAGCTGGTTACCCTCTCTGTGTCTTTACCTCTCCATCTTTAAATTGAAGACTTGAAATTCTTCCTAGCTCCGGGTACTCTTAGTATGTGGCAAAGTAGCAGAGTGTTAAAGAAGTAGGTTCTGGAATGAGATTGGAGCGGACTATCATCCCTTCCTTACAGGGTGTTTGTGAGAACTGAATACATAGGTCTTAGATTTGGATTATATTTGCTATTTTTTATAACCATTTCATATTTGAAGTGCCTCACAAATATAAAAGGGCTTAGCTGTTTTTATTGCTGTGATAAAATGCTGTAATTCTGTATGCTTGGAACCATGCTAGGCTTGTGAAAACGTAGGATACCAAGTATTTTGTTTTGGTTTATCACATGTAGAGTACTTTCACACTAATGCATTATATCCCAGGATTGAGAAGACATATATACTTTGGTCCTGGGCCTTGAAGACTTAACAGTGTTGTTGAGATATAACAAGTAAGTTACCTGAGATCATTACAAATTCATATAAGTCTTTACATGGTGAAGAGCTAGGCAGTGAGATTGGGGATAAGACACAACGGTGTTGGAGGTGAGGTTGAAAAATGATTCGGTAACTAACATGGGAACCTAGCTAAATCTCAGGGTCTTTTGTTGTCTTAGTCTCTTCCTAGCCATAGTCAATGCTAATTACAATGGAGTAACAAAGTCCTGATTGGTTTCATCATTAACAGGGAGGGCTCTGGGTTCTGAAAGAATCTGACTTAATTATTTACAACTTGGGGCATGGATTAATAACTTATTTCTTTAGCAAAGAAGTTTATGTGCCAGAATCTACATTCCCTCACTTAAAAGAAAGAATTTCATTTGTTCCAAGTCTCAAATAAACACTCTTTCCAAATAAACTATGTACTTTTTAATCCTTTCTGCCAGGAATCCTTGTGCATTCACATTACTGATCGCCTGTTCAACAGAGCAATGTATTTGGTCTGATGCTTGTTAGTTTGAACCAGGAGGAGAATTTAACCCTCACAAAAGGAAGAAGTAAGCCTTGAACAGAGACTTACTGCCCACCATTGTGGTCTAGAATAGTCAATACCTTACCCCCTAGTAGGAAGGCAGCCACCCTTGGAAAGCTAGGTATTAAGTCCTTGTAGAAATCCGGCTCTGGCAGTTTATCCTGAGTCTCTCTAGGAGTGTGGTGAACTGTAGTCACACAGGATTTGCAGGCAGGTGGATCTGGGTGGACTTTCCCTACCACAAGCTACTGAGCTTCTTTTAGCAAATTATTTAGCTCCTCTAAGACTATTTCCTTATTAGTAAAATAGGAAAAAAATAGCTCTACCTTATTGGATTATTGGGAAGATTGACAAGATAATTCATGCAAATATTTAGAAAAGTAACCAACCAAAAAGTGTTACCTATGTGTGTGATACATAGAATTAAAAATATACATATTAGTTCCTATAACCTTGTTCTTTCCTGAAGTAAAAAACCACATTTCAAAATTGTGACATTTAATGTTTTACTTTTATTCTTTCGAAAATGTAAAGAAGAAATTCATATTTCAAATAATTCATGTGAAAACCCAAGACTTTAGGCAAGAGAGAGAAGACTATTCTGAGCAGAATAGAGTGGCACATTGCTCTTTTTCACTGCCCAAGACATTTATGGTATAGTGTTGGTTTCCCCTGTCCACACTCCGTTGTCCACATTTATTAAGGTTTTGTTTCGGTGAGGATCACAACTTTACTTTGCTAATCCTTTTGAACATGTCCATCAAAGTTTTTGTTTCACTTTGGTTTATGGTTACTTGTTTTTCTACTGTTAGTGGGTGTAAAAGGATTTTGAAAGAAGAGGCTTTTCATTGAGCTGAGTCAGGTGATCTCAGAAATCTGATTTAGAATCCAAACTGAGTCTTTGTGTTCCTTTTGTCCCATACTAATCCTTTTATTCACCTTAGATGGCTCCCTAGTCTACAAAACTAACCAAATCTTTGACACTCTTCCATCTCCTCTTTTGTGCTGCCTTTCACAATGAAGAACAGGCAAGCAGTACTATTTCTGACAGAATGGAAGCTACACAGAACTGATAAATGACTTCTGGTTTTGCATTATGGTCCTCTCTGTGTGCTTAGTGTGGCTTTCGTCTCAGAACAGTAATGGCTAGAAAGCAGCTCTTCTGAGAATGGCCCCAAGCTTCTGAAAGCCTTCCACTAGTGATGGCTTTCTGGAATCCAAGTGTTTTCTTGAGTTATCCTTTTGGCTTACAAAAACACAGAATAACCACACCTCTTCCTGAAATGACCATGATGAAACCATATATGGCTAAGGAGAATAAGGATATAATTGTGTACTCTCTAATGTTATCACCTAAAGGTAATGAAAATGGATTCCACAAATGATCTTTAATTTTACCGGTGACTCTTTTCTATGTAACTGTTCACCTGAATGATAGAGAATAACTAAAGTTTATCAAGCATTGACTACATGACAGGCATTGCTAATAAATACTTTAACATGTGCATGGTACCTACATGGGAGTTATAGGTACTATTATCATATATGTTTTACCAGTGATGATGCTGAAACTCAAAGAAGTAAATAACTCGGGGTCACATAGCTTATAAGCTAAGTGATAGGCCCTGGAATAAAAATTGAGTCTTTGGATTCCAGCAGAACCACATTTGGAGAGTGTTCTCATAAGGCTGCAATTTATCCAAGGATGCTATTGCTCCCAGATTCCATTTGGATTTTGTGAACAAGATAGTTTTGAAAAGGAAGACTTCCCACCCAGATTCGGGGTCCATTTGGAACAGCTTTCTTGCCTCAGCTAGTTACTTCAGTGTTTCTTATATGCAGTGAGGCTCCCAACTATCTTCCAATGGAGAAGGTCATAGGGATATTGGAAAATGCACAGATGATATTAGGCTATTGATTAAGGACCTATTATAAGAATATCATTTTCTGAATTGATTATAAATTGCCCAGGCACATACTACATATGTTTGCTACTTTCATTCTTTTTTTTTATTAATTATTTTTATTAACATATAATGTGTAATTTTCCCCAGGAGTACAGGTCTGTGAATTGTCAGACTTACACATTTCACAGCACTCAACATATCACATACCCTCCCCAATGACCATAACCCAACAACCCTACACCTTCTTCCCCATCCCCCAGCAACCCTCAGTTTGTTTTGTGAGATATAGTCTCTTATGGAATGTCTCCCTCCTGATCCCATCTTGTTTCATTCTTTCCTTCCATACTTCCCAAACCCTTCACCCTTGCCTCTCCAATTTCTCATATCAGAGAGATCATATAATGATTGTCTTTCTCTGATTGACTTATTTTGCTCAGCATAATACCCTCTAGTTCCATTCACGTCATTGCAAATGGTAAGATTTCATTTCTTTTGATGGCTGCATAGTATTCCATAGTATACCACATCTTATTTATCTTATTTATCTATTCATCTGTTGATGAACATCTAGGTTCTTTCCATAGTTTGGCTATTGTGGACATTGCTGCTATAAATATCTGAGTGCACGTGCCCCTTCAGATCACATTTGTATCTTTGGAGTAAACACCCAGTAGTGTGATTGCTGGGCCATAGGATAGCTCTATTTTCAACTTTTTGAGGAAGCCTCCATGCTTTTTTCCAGAGTGGCTGCACCAGCTTGCATTCCCACAAGGAGTGTAGAAGGTTTCCCTTTTCTCCACATCCTCACCAACATCTGTCATTTCCTGACTTGTTAGTTTTAGCCATTCTGACTGGTGTGAGGTGGTGTCTCATTGTGGTTTTGATTTATATTTCCCTGATGCTGAGTGATGTTGAGCACTTTTTCATGTGTCTGTTGGCTGTCTGGATGTCTTCTTTGCAGAAATGTCTGTTCATAGGGGCGCCTGGGTGGCTCAGTGGGTTAAAGCCTCTGCCTTCAGTTCAGGTCATGATCCCAGGGTCCTGGGATAGAGCCCCGCATCGGGCTCTCTGCTCCGTGGGGAGTCTGCTTCCTCCTCTCTCTGCCAGCCTCTCTGCCTACTTGTGATCTCTGTCTGTCAAATAAATAAACAAAGTCTTAAAAAAAAAAATTTAACTTTGCAAGACTAGAGGATTGTGGGGGAAAACGCCATGAATTCTATGTGTTGCTTTCCCCTAGCTCTAGAGTTCCGCTGTTCTCCTTGATTGGTGAGCTTGGTCTTGGCTGGATGTTCTTGCTGATCTTCTGGGGGAGGGGCCTATTGCAGTGATTCTTAAATGTCTGCCTGAGGCAGAATTGCACCACCCTTGCCAGGCCAGGCTAAGTAATCTGCTTGGGTTCACTCTCAGGAGCTTCTGTTCCCTGAGTGCTTTCCATAGAGCTTTGGAGGACGAGAATAAAAATGGCGGCCTCCCAATCTCTAGCCCAGAGATACCGGGAGCTTGGGGGCCCACTTTTCAGTGTGCCCTCAGAGAAAAACAGTCGGTCCCTCCTGTCTCCCTGGTCTCTGGCCACAATCCATGCTCATCCAACCTATGACCGAGCATTTCTGTCTCTGGTGCACAGCCCCATTTGGAGTCTCCAAACCCAGCAGATTCCTGCCACTTGTTCCTGTGCCACTTCTCTTCTCCTGAAGAAGGAAGGAGGGGGTCTCTCCAGATCTGCCACTTGTGGAGTCCCTGCTCGAAGAGCAGTGGTCCGACTGTGCCTTGGATCATGGTTTAAGGTAACTCCCCATCTGAAAGCTCACTCCTCAACTCTGTCTCTGTAGTTGGCTTCCCTACTCTGATACCTGGAAGCTCAGCTACACTCAGACATACCCAATCTTTCTGTGACCCTGTAGGACCTGCGACCACACTGTCCCTGCAAGGGCTCCACCCTGCTTAGCCTCTGAGCAAAGTCCCTCAGTGGAGCAGACTTCTAAAAGTTTATTTTGTGCTCCACTGCTGCACTGCTTGCCGGGAACTGGCCCTTCCCCTCACGGTCTATCTTCCTGTGGTTTCGGATTCACTTCTCCACATGTCCTACCTTTCAGAATGTGATCGATTTTCTGTTCCTAGAATTGCTGCTGTTTTCTCTTCCATCTCCTGTTGAGTTTGTAGGTGTTTGGAATGGTTTGATAACTATCTAGCTGAACTCCTGGGACCTGATGTCATTTCAGTCTGCTACTCCTCCGCCATCTGGCTTCAGTCCCTGCTATTTTCATTCTTAATTATTTTTTTTTTAAATTTTAGTGTTTTAGGAGGAGAAATAGGTTGCTACAAAGAATATATATTTTCACTCTTTTTCAGTGCATATATTTCATCTGGTATGTAAAAAGATAAAATGGTATTGGGGGAATGCTAAAAAAAGAAATATAAGAAGAACCTTAAATAACAGAAATGTGTTATGTGTGGGCAGATCACAATGGAGAAATGAAAAAGGAGAGTGTGAATCAGAAATATTTAGTGGAGACTCACTTTTCACCCCTACTTGGTAATAGGCAGTGAAATGAAAGGGTTTTTCTAGTTATAGCTCAGAAGGAAATAATTGAGTAGTGATATCATTCATCCCAGAAGGAAATATCTAGTTAATGCTAAGAGAGAAAGTGACCCTTTGTCATTGAAAACATTTTTCCTTTTCTTGTGACAGAATATAAGACCCCCTGTGGATTTTTTAAACAGAAATATGCATTAATGAAAACAAATGTTTCTTCTCCCAAATTTTGTGTGGGAACTGTGCAGGGGCATAGAATGTTCTTCTGAGCTACCATTTCTTTCAACCAAGTTAATTATCATTCACTCTTACAAACATACGGGCTCCAATATCTAACAGGATATCTGGGAAGTCCCTATATACTGTTTTTCTTGCCTCTATAGCTTTATAGGTGTTTATACCATGAAACGTCTCTGCTAAGAGTTTAAAATGTATACCTTAGACAAACTGAAACTGCTATTATATATGGAGACCTCTTCTGAAGATATCTTTTTTTTATTTATTTTTTAACTTTCTGTCTTAAAAGTAACTCTAGGGGCTTCTGGGTGGCTCAGTTGGTGGAACACCTCATTGCTGATTTCAGCTCAGGTCAGGATCTCAGGGTTGTGGATTGAACTTTACCTCAGGCTCCATGCATCTTATGGTGTCCCCTTGGGATTCTCTCTCCTCTCGTTCTGCTCCACCCCACCCCCATTTCCTCTCTCAAATAAATAAATAAATAAATCTTTTTAAAAAAATAGAGTAATCTTTATGCCCAATGTGAGGCTCACACTCATGACCCTGAGATCAAGAGTCACATGCTGTGCTAACTGAGCCAGCCCACTCCTGCAGCCCTGCCAAGATCTCTTTTAAATGCAGATACCATGAATTGGTATCACTGAGGGTAAAAACCAATGAGTGACATATAATTTTTTTTCCCTTTGAAAAGTTATTGTCAAAATTCAGTATAGTTAAGAAAGAAATATATGGTTATTGGCAATTTGGAAACTTCCACTAATATAGAACAACATTACTCTTGTATGTCAAGATTTCCAAATAAAATAATACTGTACTTATCTAGATTATGCAGTATTTCATATAAGTTTAATCCATTCAGATAAAAAAGTCCTATTCTTTATGTACATCCCTCTCATGGTTTTTAAACATTTGATCACAGTCTTTTTAAATGTCTTACAAAATTTCCTATCAATGTATACTAAATATACACAAAAAGTAATTTATTTCTAAATGATATAAGTTACTCTGTATTGCATTCCATAAAACTCTATAAAAATTTTAAATTTTTTCTGGTCTCTTCCTTTGCTGTTGTCCAGTTTTTCATATTACAACTCTTGCTGATAACCAGGGCTTCTCTTGGTAGCCCACTTATTTTTTCAAAGTTGCTCTTTCTAATCTGTTATAAACACAGAAACCAGATAATAGTTCTTATAGGAAGTTAGAGTTAACAGGCTCTAAGTTAGGTCTCTTTTAGGTGTTTGTAACATTGATTTTAGCTTATTTGGGGACCTGTTTAATTTTATCTCAGATTCTAGTCAATATTCTAGAAGGTTGACATTTCCAGATAAGTGACCTCATATTGAGTTAGGGAAATGAAGAGGTACAGGTGGAGTCTCTAGGCAGTCCAAGGAACATGAACAGAGGGAAGAATGGGAGCTAGAGATATGGTGTGTTTTGAAAACTGCAAACAGTTAACAAGGCTGCAGCCTCAGCTAGAAGGCAAAGAGAAGGAATGTGGGATATGGCAGTAAGTGACAAGGAATGGAGTAATAAGCAAGGGCAAAATAACAGTAGCTCTTATATTTCACGCTAAGAAAGTTTAACTTCAACAATGAGATGTGAAATGATAGTGAAGTGTTTTAGGGAAGGCAACGACATAGTCCGATTTGTGTGTTAGAAAGACTGCTCTGTCATTGAGAAAATGTTGTTCTAAATGACTAAGGAAATCATGTTAATGATATATTTTTACATTAGCTGGCAGCATTTGATTCAACAGCCAGGATAGTGGAAGTAGGTTGTGTTTAACTCTTGTTTATAATGACTCATTTTCATATCTAAAATTAAAAAAAAAAAAAAAACAAACAACATTCCGGACTTGAATTATGACTCAAATGTGACAGCAGTAGATCAACTACTTCCTACGAGGGACACAGAGAAAAGAATCACTAATATTCTGTATTGCTTTTTCAGAGAGTTCCAGAGTTCCAGTGTATATATTTTTGATATATTTTTGTCATCTCGTATATAGCAGCAAAGCCTGGAGACAGATCTAGAATGTCCTTCCTTTTTTTTTTTTTTTTTAAGATTTTATTTATTTATTTGAGAGAGAGAGTGAGAGAGCACAAGTTAGGGGAGAGGAAGAAGCAGACTCCCCACTGAGCAGGGAGCCCAATATGGGGCTTGATCCCAGGACCTTGAGATCATGACCTGAGCCAAATGCAGACACTTAACTGACTGAGCCACCCAGGGATCCCTAGACTGTCCTTCCTTATGTAACACATTCTAATTGAGAAAGAATGCAAAAGATATGTAGAAAATTGAGTTGAGTAAAAATATTATGAAATGTCAGTCACCAAATTATTAATATTTTTAACATTGCTATCATTATTACATTACATACATAGTAACCATTGTCTTTTAAGTGATGAAAGAGATGTCAGGAAGAATAGGTGACTTGCTTAAGAAGTATAGTAAAGATAAATATAAAAATAGGTCTTCATTTACAGTAACATAAGAATCGGGTCATTAGAGGTGAGTTTTTTTCTTTTGTATTGGTCCAGGACTCTAACCCCAAGTATACCAAATTGCCTGCCCTAAGAAACTGAGAATGGAACTCTGAGAAATACTCTGCTGTGCTGTCATGAACACATGAATAATAATAACAATAACAAAGCAATAATCATTATGGTAGTGGTGATGAAGATAATGGTTATTTAGCTTTCCTCAAAGGTAGCTGTGTGCTTTTGTTTCCTCTTATGGACAAATTCTAATAAATAAAGTGTAGAAGGAGCTAAATATATGAAGTTGATTTCAATCTGCTTATTATTTAAGGAGCTAGATGAAATCATTAAATTGCATCCTTTCATTTCATTCATTAGAAAACTAAAGCTCAGAAGACATAGAAGTCCACTTAGTTGGACATCGAATTTCAAAGTGTCCTGCTTCATACACTGCACAATTTAGTACATATTTAGTACGTACATGTTTCTTATATATTGAGTGTCCCTCAGAAGAACTGGTATTGTGGTATTATCCCTAAATTCATAAGGAAGGTAAGGGGAAGTATGACAGAACTGGCTTAACACCACTGACATCTATTCCTAGGTTGATTGCTTTCTTTACTTTATTCAGCAGATATTATTTCAGAGTAGGCATAATCACTCCTGTTTAGGAGAGCAGGGAGAGTAGGCGTCTGCTAATCAACTCCCGAGAGGGATGAGGAGGCATAGTTAAACCACCCAGGATTTACAGGTTTGTGCCTCAATATTTCCTTGCTTATGTGTTTCTTTAGAGGACTTCAAGAATTTAGCTGACTCTCATTAAATCCACTTAAACACCATGTAGCCATGTAGGTTTTATCAATGGTCCAGTATCTTGTGGTAATGTCTTAGATTTTGCAATATTAGTGTCGTAATCTGCTACAGAATATCTAATTTTGTCCTTTGCCTGAATTTTTTTATTAGGATGCTCATTTTCAACCCAGGATGGGAGATTTCCTTTTGATTTATTATTAAAGTATTCTAGTATAATAGTATTAGTTGCTGTATTTCAATAAGCTTATAGTGGTTTCTTTACCTAGCAAGGAAAAATCCTGAGAAAATACCTAGGCAATTAAAAATATAACTTATGATCTAAAAAGTTCATGGTGGTTAGGTATATCTAGGATTTTGCTAAACAATGACTTCTAGAGAAAATACGTGGCCATCTATGGGTGCATCTGAGAGCTATTTTGATAAAAAATGCTCCCTTATCCAATATGTAGTTGACTAAAATACAAATTTTAGGCATATTATGACTACGAAAGCTTAATAGATTTTCTTAGGTACATGGTTTCATGAAATGCGTGAATGGTATGTGTCAAATCAGACTGTTTAGATGAGACCAGGAAAGCTGAATCAGCTTCATTCTAAAGCACCAACATCTGTGACCTTGGAACCAATCAATAGAATCTCTGCAGCTTGTCTTAGGGAATTGAAGTTAATTCACCTTCTAATTCAAGTCAGTTAATATCTATGGATCTCTCACAATATTTCTGGCACTAGGGATATAATGGTGGTTGCTTTTCTTGTTCTCCAGTAGCCCACCAACTAACTAGGAGACAGATTTGCACACGTTGCACCAAAACAGAAGTCTGGGCTATGACTCTCACACAAGCAAAACATTAAAGGGAAACAGATAATGACCAAAGGTTGAAGGAAGCTGTGGGAGGGGAAAGCTTTACAGAGGAAGTGAAATTGAAATTAGATATTTAAGGAAAAGTGATTTTTTCCTTCATTCTGACAGAAGGCTCAACAATCCTATAGAATCACAGACCTTTCCTTCCTGACTGATCAGTTACTTCCAGTATGCTAGTATGTGAACTAGTTCTATCACTAGAAAATTAATGAACTAAACTAACTTTCTAAAAATGTAATCTTGTTTCTATTTATTTGTGAAGACTAGAATTGGGAGGAAGTAGGTGTTCTCTTTTCTCAAATGGGAAATTTGAGTCAAAAAAGATAATTCAATGGAAAACCAAAAGAGAAACAGTACTTCTGTCTTTCAAGGAAACACTGTTTTGCCTGGACATTTTCATTATCAAAGCGAAACTAAGTAACAACAATAATGACATTGTTAACAAAGCAAGCATATCGCTTAGATCCCCTAAAGGATTAAATATTTGTATGGAAAAGGGCATTAGGAGGATTCTGTTCAACTTCAGGCAACAAACTAGGACTAATGGTTTGTTTCCTGATTTGGGCTTCATAAAGGCAAACTTCTAAAATAAGAGTGGCTCAAAATTCAAATGAGGTGCTTTGTGAAATAATGAGCTTTCAGTTTTCATATAGAAGAAAGATCCCCACCCTTCCAAATAAAGTTAAGCTCTGGGGTTATGGCAAACATAAACTTTACCTCAAGAAGCAATTTTGGATTGACTCAAATAGTGAAGGCAAGAGAGTTACTTACATTCCATTGAGTAAGACTGAGATGACTTTGGCTCAAACATTAAAAATAAAATGAGCAGCTGACAGGGAAAAAGAACAAAAAGTAACTTTTTTCTCTTTTTTTTGGTCTGAACCATTTGGGAATGTTATATATCCAAAAGATATATAAAAAGATAAGTTGAAAAGAAAACTGACAAATCTTTTTTTTCCCCCTTTTCCATTATGAATTAAGAGCCATCTGTACAGCCAAAATGTCTGAACAATACAAAGTATTCATTCATGCAGTAGATGAAATGAGATGATAAGAAACTAGGTATGTATGCAGATTTATTTGACAAATACTTATAAAATACATTTAAAATGTACATTTAAGGGGCTCTGGGGTGGCTCAGTCTTTAAGTATCTGGCTTTGGCTCAGGTCATGATCCCAGGACCCTGGAATGGAGCCCCACAGCAGGCTTCCTGCTCAGCAGGGAGTCTGCCTCTCCCTCTGGCGCTCCCTTTGCTTATGTTGCCTCTCTCACTTATCTCTCAGTATCTCTCAGTAAATATCTCTCACTTATCTCTCAGTAAATAAAATCTTTTTTAAAAAATAAAAAAATAAATAAAATGAACATTTAAAACATTAGGAATAGGTGTGGATTAACCTCTTTAGTAACCTAATTATAATTTTGCTTGATGCTACAAGGCAAACCGTCGCTCTATCTAGAGACAAGCGAAGAAGGTGAACCTCAACTGCAGCCAGATTGTTCTAAGCCTCATTTTCTAAGCCAATGGAAATGCAATGCTGAGTTTGATTTTTCTTCTAGTGGGTATTGATTTGGTATTAACTGAGATTGGATGACTTGTAGGATTTTCCTGTCAACCAACAGGAGAAGAGGACTTGTAACATTTCTAATATACTTTCCCAGTCAAAGAAGAAAGAGGACTTGTAACATTTGGTACATTATTTTCTGCATGTCCTTTGATCCTTGGGATCAGTCTCCTTGTATTTCTACATAGGAGATTTATTTGGCTATCTCCTTTTTTGTTTTGTTTTGTTTTTTATTTGTTTGTTTGTTTTCCTCTCTGAGCTTCGGCTTCATTAAGTTAGTGGTAGAAGAAGGGGTTTATGAGTTTGGACACATTTTCGATCTAGATATTTTGTTCTTATGGATTTCTGAAGGTCTCTCGTACCTTTTCCAAATGACTCTTATCTGCCGCTTGTCCTCCCAATGTAATGACCTTACAACACATTTTTTTTTAAAGAGTATTTATTTATTTATTTATTTAATTATTTATTTGATGTGTGAGAGAGAGAGAGATACAGTGAGAGAGGGAATACAGCAGGGGGAGTTGGAGAGGGAGAAGCAGTCTCCCCGCTTAGCAGGGAGCCTGATGTGGAACTCTATGCGGGGCTTGATTCCAGGATCCTGGGATCATGACCTGAGCCGAAGGCAGACACTTAATGACTGAGCCACCCAGGTACCCCTCTTTACATCATATTTTACTCCATGAAGGCTGCCAGCATATTTGCCCTAAACTTATACTCTCTCGATACATCACCTATCTTGATAGAGAAATATATCTTCCTCTTCACATGACCCTAGGTGGTAGACATTTTCCTATTTTTATCTTTCCTACCAAGGATTGTAATTGACCTAAGAATGGAGTTTTTTCCTATTTCTTATTTAGCGTGGTTCCCTCCATATAGCTGTTGCACAACAAATATGTTGACTATCAGGAGACATGAGGCAAGTTTGGTAGGAACTTGGTAAGAATATTGTTTTTTCAAACTGAATTCATTCTTTTCTTTTTTTTTTTCTTTTTCATTGATAACAGGTCAGAAAATAACATACAATACATCCAGGTTTAATGAATTGTCATGTGATATCCTTAAATAAAATTCAAAGAAATATTAGCCCGGTGATAATATGGTTAGGTAGATTAATAGCAGGATTATTACTTAGTTATCAAAAAAAAAATGAAATCTTGGCATTTGTAACCAGGTGGATAGAACTAGAGGGTATTATGTTAAGTGAAATAAGTCAATCAGAGAAAGACAAATACCATATGATTTCACTCCTACATGAAATTTCCAGAAACAGAGGATCATAGGGAAAGGGAAGGAAAAATAAAACAAGATGAAATCAGAAAGGGAGACAAACCATAGAGACTCTTAACCATAGGAAACAAACTGAGGGTTGCTGGAGGGGAAGGGGTCGGGGAATGGGGTAAACTTGGTGATGGACATTAAGGAGGGCACATGATGTAATGGGCACTGGGTGTTATATACAACTGATGAATCTCTGACCTCTACCTCTGAAACTAATAATACATTATATTAATTAATTGAATTTAAATAAAATAAATAGGGTACCTGGGTGGCTCAGTTGGTTAAATGACTGCCTTCAGCTCAGGTCATGATCCTGGAGTCCCAGGACTGAGTCCTACATCAGGCTCCCTACTCAGCAGGGAGTCTTCTTCTCCCTTTGACCTTCCCCCCTTTTATGTTTTCTTCTCTCTCATTCTCTGAAATAAATACAAATAAAATAAAATAAATGAATCTGCAGATTAAGGAAAAAGAATAATTTAAGGCAATGTGTATATTGTAGAGGCTGCTTTTAATTTGATCAAGGTAAAAGAGCCCACAGTGACCACCTGGCTCAATAAAGACAAGACCATCGGGTGACCCACCTCAAAGTATCCATAGGCACTAACTAACCAATGGGTTACTTAGAATAGGGCATACATACCAAAAAAAAAGGGAAAATTCCATATGTTCCCATACCTCCTCTCCTTCCCTCTTTAAAAATAGCCTCACCCTCTGCCTGGTGACAGACACTCTGCTTTGCTCTCCTGCCCACTTTTCTCTTGCAGTGTATGCAACAAACTTCTGTCTTCTTAAAAAAATAAATCAATCAAATAAATAAAATAAAATAATTAAAATAAAATGAGCCATGTCAGGATGCCTGGGTGGCTCAGTTGGTTAAAGCCTCTGCCTTCAGCTCGGTTGGGATCCCCAGGTCTTGGGATCCAGTCTCGTAACAGGCTTCCTGTTCAGCAGGAAGTCTGCTTCTCCCTTTCCCTCTGTTCCTTCCTGGCCTGCCCATACTCACTCTCATTTTCAAATAAATAAGTAAAAATCTTTAAAAAAAGAACTATGGCTGGAGATTTAAAGACTTGGAGGAGAAAAATGAGAGGGAATACATAGAGTTCCTTCCTGGGCGAGTTTGTTGATACACAGCAGAGGCAGTCCAGGGCTACCTGGAAGTAATGACCTTTCTACATAAGATGGCTTCCTCAGCTCCTCCTCTAAGAGCCTAAGGACTTTTTTCCCCCTGGGATAGGTCTGGAACACAGTAGGCATTTAATAAAGCTTTTTGAATGAAAGGAGGAAGAATGGATAATCTCCAAAATAATGTACTTTTTGCAAAAGAATCATTTGTTGTTTTATTTTTGCTGGTAAGACTGTTAAAAATTGTGATCACTCTACATTAATAATATTGTTTTTCCTGGCTAGATTATGTCTTCATTGCTAGATGTACCAACAATTTAATAACATGGTTTATTGGCAGAGGATATATGTATGTAAGAAATACTGCACTAGATTTACATACATACACATAGTCATGAGCTGCATTTCAATTTCAGAAATACTAAAAACTGAAAAATAACGTATTTTAGAAATGAGGGAATGAACATGCATAAGTCCCCTTTCCCAGCCTTCCTTAAAAACCTGCATCAGCATATATATGACACAATCACCTTTCTCTCACATGTTCAGTGGCTTGCAGGGTTAGCTCTTGATGTCTTTATTACTGCAGATTCCACGGGAATATCCCGTAGGTTAAAATCCTTGGGAGGGGGGAAAGGTCACTACATACTGCTCTGCACAGTTTACGAAAAATAGAATAGTGTCCCAGATCTTACACCTTTAAAAACACACGCATACACAAAAAATGAAAAAATGGCTACAGCTGAGAAAGAAAAACTGGGAAGTACCCTCCTTTAAGATTTTATTCTGGGCAAGATAATTCTTTGATTATTGTTATTTGCTTGAAAGTTGAGTTTCTGCCCAGGCATTCCCACTAGAACCTTCCAAAACATAAACACTCTCAACTTCACCTTACTTGTCCTTATGCAGATTTCCCACTGTGTATTTACCCTTCTCTGTTTATCCTTGAGGCTTATCTACTATTCATTCCCTCAGGTTCTTCAGGGCCGTAGCTGTTTTTTTCTGAAATTTAATAATCATACTGAATAGTAATAATGTAATAACATATATAAATATAAGACCACTTTAACATTTTCATACACAATTGTTTAATGTAGATAGGACAGCTATTATTAATTCTGTTTTAAAGATAAATAAGTGGAGGCACGAATTGAATAAACAAGTTGGCCAAGATCACACAGCAATTAAATACCAGGTCAAGAACCAGAACTGAGGTATGGCAAAGCTTTGACAAGTACTTGGGAAAATGCTCCTACTCGTTGTTATGCTCTTAGCTATTCCTTTTCTTATGATTGATTTTTTTAAAAAGATTTAATGAATTTATTTACTTTATAGAGTGACAGACACTGAGCAGGGGGAGGGGCAGAGGGAGAGGGAGAGAAGCAGACTCTCTACTAGGGAAGCCCAAAGCGGGGGTCAGTATCATGACCCTGAGATCATGACCTGAGCACAGAAATCAAGAGTTGAATGCTTAATCTACTGAGCCACACAGGCGCCCCCTCCTTGTGTTTGATTTTTAAAGGAACCACTTAATTATATAAAACAAGTACATCAGACTGCCTCCTTTAATGTTGAGTATCTCTTTTTTCCCTTTTATTTTATTTTTTAATTTAATTTCAATTAATTTACCTATAGTATAGTATTAGTTTCAGAGGTAGAGTTCAGTGATTCATCAATTGCATACAACATCCAGTGCCCATTACATCATATGTCCTCCTTAATCCCCATCACCCAGTTACTTCATCCCCCCCTCCAGCAACCCTCAGTTTGTTTCCTGTGGTTAAGTGTCCCTTGTGATTTCTTTCCTCCTCTGTTTATGTCTTGTTTTATTTTTCCCTCCCTTTATCTATTATCCTGTTTTGTTTCTTAAATTCTGCACGAGTGAAATCATATGATAATTGTCTTTCTCTGATTGAGTTATTCCATTTAGCATAATACCCTCTAGTTCCATCTACGTCATTGCCAATGGCAAGATTTCATTTTTTTGATGACTGAATAATATTCTTTTTTTTAAAGATTTTATTGATTGATTGATTGATTGATTGATTTGACAGACAGAGATCACAAGTAGGCAGAGAGGCAGGCAGAGAGAGAGGAGGAAGCAGGCTCCCTACTGAGCAGAGAGCCCGATGTGGGGCTCGATCCCAGGATCTTGGGATCATGATCTGAGCCGGAGGCAGAAGCTTTAACCCACTGAGCCACCCAGGCGCCCCGACTGAATAATATTATTCAGTCGGGGCGCCTGGGTGGCTCAGTGGGTTAAAGCTTCATATATATAATAGAATATATATATATATGTATATATATATATACATACCACATCTCTTAACATTAATTTCAGCAAAAAATTCTCTTCTCTCCCTCTCTCTCCTTTTTTCTCTGTCTCTGCTTCCAGCATCCCATTCTCATTTCTTCTTTGCAATAACCTTAACTGCTTAAAGAAATCTAATATGAAGGATGCAATAATGTTGCTTCAGTAACCTTTTTCCTGTTTAATTTCTCTCAACTCACATTTGGACAGTTGGATGCTATTCTCAAATTTACCCTTCAGTTCCCTCTCATATACTCTTTAAAATGAAGTCCATAGTCTGTTCCTCATACAATCCTTCTGGACAGCGCCAACCCACAACTAGACTATGTTTGAGTACTGAGGCCAAAACTCTGCTCCTTTGGTTCTCAGTGCTCTCCTACTGGGCCCCAAACCAGTTCTGCTTCTAGAGTTTCCTGTTGAGGGGAAGGGAATTATGCAAGTCATGAAGCTATCCATGGAGATAACATTTCTGCTTTTCTATTCCTCACTCGTCATGTCCAACCCATCACAAAGTTTAGTCACCTTTTCCTCCTAATCATATCTTGAATCAACCACTTTCCTCTATTTACATGACCCAGCATTAGTTCATGCTGTGTCCCTCTGCTAAGACACCTGCAGTAGTCTTCTAACCCATCTTGTTATTTCCACTCTCTCCTTCCCTTCAATGTTCATGTCATTTTCTCTCTACTCCCATTAAAAATGTTTCTCTTTGCTTTTAAGATAAAGATCTCTAAATTTATCTTGCACTGTTCATGGTTTAGCCCTTTCAGATCTCCCTGGAATCACTTTCCCCCATTTTCTGTCTTGTTCCTCATAGTCCAGTCTCAATTGAGTTCTTCCGGTTCCTGAAACAGACCTACTTCTTCCCAACCCACATGCTATTTCCTCTATCTAGAGAATTTTCTATTTTCCCTCTGTCACATGGTTAACTCTTACTCTTGCTTCAGTTCTCGGTTCAGATACCACTTAGTTATACAAACCTTCTCTGACTCCCCTACCATGTTAATACTTCACAGCAGCATGTAACCTTCCCTTTGAGGCACTCACTACTGTGGTAGGTTTACTTTTATTTAGCTGATTGTTTGATCAGGTGCTGAGAAGAAAAATGTTCACAGTGGGTCTGCAACTCATTCTTTCCACCTTGGAAATGCCTGAGACAGTTTTTCTTTTTTCTTTTTCTTTTTTTTAATGTATTTTTTATTTTCAGCATAACAGTATTCATTATTTTTGCACCACACCCAGTTTTTCTTTTAACCCCAAACACATTTCTTTGCAAATATTGACTGATGAAATTTACTAGCTCCTGATCACTGATCTAGGAATGCTTTTAACAAAATGTATATGATCTTTCTGGCCTGTTTGTTGTAAATATATCTATAATTTATAGATTTATGAACTGCAGTGGTGCTGATGAGTGCAAGTTAATCACACGGCTAGAACTGGACTGTGAGAGAGAAGTAGAGCTGTGAGACCACAACATTAAGAGACTTCTCTTTGCTAATTCAAGCCTACAGAAGGAGCAGCCTTCAGTCCAGAGCCACAACACATCAGAGTGTAGGAAATACAAGGCTGCATCTGACAGGCTCAGGTCTGTCCAACACACCTATGGCATGCTCTGTTGATAGTCCTTTCTTAGAACCTTTGCTAATCATTTGTAAAGGTTGATGCTGGGTCAGATTTTTATCTCATCTGAGTCTTACAACTTGGGCTTTTATTATTATATAAGTAGAATATCCACATTTCTCCCTTATTGTCTCATGAGCTCCACGAGAACAGGGAAATGATTGTATTATCTGACAGTTCCTATTTTCTGGCCCAATATTTAGCACACAGTAAATGCATACTAGATGCAAAGTAGATCCTTTTCTTTGTGTGGCAGAGATCACTAGAACTCATCATATCCAATTTTTTCTTTCTTTTCTGCACACACTGGATAACTATCCAGCTTCCCATGTAATTAGGTTGGGGACATGTGATTAATTTTGGTTGATTAATGTGATTTTGAGGGGAAGTAATATATGTAACTTCAGGGCAGAGGCAGGTAAGATCAGATTTAAGTTGCCTGTGTTATATTTTCCTTGTCTAGCAAATGCTAGACCTTGTATTAAGATGGTTTTATGAGAAAAAAAAAAGATGGTTTTATGAAAAGATGGCAGAGCTTCTGTCATTTCTGGGTTCCTGACTAATATGTAAAGAACACCCTACTCCTACCCAGGTTGGTATACACTATTAGCCAGAAATGCCAAAAGATTTTATTAAGTTCCTGAAATTCTGAGGTTGATTTGTTACCTGTATATTACATAACATATGCCATCTAATACACGAATGAGCGGTAGGTAGGCATGTATAAGGACACTCTGGAGCACACATATCTTCTTCTCATCCCTTGATTTTTCCATTCTCTCTGTTCCTTCTCAAAATGCAAATTAGTGAAGTACAAGAGAGAGGGAGTTACAGTTTCAACCGCTACTCCAGAAACAATCAACTTGCCTTAGACTGAATTGACTCAATGAATTAAACTTATGCCATAATTTATTTAACAGAGAATATTATGTGCCAGGCCTTTGCTAGGTATTTAAGATCAGTGATGAAGAATGTTGCTTCCTGCACTCAAAGTGCTCATATATCCCAATAAGAGTAGTGAAAAGAGTATGCTATATTAGAGATAAGGTAAAAAAGAGCCATCAATTCTGATTTATGGAAGAGAGTTGGAGAATGACCTTATAGAGTGACATCCAAATATTTGAAAGAGTGAAGGATTTCACCAATTGCCAAGAGAAAATGGCTTATTATAAACAATTTCCCATGGCATAAATGTTTATGGTATGTTTGGAAAGAGAGTTTAGTATTTGCGGACCTGGTGGCTGGGGTCAGGATTGGGGAAAGAGTACAGGAAGTCAACTTCTCCTTTCCTGTTATACACCTCCAATTCTTGCTTTCACATTTTTTTCCCTCAGCTTAAGACAAAAGTATAGTGGCTTCAATTATCACAATAGGCTTGCATTAAGATTGTAGATAACTGTATTTATTAAAGAATAAAAAGAAAGAGAAATACACGTAACCAACTAATTCTACCCTGTATTTTATACCCAGAGTAGTGCCTTTATTTCTAGCTTTTTAGTTAATGATCCATATATGGCTTGTCTGAACATGCCTCAAACGTGCGCTGTATATCTTTCTATATCTATATCTAGCTATCCCCTCTCCTATTTGCATTTCTAAGTTCTGTCCTTTATTCACATTTTAGTTCTTTTGGTGCTAATGTTCTCCTTTTGTAGTTCCTTATTTATGAAGGGCAAACCTTCCAGATTAACCATTCAGTGGTAATATTTCACTTCTTCAACCATATCAGTAAAGATTTAGAGGGTGATCTGGACTACTGAACTTTGAGAAAACTTTGAACCAGAGTAGAAGTTTTTCACTTTTGACTAAAAAATACATCCTGTGTTCTTGGCCTGTGTTCTCACAGGGTATTCAACCACATCTTTTCTTGTGGTCCTCAAAAAAATTTTGGTATGCATAAGAATCATCTCAATAGTTCAATAAAAATGACAATTTTGAGGTCTCTATCCAGTAATTCTGAGTCATTGGCTTTGTGTGAGGCCCAGGGATTTGCATTTTTAATAATACCCCAAGTGCTCTGATTTACATGATTCTCAAACCACACTAATAAACACTGGTATGTATAGTAGTTGTAAAAAGTCCATGGATACTCAGCATAATACCCTATAGTTCCATTCACCTTGATGTGTGTAGGAAGATTCTAATAATAGTTTGGAAAGTGTCATGTTACTTCAGGAAAATTTACAAATTGGTTTAGACTCATGATGACAAAGCAGAAGTAGAGAGATTACAAAGATTTCCCCTAAGAGTCAAAGAAAAAAAATGGAGGAAGAAAAGCAAAGAATGGGGAAAGTTAATAGTATTTTAAAGTTCTTATCATTTGGTGGGACATCGCTGGGGAATACAGAATTTTGATGGAGGGAAACAGTTGGTAACTTGGTTTTGTATATATTGATAGCTTTTTTTCTCCCCCTAAACATCAAGAATGGAAAGGTAAGCATGAATGGCATGAAAAAATAATATATAACACCTAACATAAGGAATGAAGAGCAATTTGACCAAAAGAGCAAAACACAAGTAAAAGAGCATCTTGAGTCCCATAGTCTGCCTTCCTGCTTCTTACTATAGATGATGTATCTAAGGGTGGTTTCTCTACTTGTATACATTCCCAGTGGTTTGCTCAGTGATATGTCTCCAGAAAATTTCCTCTCTCTTCTACAGTTTCACTAATTCACTGTCTACTAAAGCATTCACATTAGTATCCAAACACGTTTTTATCACATTAGTATCCAAACATGTTTTTTTTTCCATATTTAAAAATAATACCTTCATTCCATACCCCCTATGAGCTGAAGCCCTATTTATACACTCCTTGAAATCCCCTTCCTTCTAAGTGCTCTTTATCAGATCTTCTGCACCCCAATGCTGTACCAGGATTTTTGGTCAAATCTCCATGTTGCTAAATGTAGCTTTCAATTCTTATTCCCCATCTTAGTCTTTGAGTGACATTTAACACAGATAATCACCCTCTTTACTTGATATCCCCTTTTTACTTGCCTTCTGGGATACCACACTTTCTCAGTTTCCTCCTCTCTTACTGGCCATTCCTTAACAGTCTCATTTGTGGGTTTCTTATCTTTTCCCCAACAGCTTTATCCTGAAATGCCTCCTGTTTCAGTTCTTCTACCTTTTCCCCACTTTTACGCATACTTTTAGTGTTCTCATTCCCTCTAATCATGACTAATTCCCAAATTTGTAGCCCGGCTAAATCTGAAATTGATATCCAAATGCTCACTTAACATTTTTGTTTGGATGTGTAATAGACACCATAAATCAAATACGTGCAAACTAGTTACAGTCCTCTCTGTATGTGCAGCTTTCTTCATCTCATTTTTAAATTAACATATAAGGTATTGTTTGCTTCAGGAGTACAGGTCTGTGAAATCATCGGACTTACACATTTCACAGCACTCACCATAGCACATACCCTCCCCAAGGTCCATAACCCAGCCACCCTATCCCTACCCTCCCTAACCCCCAGCAACCCTCAGTTTGTTTCCTGATATTAAGAGTCTCTTATGGTTTTTCTCCCTCCCGATCCCATCTTGTTACATTTTTTCCCTCCCTACCTCCCTGACCTGGTGCCCTGCCTCTGTCATTCCTCATATCAGAGAGATCATATGATGATTGTCTTCCTCTGATTGACTTATTTCACTTAGCATAGTACCCTCTAGTTCCATCCAGTTGTCACAAATGGCAAGATTTCATTTTTTGATGGCTGTATAGTATTCCATTGTATATATATACCACCTCTTCTTTATCCATTCATCTGTTGATGGACATCTAGGTTCTTTCCATAGTTTGGCTTCTCATTTAGTGTCAACTCATCCCTTCCATTGCTCTTGCCAAGTAACCCATCTCACTTTCCCTCTTTTTACTCTTCTTCTTTCTTGTTTTCTCAAGGACATCAGCTCTTTGCAATTCCTTAAATTTGTTACTCATGTTTCTTTGAGTCTTTTGCCTAGCCACTTCCTCTTCCAAAACTACTCTTCTTATGATAGAATAGCTACAATTCTATCATCATCACCAGTTTGGAGACTTTGCTCAAATACCTTCATTTAAATGAGTTCTACCCTGAGTACCCTATATAAAATGATTCCTGCCCCTTACACCATAACATTCCCAGTCACTCATACTCTACACTATGTTTTCACAGCATTTACCACTGTATCATCACATAAAAGATTATGCAACTTTCAATTTTATTATGTTTTCTGTATGTTTCATCCCATTACAATTTGTGTTTCTCAAAGCTGAGAATTCTAATTTATTTATCCTAAAACCTTAGAACAGTTCCCAATACCAAATAGATACCAAACAGATATTCATTAAATAAATAAATTAGATATATTTGTGTTTAAGTAGCATGAATAAGAATGATTCATGGGATGTAACCAGAACCTAATTTTATTTTAATCTCTTTGAAGTTAATTAATTTTAGCAAGTCTTTCTCCTGCCCCTACAGGAAAACTCATATATGTCCATAAGACCACTTTAGGGAAAACATAGTTTCAAATTTATAATGAAAACTTCCCTTAGAAGAATGAGCCATAGGACAGAGCCTTCATCTGCACCTGATTGCTTGTTGCATGCTGGCTCACTTCATTTCCCACTAGTTTGCTGTTCTTACTGACCTGTCCAGGGTTATGGTGCCAAGGGGGATGGAGAAAGAAGAAAGCCTTACTTAACTGGTGCTCTCATAGGACAGCTTTGTATTCTGTGGGTCTGGTAGATGGTAAATCAGTCTCTTTCCCTCAAAACCACTTTTATGGCCTCTTCAGATATTCCTCTGTGGGCTCCTTAGACTATGACTTATTTTCAAGGGAGAGGCATTCTTCTTAGCCCCAGGTTTTATGTTGGTCTACTTGATGTTTTGGGCAAAAACCTTTTCAAAAGGTACTCTGTGAGAGAAGCCCCAAACGGCTCTAAGTCTACCATCTCTTTTTTATGTCTCACATGTGTCCTGTGCTCTGCCTACCACTGGAGAGGGCCACATGTCTTCTCAGAAGCAGCTCCCTTTGCTGCCCCAGGCTACTTTTAATTTTCTTGAACATGAGTCAGCTGTCCCCTTTCTTGTCCACCTTCAGAGAACACATATCACACTCCCCATGTGGCATTGTTTTAGCCTTTATTGATAGGGCATTAGGAGATGGTCCTCTGTCACCTTAAACCATTATTTTTAGAAAGGAAATCTGTTTACAAACCCATTCCCAATTTCCACACACTTCATTTTTTATAACCAGTTTCTGGGTTTTTAAGGTCATATTACTAGTTCTCATCATTTTGAAATGTCCTCCAAGGTCTGTCCTTCATTTTGAAATTTTATGTCTATTATATTTTGGTATCCCAGAGGAAACTTCCTCTGTAATATCTCTTTATACATGTGTATGTTGCATTTTTATGCACATATAGTTATATACAGTTAATTAAGTTTATATGTAGGCTTCCTAGGTTGTTTACAATGGGTTTCTATGAATCAGATGAAGGTGGGCGAATGAAGCAGGCAGAGGAATGAGAAAAATGAGAGATGGAGGGACACTCAAGAAAATAAATAGAAAAACAGGGTATTGCCCTAAAATGCCCAGGCACTTTATATAATTGTCTTTATAAACTACTTGCATGTGTGTACATTTGCGTATAATCATATTATTTTTTTAGAGAAAGAGGTCTTAAGTGAAAATTAGTTTCAGAGTACTGTTTGCAGTTTCTATTTAGTTAAAAGTAAATTCCCAAATGTATACAGTAATGTGTATAACTTTTTTTTTTTATAAGAAGCAACATGAGGGGAAATCATATAAAATTGAAAAACATTAACATTGATGACTTCAGGAAAGTGGAATAGGAAATATGGCATCAGAAAAAGGTTTTGTATTTTCCTTTGTGGTATCTTCATAATTTTTCCTTTGCTATAAGTAGCATGTATTGAATAACTTGAATATGAATAACTTTCTATGAATAACTTTGAATAACTTTCTTAAAAATCAGTATAGTGCTGCACTTCTGGAAGTTCTCATCCATCTTCTCACCAAGTAGGTATAAAGATCCAGTGTGTCCAGTTAAAACAGAAATAAATTAAATTCTTCATCAACAACAACAAAAAAAAAATCACCTGCTGAATACAAAGGTGAAAAGAGTAGATTTCTGGAAATGAGTAGAATGGGGGGAAATCTGAAATAACAACAGTGGGATTTCCAGTATGGAATAAATTACCCATTTTGATGGGTAAAGGACTAAGGTGAAAAGTGAATGGGATGCAGCTTATTAAAAGTTTTCAGTTTACACCAATGTTTTTGTTTATTAGTAACCAATAACTTTATGTTGAAAATATTCAACATAATACAAAACAAACTATAGATTATCTCAAGATTGGGTTTGGTAGGGTGTGTAGGTAAGTAAGCTAAAAGAATGTTGATGAAATTATGATTAAGTCAGTTGATTATGAAGGTTTAGGCTGAATAGAGAGACAAGGAAAGCATTAAAGAAAATGACTAGGTGGGAAAGTAGAAAAAGGCATGAAGCCAGGTTTTTCACTAGTGCAAGGAACATGGTCAATAAGAGTAAGATAATAAAATGAGGAGACAGAGGAATCATTTCCTCGTTTGCCTGGATGATACCAGTAATATTACTAATAACATCCTAGTTCACTCTCAGAAATGTCCTTTTGGGCATGGTGATTTAAATAAGGTCTATGCAGAGGACAGGAGAAACACCGTTGAGTATGTTAAGCAACACAGGAGCCAGGAACAATCTCACATGAGTAGAGAGTGGGAGGTGGGGGAATCTCAGCTCAATGCCTACTTTGGGACTAAGCTATCAGGTACATGAAAAGTGGCTTACCTCTTTTGCAATGATGATTCACAGGTGGGATGTGTACTCTGTTTATTTTAGACTATATTTCTCAATCTCTGAGATCATCTTTAAATTTTAACAAATTTTGAGAATTTTCTCAGCTACTATTAACAGGTCAGAACAATGGGTCATAAATTTCCAAACTATCTGGAAAGGGAATCTGCACCTTAAGAGAACTCCTAAGTCAATAAACATTTCTTTACCTTCATAGTTTTTCTTCTGTATTTTTCAATTTTAATTTTTTTTTTTATTTTTATAAACATATATTTTTATCCCCAGGGGTACAGGTCTGTGAATCACCAGGTTTACACACTTCACAGCACTCACCAAAGCACATACCCTCCCCAATGTCCATAATCCCACCCCCTTCTCCCAAACCCCCTCCCCCCAGCAACCCTCAGTTTGTTTTGTGAGATTAAGAGTCACTTATGGTTTGTCTCCCTCCCAATCCCATCTTGTTTCATTGATTCTTCTCCTACCCACTTAAGCCCCCATATTGCATCACCACTTCCTCATATCAGGGAGATCATATGATAGTTGTCTTTCTCTGCTTGACTTATTTCGCTAAGCATGATACGCTCTAGTTCCATCCATGTTGTCGCAAATGGCAAGATTTCATTTCTTTTGATGGCTGCATAGTATTCCATTGTGTATATATACCACATCTTCTTGATCCATTCATCTGTTGATGGACATCTAGGTTCTTTCCATAGTTTGGCTATTGTGGACATTGCTGCTATAAACATTCGGGTGCACGTGCCCCTTTGGATCACTACGTTTGTATCTTTAGGGTAAATACCCAATAGTGCAATTGCTGGGTCATAGGGCAGTTCTACTTTCAACATTTTGAGGAACCTCCATGCTGTTTTCCAGAGTGGCTGCACCAGCTTGCATCCCACCAACAGTGTAGGAGGGTTCCCCTTTCTCCGCATCCTCGCCAGCATCTGTCAATTCCTGACTTGTTGATTTTAGCCATTCTGACTGGTGTGAGGTGATATCTCATTGTGGTTTTGATTTGTATTTCCCTGATGCCGAGTGATATGGAGCACTTTTTCATGTGTCTGTTGGCCATCTGGATGTCTTCTTTGCAGAAATGTCTGTTCATGTCCTCTGCCCATTTCTTGATTGGATTATTTGTTCTTTGGGTGTTGAGTTTGCTAAGTTCTTTATAGATTCTGGACACTAGTCCTTTATCTGATATGTCGTTTGCAAATATCTTCTCCCATTCTGTCAGTTGTCTTTTGATTTTGTTAACTGTTTCCTTTGCTGTGCAAAAGCTTTTGATCTTGATGAAATCCCAATAGTTCATTTTTTCCCTTGCTTCCCTTGCCTTTGGCGATGTTCCTAGGAAGATGTTGCTGCGGCTGAGGTCGAAGAGGTTGCTGCCTGTGTTCTCCTCAAGGATTTTGATGGATTCCTTTCGCACATTGAGGTCCTTCATCCATTTTGAGTCTATTTTCGTGTGTGGTGTAAGGAAGTGGTCCAATTTCATTTTTCTGCATGTGGCTGTCCAATTTTCCCAGCACCATTTATTGAAGAGGCTGTCTTTTTTCCATTGGACATTCTTTCCTGCTTTGTCAAAGATTAGTTGACCATAGATTTGAGGGTCTATTTCTGGGCTCTCTATTCTGTTCCATTGATCTATGTGTCTGTTTTTGTGCCAGTACCATGCTGTCTTGATGATGACAGCTTTGTAATAGAGCTTGAAGTCCGGAATTGTGATGCCACCAACGTTGGCTTTCTTTTTCAATATCCCTTTGGCTATTCGAGGTCTTTTCTGGTTCCATATAAATTTTAGCATTATTTGTTCCATTTCTTTGAAAAAGATGGATGGTACTTTGATAGGAATTGCATTAAATGTGTAGATTGCTTTAGGTAGAATAGACATTTTCACAATATTTATTCTTCCAATCCAGGAGCATGGAACATTTTTCCATTTCTTTGTGTCTTCCTCAATTTCTTTCACGAGTACTTTATAGTTTTCTGAGTATAGATTCTGTGCCTCTTTGGTTAGGTTTATTCCTAGGTATCTTATGGTTTTGGGTGCAATTATAAATGGGATTGACTCCTTAATTTCTCTTTCTTCTGTCTTGTTGTTGGTGTAGAGAAATGCAACTGATTTCTGTGCATTGATTTTATATCCTGACACTTTACTGAATTCCTGTATAAGTTCTAGCAGTTTTGGAGTGGAGTCTTTGGGGTTTTCCACATATAGTATCATATCATCTACGAAGAGTGATAATTTGACTTCTTCTTTGCCAATTTGGATGCCTTTAATTTCCTTTTGTTGTCTGATTGCTGAGGCTAGGACCTCTAGTACTATGTTGAATAGCAGTGGTGATAATGGACATCCTTGCTGTGTTCCTGACCTTAGCGGAAAAGCTTTCAGTTTTTCTCCATTGAGAATGATATTTGCGGTGGGTTTTTCATAGATGGCTTTGATGATATTGAGGTATGTGCCCTCTATCCCTACACTTTGAAGAGTTTGATCAGGAAGGGATGCTGTACTTTGTCAAATGCTTTTTCAGCATCTATTGAGAGTATCATATGGTTCTTGTTCTTTCTTGTATTTATGTGTTGTATCACATTGACTGATTTGCGGATGTTGAACCAAACTTGCAGCCCTGGAATAAATCCCACTTGGTCGTGGTGAATAATCCTTTTAATGTACTGTTGAATCCTATTGGCTAGTATTTTGTTGAGTATTTTCGCATCTGTGTTCATCAAGGATATTGGTCTATAGCTCTCTTTTTCGATGGGATCCTTGTCTGGTTTTGGGATCAAGGTGATGCTGGCCTCATAAAATGAGTTTGGAAGTTTTCCTTCCATTTCTATTTTTTGGAACAGTTTCAGGAGAATAGGAATTAGTTCTTCTTTAAATGTTTGGTAGAATTCCCCCGGGAAGCCGTCTCACCCTGGGCTTTTGTTTGTTTGGAGATTTTTAATGACTGTTTCAATCTCCTTACTGGTTATGGGTCTGTTCAGGCTTTCTATTTCTTCCTGGTTCAGTTGTGGTAGTTTATATGTTTCTAGGAATGCATCCATTTCTTCCAGATTGTCAAATTTATTGGCGTAGAGTTGCTCATAGTATGTTCTTATAATAGTTTGTATTTCTTTGGTGTTAGTTGTGATCTCTCCTCTTTCATTCATGATTTTATTTATTTGGGTCCTTTCTATTTTCTTTTTGATAAGTCAGGCCAGGGGTTTATCAATTTTATTAATTCTTTCAAATAACCAGCTCCTAGTTTCATTGATTCGTTCTATTGTTTTTTTGGTTTCTATTTCATTGATTTCTGCTCTGATCTTTATGATTTCTCTTCTCCTGCTGGGCTTAGGGTTTCTTTCTTGTTCTTTCTCCAGCTCCTTTAGGTGTAGGGTTAGGTTGTGTACCTGAGACCTTTCTTGTTTCTTGAGAAAGGCTTGTACCGCTATATATTTTCCTCTCAGGACTGCCTTTGTTGTGTCCCACAGATTTTGAACCGTTGTATTTTCATTATCATTTGTTTCCATAATTTTTTTCAATTCTTCTTTAATTTCCCGGTTGACGCATTCATTCTTTAGAAAGATGCTGTTTAGTCTCCATGTATTTGGGTTCTTTTCAAACTTCCTTTTGTGGTTGAGTTCTAGCTTTAGAGCATTGTGGTCTGAAAATATGCAGGGAATGATCCCAATCTTTTGATACCGGTTGAGTCCTGATTTAGGACCGAGGATGTGATCTATTCTGGAGAATGTTCCATGTGCACTAGAGAAGAATGTGTATTCTGTTGCTTTGGGATGAAATGTTCTGAATACATCTGTGATGTCCATCTGGTCCAGTGTGTCATTTAAGGCCTTTATTTCCTTGCTGATCATTTGCTTGGATGACCTGTCCATTTCAGTGAGGGGAGTGTTAAAGTCCCCTAGTATTATTGTATTATTGTTTATGTGTTTCTTTGATTTTGTTATTAATTGGTTTATATAGTTGGCTGCTCCCACGTTAGGGGCATAGATATTTAAAATTGTTAGATCTTCTTGTTGGACAGACCCTTTGAGTATGATATAGTGTCCTTCCTCATCTCTTATTATAGTCTTTGGCTTAAAATCTAATTGATCTGATATAAGGATTGCCACTCCCGCTTTCTTCTGCTGTCCATTACCATGGTAAATTCTTTTCCACCCCCTCACTTTAAATCTGGAGGTGTCTTCGGGCTTAAAATGAGTTTCTTGGAGGCAACATATAGATGGATTTTGTTTTTTTATCCATTCTGATACCCTGTGTCTTTTGACAGGGGCATTTAGCCCATTAACATTCAGGGTAACTATTGAGAGATATGAATTTAGTGCCATTGTATTGCCTGTAAGGTGACTGTTACTGTATATGGTCTCTGTTCCTTTCTGATATACCACTTGTAGGCTCTCTCTTTGCTTAGAGGACCCCTTTCAATATTTCCTGTAGAGCTGGTTTGGTGTTTGCAAATTCTTTCAGTTTTTGTTTGTCCTGGAAGCTTTTAATCTCTCCTTCTATTTTCAGTGATAGTGTAGATGGATATAGTATTCTTGGCTGCATGTTTTTCTCGTTTAGTGCTCTGAAAATATCATGCCAGCTCTTTCTGGCCTGCCAGGTCTCCGTGGATAAGTCAGCTGCCAATCTAATATTTTTACCATTGTATGTTACAGACTTCTTTTCCCAGGCTGCTTTCAGGATTTTCTCTTTGTCACTGAGACTTGTAAATTTTACTATTAGGTGACGAGGTATGGGCCTATTCTTATTGATTTTGAGGGGCGTTCTCTGAACCTCCTGAATTTTGATGCTCGTTCCCTTTGCCATATTGGGGAAATTCCCCAATAATTCTCTCCAGTATACCTTCTGCTCCCCTCTCTCTTTCTTCTTCTTCTGGAATCCCAATTATTCTAATGTTGTTTCATCTTATGGTGTCACTTATCTCTCGAATTCTCCCCTCGTGGTCCAGTAGCTGTTTGTCCCTCTTTTGCTCAGCTTCTTTATTCTCTGTCATTTGGTCTTCTATATCACTAATTCTTTCTTCTGCCTCATTTATCCTAGCAGTGAGAGCCTCCATTTTTTATTGCACCTCATTAATAGCTTTTTTTATTTCAACTTGGTTAGATTTTAGTTCTTTTATTTCTCCAGAAAGGGCTTTTATATCTCTCGAGAAGATTTCTCTAATATCTTCCATGCCTTTTTCAAGCCCGGCTAGAACCTTGAGAATTGTCATTCTGAACTCTAGATCTGACATATTACCAATGTCTATATTGATTAGGTCCCTAGCCTTCAGTACTGCCTCTTGTTCTTTTTTTTGTGTTGAATTTTTCCTTCTTGTCATTTTGTCCAGATAATAGTATATGAAGGAGCAAGTAAAATACTAAAAGGGTGGCAATAACCCCAGGAAAATATGCTTAACCAAATTAGAAGAGATCCCACATCATGAGGGGGGAGAAAGGGGATAAAAAGAGGTTCAAAAAGGAAGAAAAAAAAAAGAAAAAAGAAAAAAAAAGAAAAGAATTTAAAAAAAGAAAACAAATAAGAAAAATATAAAAAAGAAAAAATATATATATTAGGTAAACTGGCTAAAAAACGTTAAAAAAGAAAAAGGTAAAAGTTAAAAAAAATTTACCAGAAGGCGAGAAAAAATACAAAAAAAGAAAAAGAAAAAAATTAAATTAACTGCAAGACTAAAAAAAATCACAGGGAAAAAGCCTTGAGTTCCGTGCTTTGCTTTCTCCTCCTCTGGAATTCTGCTGCTTTCCTTGGTATTGAAAACGCACTCCTTCGTAGGTGAACTTGGTCTCAGCTGGATTTCTTGTTCATCTTCTGGGGGAGGGGCCTGTTATAGTGATTACCAAGTGTCTTTGCCCCAGGCGGAATTGCACCGCCCTTAGCAGGGGCTGGGGTGAGTAATCCGCTTGGGTTTGCTTTCAGGAGCTTTTGTTCCCTGAGCGCTTTCCGTAGAGTTCCGGAGGACGGGAATACAAATGGCGGCCTCCTGGTCTCCGGCCCGGAGGAGCCGAGAGCCCAGGGCCCCACTCCTCAGTGCGCCCTCAGAGAACAGCGCCAAGTTACTCCCGTTCGCCTGACCTCCGGCCGCGCTCTGAGCTCACCGAGCCTGCGACCGGTTCAAGGTAACACCGAGCTGTAAGCTTACTGTTGGCTCTGTCTCTGTAGCCGGCTTTCCCGTTCCAATACCCGCAAGCTCTGCGACACTCAGACACCCCCGATCCTTCTGTGACCCTGCGGGACCTGAGGCCACGCTGACCCCGCGTGGGCTTCGCTCCGGTTTAGCCTCTGGAGCGATGTCCCTCAGTGGAACAGACTTTTAAAAGTCCCGATTTTGTGCTCCGTTGCTCCGCCGCTTGCTGGGAGCCAGCCCCTCCCCCCAGGGTCTATCTTCCCGTTGCTTTGGATTCACTTCTCCGCCGGTCCTACCTTTCAGAAAGTGGTTGTTTTTCTGTTTTTCCAGAATTGCTGTTCTTCTTCTCTTCGATCTGCCGATGGATTTTCAGGTGTTTGCAATCTTTAGATAAGCTATCTAGCTGATCTCCGGCTAGCTGAAGTAGTCTCAGCCTGCTACTTCTCCGCCATCTTGACTCCTTCTCCCTCTTCTGTATTTTTCAAAATATTTGCCTTTTCACTCCAGTTGTCTTTTAACATACTATGTATCAGGATGTAGTAGTCCATAGTATGGGATGACTTCAACCTTGTAGTTGGGTACAAAACAAAGAACTAAAATTTAAATTCAATGTGATTATAACCTCTCAATTCAGATTGCTCAGGGCTAGAATTTAGCTCTATCACATCACTAGCTATGTGATATTGCACAAATTACTCAAATCTTTGAGTATCAAGATCTTGAACCTCTAAAATGAGAGACCTACTTTTCAGAATTTTTGGAAGCAATAGAGGACATAACATGTAAAGCAGCTGACATGGTGGAAAAATATATAACAGGTGCTCAAAAATGTTACTTCCTTATCTACCCTTGGCTGTGTTTAGAATTCTTTAATCAATTGCACTCATTTACTAACATTCCCATAGTTTCCTAAATAATAATGGGTAAAGAATTCCTAACACCAGAGTCTAACACCATTGTAACACTTTTGAAATCAGAATCATACACAAGAGAAGTTATCCCTGAAATAGGGAAAATTAGCTCAGCATTCCATATCATCTCATATGTTTGATTATAAACTAATTTTCAAACTTACTTTGTAACATTTTTCAGTTGCCTCTTACTTTTGGAAAAAGAATTCATATAAATTATTTTTAGAATATTAAGTTTTATGAGTATACAGAGAGTATGAAAATAGAAGTTTAATTTTTTTAGAATCTTAAGATTGTTGTGTTTGTTTGTTTATTTATTTATTTATTATCCTTAGAGCCAACATTGCTGAAATTTAGCTGGAAATAAAAGGACGTATTTTATTCTATTTTATCTATTTTTAGTTTCCTGTTGCTGCATAACAAATTACTAGAAATTCAGTAGCTTAAAGCAATATCCATTTATTATTTCAGAGTTTTTGAACATCAGAAATCTGGACACAGAGTAGCTGAGTTCTCTGCTGGAGTCTCACAAAATTGCAGTTAAGGTACCAGCCAAGATGCTTTCTTATCTAGAGTTTGGAATTCTATTTCCAGCTAATTCGGGTTATTGGCAGATTTTATTTCCTTGCAGGTGTATGTTGAGGTCCACACTTCCTAGCTGGTGTGGCTCTAGCCTGGGAACTGCCCTTAAGCAATTAGAGACTACACTCAGGTACTTCCTGTGTGGTTCCATCTTCTCCCAACATGGAAGTTGGCTTCTTCATAGCCAGCATGAACATTTTTCTCATACTCTGAATTTCTTCCTTCAGAGAGGACAGGGTCTCTTTGAAAGCCTTAATTAGGTTTGGCCCACCCAGGATAGTCTCCCTTTTGATTGCCTCAAAGCAACTGATTTGGGACCTTTCTCTGAAAAATCTTTTTGCTTTTATCATATAGCATGATCCATTTCTCAGTCATGGGAGTGAATTCCAGCATGTTCACTGTGGCTCCCACACTCAAGGGAAGAGTGGGTTATTCAAGGTTATACACACCAGGGGGTGGCAGTGTTGGGTACCATCTCGGAATTTTGCCCCTCACAGTCACATTCAGGTTAAACATTGTATTTGTTTTGCTTTTGTAGCTATGATATCATATAGAAAAATCAGACTGAATATGTGTGATGTGATTATATTGTACTTCTTTCACCTTTTACCAATTTAATCATTCACAATTGAAAACACATTTTTCTTTTCCTTATACCATGTGTAAGGAAATTATCTTTTAATGTTTATTCCATATACAGTCCAGGTTGGGGGGGGGGGAACTATCTTATGGGAGTTTACTACTTATGGTGATAGGTCTATTATTTCATTGTAGAATATTTAAGAACAGAAAAATTATTGCCATTTATTCTCTAGTCATAAAAAGAGACTCTGTGTGTATTATATAAACCAAAAGTTTAAAATTTAGTATCTAGACTCCTAGAGAAACAGAGACACTACCCCTTTAGATGAATAGCACCTGTGTGGAAAAAACTTTCAACTCTTAGCATTATTAATTATTGGAATGTTTTTGTTATTTATGTTTAGATTCAGCTGCTTATTAAATTTTAGGTATCTCTTTCAATAATAGAACAGTATTTAACTAGAATGTAGCAATTAGAATACTATTACAAAAGTGGATAAAATTGATATTGAAATAAAAATTGGTTTTATAAGATTAGAAATATGTATTATTAATATGTCAAATCCACCCCAAGAAATACTACACATCCCACTATCTATTAGTAATTTTCATGCAGAGGCATCTGGATAGTTCAGTCGATTAAGCATCCTGCTCTTGATTTAGGCTCAGGTCATGATCTCAGAGTTGGAAGATCCAACCCCACATGGGGCTTTGTGCTGGTTGTGGAGCTTGTTTAATATTCTCTCACTCCTCCCTCTGTCCCTCCCCCAATAGCTCCTATGCTCATGTTCTCTCTCTCAAAAAAGAATTGACATGCAGAATATAACAATTTCTTTTTCTTCTAAAAATTGTAGTTCGATAACAGAAAACAAGTCAGGTAATAGACTGTCATAATCTTGAGTTTATTATTTCTAAATAGGACTTTTTTTTTCTATTTTAAAGAATGATAGTGGGGTGCCTGGGTGGCTCAAGTTGGGTAGGCAACTGCCTTCAGCTCAGGTCATAATCCTGGAGTCCCTGGAATAGAGTCCACATCAGGCTCCCTGCTCAGCAGGGAGTCTGCTTCTTCCTCTTACTTCTCATGTTCTCTCTCTCTCATTCTCTTTCTCTCAAACAAATAAAAAAATATATAAAAAAGAATGATAGTTATCTGGAAAAGTTTAGGTTTATTTTCAATTGTTACATATGTCAGGGAGTCCTAACGTCTTAGCTTATGTTCCCCCCAAAAAGCATAGCTGGAAATAAAGTCTTTGGTGGTTTTTTTTTTTTTTTTAATATTTTATTTATTTGTTTGTCAGAGAGAGTGAGCACAGGCAGACAAAGAGGCAGGCAGAGGCAGAGGGAGAAGCAGGCCCCCCACCGAGCTAGGAGCCCAACGTGGGACTCCATCCCAGGACACTGGAATCATGACCTGAGCCGAAGGCAGCCGCTCAACCAACTGAGCCACCCAGGCATCCCTGGAAATAAAGTCTTGAATAAATGTAGTTTGTTTTGCTAAAAGAGTCCAAGGAACTGGAGGGGATGGGTAGAAAGAGTGATCTAAGAGTATGTTAGAAAGCTGACCACAGCTGCAACCAATTGAAAAATCCATCATACTGTGGGCTTGTTAAGAACCTGCATATTGGGGCGCCTGGGTTGCTCAGCGGGTTAAGCCGCTGCCTTCGGCTTGGGTCATGATCTCAGGGTCCTGGGATCGAGTCCCGCATCGGGCTCTCTGCTCGGCAGGGAGCCTGCTTCCCTCTCTCTCTCTCTCTGCCTGCCTCTCTGCCTACTTGTAATCTCTCTGTCAAATAAATAAATAAAATCTTAAAAAAAAAAAAAAGAACCTGCATATCATGCACCTCAACATTGTCCACCAAAGGAATAGACAATTCTTTATCCACTAGCTCTCATCCACTTCATTCAAGTGTTACTCAGTAGGATAGACATTTCTTTGCCTCTTCTGATGGGTATGTGTGTCCAAATGGTTAGGCAAGTTCTCACAAGCACACCATGTGCTCGTGGCAGAGAAGCTCCTGGGAGCAGGAAGTGAGCAAGTCGTGGTGCAGCTGCGGTGAGATCCCATCAAGTCACACTTGCTTGCAATTGATTATTTAGAAATTACTGGAGCAGAATCTTCGTCCATGTGCCCAGTTTTGCCACTCGACTATAAAATGTCTCCCTTCTTCTGAGGCATTGTTATATGGGAACCCATACTAGTCAGTCGAGCATTTGAAAAGCTTCTTGTGTGGCTGTTGTTTGAGTGACTAGAAGCAGGGAAGGAAAAACTAGCTCCAGAAAAACTGTCAACTCCATTAAAGTTGAATTTCTGGCCCTTCTGGGCTACCATATTTCAATAATACTTTATTCCTAATGTCAACATAAGAAATTGTGGCAGTCTTCAGGATTCCCTTGATTATTCTAATAAGCAGTAACTAAGTAATCACAGGGATTTCCAGTCCGCATCAGTGCCACGGCCACTCTCACATTAGAGACTGAGCAATGTGACATTTTCTTGTTCTTCAATGCTGAATCATAGGACAACTTGACAATTATAAACACTAGGAGAATAAAATTCTGCAAAGCTGGTAGGTATTTATTTTTGTGACTATATTGCCATGATCTCACCAGAGATACTAAATGAAGGAAACAATTAATTAACTGCAGCTCTAAAGGTGTCACCTGTAATTTCTGTATCTATCAGGGAAAATCATGCCCCTTTACAAAATGCAAGTTTATGGAAATTCACATGATAGTTACTCATTAAAATTTTAGTACATGTTCATGGTATGCTGACAGATACAGCTTATATGTGGAGATACAGAATCAGAGATAGGTCCCATTCTCTGAGAGTAGATAATCTGGTAATGGAGGAATCTCATGTATGTGATTACACGATGGTTTGCAGCATGAATGCTTTTGTTCCTGTAAGTAGGTGTGGTGAGTGTATAATAACTTAGGGTCTTTGCAGAAGAATAGCATTTCCCTAATGAATAACTCATTGGGCTCGTGGTCTCCCAAATTTTGACCATTGCTATTCAAAACAGCATACATTTTTCAAGGATTCTTGAATGTATGTTATGTCATGTTAGCAGTTAATGAGCTACAAAGATAGGATAGAGGGTATGAAGAGGTTGCCTGTGTTTTAATTTTCTTATTTTGAAAAAATTATTTCTTCATCTTTTTGGTGTACTTTCTGGGAAGATTTCCTCAATTTTATCTTCCAACCATCTACCTTTTATTGATTTTTTTTTCATTTCTTCTGTCATATTTTTTTAATTTCCAGGAATTCTTCTCTTTTATTGAAGCAACCTGAAACACTTTAAGCAGTATATTCTCCTATCTCTTCATATTATATTCATGTTACCAATGTTTCCTTGTCCCTGAATAACCTATTTTTCCTAATTTCTTCTGCTTTTTTGGTTGATTCTGTCATTATATTCTAAATTAAAGACATCTTTTTTTTCTCAAGTATCATTAAAGACTTGGCATTCTGTTCATGGATAAAAGTGGGAGAAAAAAGGTTGGCTAGGGTCCCTGTATGATTTATATTGCCCTCTGGGTAAACCCGAGTGGGTCATTTTTGCGGAACCCTTAAGGTCAACATCTTGGCACAGTGAGGTTGCTCAGCTTTCTGAAGCCCAGAATTCTAGCAACCAACTGAAGGAGAAGGACTAAGGATGGTTTTGCCTTCAGCATTGGGAATGTCAGTGGTCACTTGCTCCCCCTATTTCAGAAATGTACTCTTCAAAATTCTCTGTCCTCAATTCAGAAACCCTTTCCCCCCTTAACCAGAGACTAAACCTCCAGGTTTCTACTTTGAATGGGGGTCAGTTCCCCCAAGGCATGGTGTGGGAAAGGGACCCAACTTCTCAAAAGTGTTCATTCCAATCCCTTCAGTTTTTACCCACTCTCCCACTTAGAATTGCTTCCCTGTGCCTCTTGAAATACAAATTGTTTTGCTTCTTTGTTTTCCCTACTGCCAACTTTAATTCTGGCTTTTTTGGGTGTGCTAAACCAGTTAGCCTTGCAAATTAGGAAAAAATGTTCCTTCCAGGAGGACACAAATCTTATGTGGTGAGGGCAGGGTTGAAGAGCTAGATTTTATATCCTGCAGGCTTTCATCCCAGCTTGTGTCATACAGAGTGGCCATGGTCACCACAGGCCCATGTGCTGTTACTTCATCCTGGTGAGTTTTTATCTTCTCACAAAATCCCTTTGCAAAAGCTTAAATGTGAGATATTCCCTCCCACCCCTGGAGGAAGCTAAATTACATATATTTATTTCATCTGCCATTATAACTGGAAATAATATTTTTAAAAAATTGAAATAAAAAAATAATGTTCTAAAATTGTTATCTCAACAGGTCTGTTCATAGATTTGCATTCCGTCTTTATGGCTAAACAGAATCTAGTCAGAATTTTAAGACAAATCATGTAGTGACTGAGAACAGAATATTACTGCCTGAGCAACCCTGGAGATTATACTATTAGCAAAGCAAATTCAAAACCACATACATGGCTTGAATTGGATAACCTTAAAGCTTAGCTGTCAGCTAGGATAAGCTTGATATTTAAAAGTAATGAAGGAGTTGTGCATATTGCACATAAATATATTACTCTGTGTGTGCTGCATTGTTCAGTCATTGCAGAACATTATGCAGCCCACTTAGTGACCTCTCATTTAGAGGTGAAAATAGAGATTTCTTTATTTTCAGTGATGGAAGTCAGGAGCTATTTACTCTTAAGCTAAGAGTTCCCACACTCTAGCTTTTCTATTGGGTTGGAAATTAGTAAAATCCCAAGGGACTCTGTACTTTATTTCTCTTTGCCACAGGGATGTGCGCAGAAATGTATACTATGAATTATCTCTGTTGGAATCTGGGAATGTGTTTTAGACAAAAGACCTGTGTTAGACATCATTCTTTTCTTTTTTTCCTCTTGGGGTTAGAGAGTGTTTTGGAGACCACTTCCTCTGCCCATAACCAACAAGTGACATTCCTGTGCCCACCTGTACAGTGGTCAACTCCCTCACACAAACCTAAAGCTGAGGTACTGCTCTAGAAGCCCATTCAAACAATCCAGTGTTCACCGTTCTCCTCAAGAAGAACTTGCCCATCTGTGTTCCATGAGCCCTATAGGCCTTGTTCCGAGCACAGAAATATCTCCAGCTGAATAAAATTTTCTGAAGTATAATTTAGATTTGTATCATTTTCTCCTTAAATCCTTTTACAGTTCCTTATCACTTGTCCTTTAAGGTTTGTATTCATTGTGTGGCTTCTAAAGCTCTCAGAATTTGCCTTCAGTATATTGTTACCACTTACAGCCTCCATTTCTACTAAGTTGGACGATTTGCTATTTCTCTAAAAATGTACAGTTCCCTGATTTCATATATTTGCCCTCGTCCATTTGGACATTCTTCTGTCTCCCTTCCCATCTGTACCTACTGTATTTTATCTATTAAGTCCCATCTCAAGGGTCACTTCTTTACTCAATCTAGTCTTCTGACTTCACATTTAAAGTCAATTAAAATTAATCTAATGTGATACATGTTTTTCTAATTTTTATTTCTTTTTTATTTTTATTTTTATTTCTTTAGAGAGAAAGAGAGCAAGCACAAGTGGGGGGGAGGGACAAAGGGAGAGGGAGAGAGAGAATTGTAAGCAGGCTCTATGCCCAGTGCAGAGCCCCATATGGGGCTTAATCTCACAACACTGAGATTATGACTAGAGCAGAAATCAAGAGTCAGATGCTTAACCAACTGAGCCACCCAGTCCCTTATGTGACATATATTTATGCTGATGTCCTTACTCATTTTCAGTCACTTCAGGCAGTTCTTCTCCCTCTCATCTTCTCCTTCCCCCCCGTGTGCCCATCATCCCCCTCCTCCTTTTTCCCCTTCTTCTCCTCCTCCTCCTACTTCTCCTTCTCCTTCCTCTTTTTCTCCCCCTTATTCTTCTTCTCTTCCTCCTCCCCTCCTCCCCATTCTTCCTCTTCTTCCTCCTCATCCTTCTCCTTCTCCTCCCCCTCCTCCTTCTGCTCCTCCTCCTTCTTCCTCTTTTTCTTCAGTTCTCTCCAGCTTGGAGCCCGGAGACTGACCAATAGGAGATATTGAACAATTTTCCTAAATGAGTGGCATACTAAGTCTTTCAGATATTTTTTGGCAAATTGGATTTATAATAAATTCTGTTTGGACAGACAGAAGACATATGTTTTATAAGGGAAACTCTCTTGTTTTGGTAATTTAAACACTGAAGTAGGCTTCTACGTAACTTCTTCTTGATGAGTAGGAGATTTATTGTGAATTGGTTGGACTTCTTTTGTACACCAGTATCAGGCAGATTTTTTTATAAATACTCCACTTGTGGGGCACTAGGGTGGCTCAGTCAGTTAAACATCTGCCTTTGGCTTGGGTCATGCATGATCTCAGGGTCCTGGGATCAAGCCTCTTCTTGGGCTCTCTGCACAGTAGGGGGTCTGTGGCTCCCTCTCCTTCTGCCCCTTCCTTTCTCTCTCCCCCTCCCTGTGGTCATTCTCTTGTTCTCTCTCTCAAATAAATAAAATCTTTTAAAAATAAATATAAATATTCCACTTGTGTTTGAAAACAATATGTAATCTTTCTCTTTGCTGTAATAAGAGTTTATTCAAGAAATATTTTCTTGAAGAGCTACTATATGACAGACACTTTTCTGGGCACTAGGAAGTATAGTATCATACAAGTATTCATGGAACCTTCTTTCTAGTTTAGTGATAGACAAACAAATAAACTAATAACCATATAATAGTCACATCGTGTTAAATGCTAAAGACGGTTATAAAGAAGTGTTATAGAAAGTGGTTGGTTCAATCTTTTTAAAAGAGATTTTTAAGAATAAATCTAAAATCAATGAGAGCGCAAGCTGTGTGATAATATAGGTGAATATCATTCCAGGCAGAGAGAACAACCAGAACTATGGCCGTGAGGTAAGAATAAGCTCGGAATATACACCTGGAAGTAATTAATCATGAAGGAGACTGGGGGAAGTCAGAGATAAAGTTACAAGATCAGGTAGCATGTTTGTAGGCTGTGGAAAATAATTTGAATATTACTTTGAATGAGGTGGAAGCCATTGGGTGATTTGAGCAAGGAAATGGAATGATTTGATTTTAGGGGTCAGCCATTGGAGGTCAGTTGGAAGGTGACTTTAGTGCTCTAGATGAAATATGATAAGGTCTTAGACTGGGGGCAGGTATTGAAGATGGTCAGAGTTCAGATTCAAGAGACAGTTTGAAGTTATAGATAAGCAGACTTAACTCTGATGATTGGATATGGATATGAGGGAATTAGAAGATTGAAGCATGGCTCAGGTTTTGGGCCTGGACAACATGGGAAATGGTGCTGTCACTTAATGAGCTAGAGAAAACTGGGAAAGAGCCACCTGCTGAGGAAAAATCTGCTGTCAAATCTTTCTTTTGAAATGACTGCTTGTAAGATTTTTTTCGCTTTGTCTTTGGTATACTAAGTTTGACAATGATTAGCATACATGTAGATCTGTTTGTATTTGTCCTGCTCAGATTATTCTGTCTATTCTATATGAAAACTTTTTGTGTTTTTTTCAATTCACAAAGTTCTTTGTTGTTATATCTTTAAATGTTGTGTTTAAAGAGAGCCATTCTTCCTATATTCTCTTCCTAAAATTCCTAACGAATATATTGGACCTTCTGATTCTATTCTTAATGGCTTTTAAACATCCTGAATCTTTGCCCTGCTTTCTACATTATCTTTCAGTTTATAAACTTTCCTTTAGCTGGATCTAGTCAGTTACCTTTTTAAAGTTCAATTTGGTTTGTATAAATCTACTTGTTCCTCTTTTCCTCTTATTGTGTCCTTTATTCATTATGATTTGCATTTTCTCTTTTACTCTGTAATTCATTTAAATACTAACTTACAGTTTCTTTAAGACTCATCTATGATCTCCAGTTCTTTCAGTTCTCCCATATTTTCCTCTTACTCTTTTTTTTTTTTTTTTAAGATTTCATTTATTTATTTGACAGAGATCCCATATAGGCAGAGAGGCAGGCAGAGAGAGAGAGGAGGGGAAGCAGGCTCCCTGCTGAGCAGAGAGCCTGATGTGGGCTAGATCCCAGGACCCTGGGGTCATGACCTGACCCGAAGGCAAAGGCTTTAACCCACTGAGACACCCAGGTGCCCCCCCTCTGCTCTCACTATGATGACTCCTCCTTCTCCTCCTTTTTCTTCCTCTTTCCCTTGTTCTTCTTTTCACTATGAACTCCTCCTCACTAGGGGATTTTTGTTGTTTGGTCTTTACTTCGTGTGCTGTAGGACATGGAATTGTGTCTATAGAACACTTTTTTTTTTTTTTTTTTTTTTTTTTTGCCAAGACAAAAGGGGCATGGGGCCTCACTAGTCAAGAACTGGTTTTTATGCTAGTCTCTCAACTTGGGTTTTATTCACCATTTATATAGGCAGTTCTACCAGTGCATACGATAGAAGCTTGAGGTCTTGATTTATCATGCATGATTTTATCCCTTCAGGTATAGGCTTGAGTAGAAGGAAATTTTTGGTTTTGGGGGCAAGTGGATAGAGTGTTTCATGGAAGAGGCAGTAACATTTCCGGTACCCAGTATCACATGGGTCTCATCCCACATTCAATTGAATTACAGTCCTAACCCTAGCCTCTGTAACCTGTGCCCATTCAGTTGACTACATTGAAGGGAAATCGCAATGCCATGTTCTACCCACTTCTCTCTTTTGAGTTTTCAACATATTCCTGGCACACAGGTGCGTATATATATATATATGTATATATATATATATACATGTTTTTTTCTTTTGTCTACCTCAGATTCATTTAATTTCTTATTAATATATATTATCCAGCATTTCTCATATTTTTATTAAGAAGAATTCATTCCGGGGCACCCAGTGGCTCAGTGGGTTAAGCCTCTGCATTCAGCCCTGGTCATGATCTCAGGGTCCCGGGATGGAGCCCCACATCTGGCTCTCTGCTCAGCGGGGAGCCTGCTTCCCACCCACCACCCCCCAGCCCCGCCTGCCTCTCGGCCTACTTGTGTTTCTATCTCTCTGTCAAATAAATAAATAAAATCTTAAAAAAAAAACAAAAAACGAATTCATTCCCTGCCAGCTTAGACCACTGTGTTGCCAACATTCAGAAATAGCTTTGTGATGTCCACATATCTCACCTATTCAGGAGGGGTTGCTTCTCTTTTTCATACCCTGAAACATTGGAAAGTATATGTTAATCCTTGAGCCCTTGGACCAATGTCAGATTGCCTTAGTTGGGTCCAGTCCTGGATATGCTAATGTTCTTTTGAGAATAAAGGGCAAACCAAAATTAACACTTCTTGTCATCACAAGTCTGTAGTAGAAAGGAAGACAAGGGAAGAGAAATACCCTGTCGTGCTATTAAACAGCCTCATCCAACACAGCATCAGAAACAAAGGATTTTCCTAACTCCTAGAGTGGTTCTTAAAACCAGAAATCATTATTTATAATTGAGGAAAGGGTAGATTGTCTTCTTATAGCCTTCACCTACTTGTCCTTCATAAGATTGCTGAAATTCTTAAAAGTAAGCAGGTTGCCTTTCCTTAGTTTTATATGAATATAAAATAGTAAGTAACTTTCCGAAGGTGTATAAACTAATTTGTAGTCCTGTCACATTCCTATCCAAAGTCCTACTTAAGAAATAGCATTTAAATGATTAAATGAATTTCTTTCTTTAGTATCTTTTCTATAGTCATATGAAACCATTTTAGTAAAAATAAGATATCCATTCCTCAGACTTCAAAAGTCAGGCTTTCCTGGCTCCTTGAACTCATAAATATTCTTCTCATGATTGAATATAAAGAAACAGCAACTCACATTTCTCAGTCTCGCCATGAGTTGGGCACTTTGCAAACATTATTTTACTTAATTCTCACAACAAATAATGCAGGTAGTTACTATTACTAACTTTTGGTAGTAGTGAGCAAATAAGATTCATACACTTCCCAGTATCTTAGTATTATTTACCAGAGTTAGGGCTTAAGCCCCGGTACTAATACCTTAGTTTCATAAAGTCTAAAATTAAAGAAATCTAAAAGTCATTTATGAAATCTGACTAGTGATTTCAAGTCATTGCTAAAAAACAGATGGATGGACCTAGAGCCATAATTTAAACATCTTAACTACATCATGCTTCATTTCCCTTAACTTTTAACTTCTAATGAATGGTAATACCTTTTGAAAGCCCTTTTCAGTTCCATGAACTGCTTCAGTAGGATCAAATCCATGCATTGTCTTTTAGGTATTCTAATGCTAAAATCCAAGTAAATAAATGAAATCTTTTTTTCTTGTACATGTCCTTTTTTTTGGTCTATAGTTCAAAGCAAGAGTTTTATGGGGCTAAATATAGGTGACTATTTGGGCTACACAAATATTTTAATTGGCTTAATATTTGCCTCAGTATACTAAGATATAATAGTAAAATAATATTCCATATCATAATAACATCTATAATATAATAACTATCATAATAAATATCACTGGGGCACCTGGGTGGCTCAGTTGTTAAGCATCAGCCTTTGGCTTGGGTCATGATCCCACGGTCCTGGGATCAAGCCCCGCATCGGGCTCCCTGCTTGGTGGGAAGCCTGCTTCTCCCTCTCCCTCTGCCTGCTGCTCTCCCTACTTGTATGCTCTCTCTCTGTCAAACTAATGAATAAAATCTTTAAAAAAATAACAGCTACCATTTACTTTGCAATATCATGCACGATGCATTTTACTAGGTGCTATGCACAGATTGTCTCAACTCATCAGTGGTACATTGGAAAATCCTCACTTTTCAGCCAAAGCTCTTAAGTTAGATTATTTTCCAAAGTTACCCAGCTGATCAGTAGAGACTGCAATAACCTGATCTGACTCCAAAACCTAAGTTATTGCTACTACAGTACAACTTAGAGACTCTTGCTAAGAACGCTTCTATTTTAATACAACTCTATCTTAATACAATTCGTTCTCTGAACTCAAAGTGGTTATTCTGCTCCTGTAGGTTTTTGTGAAACTGAATAAAATATAGATGCAATCCCAATTAATATTTAATACAAATGCACAGGGAAGAGTGGAAGAGTGGGTGGTTACTGCCTTGTGTGTTGTTGCCAGTGTAATTTAATTCTACTTCTTGGTTTGTGTTGTGCTACCTTTGTGGAGAAGAAAATGTTCTGTTACTGGAAACCATTACCAGAGTGCATGCGAGGTACCTAACATATAAAAGAATAGTACAGCCATCTCTTTAAGGGGCATCCCTTGACAGGTTTATTTAGTGTTAATTTTCTGATGCCTTTGTTTCATTGAGTTAATATTTGCCACCTGACATCTTTTAGCTAAACACAGTGATACTTTGAAAGTTGTACATTCAAGCAGGTTTAGTAAAACAAAAAATACTTTCTCAGCTAAACGAACTTAATTTTTTTCTTCCTTTTTTTCCCCATCATTGTCAAAATATTAGATTAAAATAATTGACTTGGAAGTCTCTGTGCATGTCCCCTCTCTGATCGTGTATTTATATTGCAATGTCCAAAGACATAATCATCCATATAGTTTTGGTTCCTTAGAACACTTGAACCATTATAGCTTTCTTTCCTTCACTACTACTAAGACATTTTTCAGGGGTATAATCTGAACAAAGTTTAACTTGGTGTTTTTTTTTTTCCTAAATCCAACAGAAGTCACATATTTGAATGCCTAACAAAAACTTATGTTACTTAAAGGAAATAGAAATATCTACTTTCCATAATTAAAAGAAATATATTACTAAATGAGCCAATTCAAAAGAGACACGTTTTTTTCTTTGTGTGGCATTAAAATGATAAAACTTAAAGCATCATGTGTTTCTCTTCTCTCCAGGATTATTGAGATTTTATTCCTCAGTAATACATTCTTTTTTTTTTTTTTTAAGATTTTATTTATTTATTTGACAGAGAGAAATCACAAGTAGATGGAGAGGCAGGCAGAGAGAGAGAGAGGGAAGCAGGCTCCCTGCTGAGCAGAGAGCCCGATGCGGGACTCGATCCCAGGACCCTGAGATCATGACCTGAGCCGAAGGCAGCGGCTTAACCCACTGAGCCACCCAGGTGCCCAGTAATACATTCTTTTTATTGATACCCTTTTTTACATGTTCTAAACCCTACCTGACACTTTTTCTTCTTTATAATTTTGCTATTTTGTCCATGATTTTTGGGCTTTGTTGGCATTCCAAATGCATAGATATATACAAGAGATTAATGGTCTTCTACCTGTAATAGCTTGCAAATTCTGAATATTTAAATACTATTGGTCTCTCTAAACAAACCTAACTGAAATATGGTAAGATATCCTAGGAACTCCTGTGCTGTTATAATTTCTTCAGTGACAGAGGTCTTGTCTTTGTGTCTCTGAATAGCTTTTATTGAAAGCTATTTTATTGAAAAAATATTTTATTTAGTAGTCAGTAAGTGTTCAATAAATATTCAACTTAATAACTAAAAAGTCTCAGAAATAATTCTATTTTTGAGGAAAGCAAGACCATATTGATTTAAGTTCCTACATGAAGTTATCAGTAGAATATGGCTCCCTAGCAAGAAATTAGATTTGTTAAAATTCAAATGTTTCTGAAACAATCAAGAAAACTAAAAGGCACCCTACTGAATAAGAGAAGATATTTGCAAATGACATCCAATAAAATGTTAGTAATCCAAATATATAAAGAACTTATACAACTCAACACCCAAAAAACAAATAACCCAATTAAAAAATGGGCAGAAGATATGAACAGACATTTCTCCATAGAAGATATCCAGATGGCCAATAGACACATGAAAAGACACTCAACATCACTCATCATCAGGGAAATGCAAATCCAAACTACAATGAGATATAACCTCACACCTGTTAGAATAGATAAAATCAAAAACACAAGAAACAACCAGTGTTGGTGAGGTTGTGGAGAAAAAAGGAACTCTCTTGCACTGTTTGTGGGCATGCAAACTGCTGCAGCTGCTGTGGAAAACAGTGTGGAGGTTTCTCAGAAAGTTAAAGATAGAACTTCCCTATGATTCAGTAATTGCACTACTGGGTATTTGGCCCTAAAATAAAATTTTAAAAGTCCACTAATTCAAAGGGATACATGCATCCCCATGTTTATAGCAACATTATTTAGAATAGCCAAATTATGGAAGCAGCTCAAGTGTCCATCAAAACATAAAAGAACAAAGAAGATGTCATATATATATATATATATATATATATATATATATATAATGATATCGTACACCTGAAACTCATATAATAGTGCATGTTAACTATACTGGAATTAAAATAAATTTTAAAAAAATGAAGACTCTATACCAATAGCTATACTTACAAATGACATAATTTTTGGAATAATATATAAAGATTAGTAGCTAAACATGTTGAGAAAAATAAATACCAGAATATAACTTGTTTTTACATGACTACTTAGAAATTACTTTTGGGGGGGTTTCCTCAATAAACCTGTGTGACAGTACATGTGAGAAAATATAAATAGATAAATAAATAAATAAATAAAAATTTTTTTCATTACTTCAAGGGGAAAAAAAACTTTCAAGCAGTGATATTTTACCCAGAGCACTCTCAATCAAAAATAAACGCAAAATAAACACATTCCAGATAAACCAAATCCGAGACTATTTGTTGCTAGTCACCTTATGTAATAAAAGAAGTTCCTTAGTCTCTAAACAAAGTTAAAAGACTTTAGACAGAAACTTAAAACACATAAAAGAACATTAATAAAGGTAATTTTTTAACCATAAAATATTTTGTAAATTACCTTTCTGTAATTGACTTGTCCACTGGAGAGAAAGTATAAAGTGTGCATCTCTATTAAATGACAAACCAACAAACGTAGCTACTTTTATACTAATTCCAGTACACAAGGTGAGTAGAGTTATTTTACGTCACTTATTATGTAATTTGTGTAAAATGATACTTAGCAACTTGTATTCATTATTCTTTGCTATAACATTTTATACACTGTGAGTTCCTAGACTTGTTAAAAACAAAAACAAAACAGCATTCATTTGACAAAGTAAGTTCATTAAAAGACTTCATTTTATTCAGAACTATTACTGACTCAGACTTACTTTGAAGAGTAGGAAATAAGGCATTGTCATTGCTAACATGGTTAATGAGATTTTATAAGCTAGCATACACTTTCCCATTGTTATTTTAAAATGAGATATGCTAAGGATTTTGGAAGCACACTTCTCTCTGAGAGGTAGATAAATAAAATCAACACAACCCTGATGAGTTAGCAAAGAACAGAAGTCATATAAGTATCAGTCTACCTAATGAAGAAGAGAAGGGGGCTTTTTGATTACTATTTTAGTTTCTAAGAGATCTGCTGCCAGAGAGTGCACTATGTAGGGCAGCTTGAATATTGTAGTGACTGAACAGAGACATCTCTTCTATTATCAATTAATAATGTGCTGTTCTACTTAATGTGAGATCTCATGAATGGTGAACCAATCTTCAAGAGACTGACAAACCCGAGGAATACAGACAGTTCCTACTCCTTATATTGCAACTCTGGGAATTAGAAGCTGGGTGTTCACCAAGGTGACACAGCTGGTGAAGAAGCCCTGTGTAGGTAACAGGCTGTTGCTGCAATGACATCTCTGTTTCATCTCTCCATCTATGCAAACAGTAGATAAAAAGTAGCTTTAGCATCCCAAATGACTTTTCTGAACCTCATATAAAGAAAAGTCATTCTAATTGGAAGGCTCATCAGCACATTATCTATTCAGAACTCCATTTTTATCCCTTTTGTTGGTAGTTGTCAACTGTTTGCTTTAGTTTTATTAAGAGCTAGGAAAATTCATTATCGTGAGACCCAATATCTTGATGACAGCCCCTACTATGTGACATTATCAGATGAATCTGGATCTTTGAGAAGAAGTCTGAAAAAAAAAAAAAAGGACCCACAAAACTTGCATTCTTAGAGATGGTAGGTGTTATAGCCTGTAATAAGTCATAGTTCAGACAAGAAAATAATTAAACCTGATGGCAAGATACAAGTGGGACCCTAACTGATAAATTTGTTCATACATCAGGATAATAATTCTTAAACTTATGTGTGGATCAAGGCCATCTGAAAAGCTTGTCAAAACAGAAATGACTAGGCCTCACCCCCAATCTGAAAGTTGGCGTGGGGCCTGATAATTTACATCTCTATAGGACTCTAGGAACACACTTTGAGACCTACTGTACTATAACAGTGGGATACGCCCTGTGCTTCTCCTAAGAATACTTACATTGCTATTAAAAGAGGGGCTTACTTTGGCACGCCCATATTAAACACTTTTGAATAGTATCCAAAGAATCCACATTCCTTTCATAAGTTTCTCTTTGTGGTGAACAACACTGTATTTTTCTAAACCTTAACCTAATTTTATTCTTCAATTACAACCCAAATTACATATTATAAATAACATGGCTAATTTGCTGGGAGATGGAATTTTGGACAAAATCAACAACTTGAATCAAGAGATGCGCAAGTAAAGATTCATCCATCTGTGAGGAAGGTGGAAAGTAAGTGAGCTACAGTGATTCCTATCGTTTGATTTGCAAGTCTCACCTGAAGGGAAGGAGCAATGCTGAGCTTCATTCTGCTGAATGTCAAGAAAAGTAAGAGAGTAGAGCAAGAGTTGAGAACGTTAAGTAGAGAGAAAATTAGAGGCAGGGAAGATTAAAAACAAGGAGAGAATCAGTGACAATGAGAAGAAAGTGGTAAGGAGATAAGAAAAAATAGCTGTAATAGAACTGAAATAATAGTTCTACACACCTTGCCAGCCCTTGAACTTGAGAGACTCACTGAGTCAACACCCAAAGCACAGAGAAAATGAAATGCTTCTAGGTCCTATGATTCATTTAGTGAAAAGGCAAGCTAAATATTCATGAAAACATTTTACAATTATAGGGCACTAATTGTTGAGTTTGATATAAAAAATTGAAATAATGTTTGGCATACCTTGTTCACAAGATAGCAAAATAGGTAGTATATTTTAGATTTTGCTAAACATTCTATTTCAATAAAAATTATTTCAAAATGCTAGCATGTGAAGTGTTAAATTGTATATATGTAATTAGTTAAATGTTCGCATGTATGCCACACAAATCTCATCTAACACACAAACATAGAATAAGGTCATTTGCCAGACTTATGGGGGTAGGAGTGATAATGATAACAATAATGAAAATAATGATGACATAATGACAGCTAACATATTGGTGCATGACTTGGTACCAGGCATTATTTTAAGTACTTCACACATATTTTCTAAATCTTCATCATATATTTTCTCGGTTAGCAGATGGAAGTACTCTATGAAGCAGTGTTATTATTTCTAATTTATAAATGAGGAATCTGACTTACAAGGAGGCTAGGCAGTTGCCCAAGATCACACAGCTACTAAATAGTGGAATTATGATAAGAACTCAACCAGTCGGTTCCAGGGACTATGGTCTCCAAAACTATGGTTTGTTGTCTCTCACAATAATGTAGGTGAGATTTCAGAGTTTATCCATAGCTTGTCCCCTATCTGGGGTATTAAGTTATGTGGATCACAGAGATCAGAGAACATACACATCACAGAAAAATAATGGTAAATAAATGTCAGTCATATGACAACTCAGACTGGCAGGCAAAAACTGCCTGGCATTCTGTGTTGAGAAATGTCATAAGGCTTTATCTGGTGCAGTAGAAAATAGTACTATGGTCAGTTAATAACATCTGTCAGAGAAAAGGGAGAAGAAAAGTGTAATAGTATAGTAGAACAGAAGGAATGCTGGAAATTGTGTAGACCATGGATACTTAATTAGTAACTTGTTTGTTTGAGAGCTAGAGGGAGAGAGAGAAACTTTTTTTATTTTAAGATTTATTTATTTATTTATTTGACAGATCACAAGTAGGCAGAGAGATAGGCAAAGAGAGAGGAGGAAACAGGCTCCCCACTGAACAGAGAGCCCGATGTGGGGCTTGATCCCAGGACCCTGGGATAATGATCTGAGCTGAAGGCAGAGGCTTAACCCACTGAGCCACCCAGGTGCCCCGAGAGAGAGACTTTTAAGCAGGTTCCACCCTTAGTGCAAAACCTGCCTCAGGCTTGATCCCACCACCCTGAGATCATGACCTGAGCCAAAATCAAGAATCTAATGTCTAACCAGCTGAGACACCCAGGTGCATAGTGTTGCTTGCTTGCTTGCTTTTTTCTTCCTTCCTTCCTTCCTTCTTTCCTTCCTTCCATTAGAAAAGCTTTCCCAAATGAAATTATTTTATTGAGTTCCTTGATGGCAGGATCATAATAGTAGAGGATTTATATTCTTAAACTATAAATAATCTACTTTACTTCATAGAAGGGTAGCTATACAAATTTGTCATGCTTTACTCAGTAAAATGTTAATTTCCAGTCACTTTCCAGTGGCCACATGGAGGTAGCTTTCTAAGCTTCCTCACCTGAAATGAGATCCCAGGTCGTATTATTAAGTTGAGCAGAGCATCTGTAGCCTGTGCATGATGGGATAGTGCTTGTTTATCACTAAATCAAAAATACTGTCTCACTTTACAGATGAATTAAGTGACGTTAAGAGGTTATCTTGCCAGGGCGCCTGGGTGGCTCAGTGGTTTGGGCTGCTGCCTTCGGCTCGGGTCATGATCTCAGGGTCCTGGGATCGAGCCCCGCATCCCGGCTCCCTGCTCCGCAGGAAGCCTGCTTCCCTCTCTCTCTCTCTCTCTCTCTCTCTCTCTCTGCCTGCCTCTCTGCCTACTTATGATCTCTGTCTGTCAAATAAATAAATAAAATCTTTAAAAAAAAAAAGAAGTTATCTTGCCTATGCTAATTACTTGATTTGCTAACAGTATTACTATGAAAATATTCATAACCTCAAGTATCATTGTGGATCCTATGTATGTATGTATTTGGCTAGATATCTTTACAGATAAATGCATGGATAACAGTCGATGTGCTGTAACAATCCTAGATGCAATGGCTGGGTACCTGTCAGGCCCTTTGTGAGGGGCCAGTCCTCCTACTTGGTCATGACTCCAAAGCGTTTAGGTATGCTCTTGAGACTTAACTGTGTAAATTATTCTTTCATCTACGTAAGAAATGGTGTATGTTTGCAGCTAAGTAGGGTAGCTGTTTTTTCCCCTCTAAGGTTGTGTTCTCCATTGTGTGTTCTAATTTTGAGCTGTCCCTACCCTTTTCAGTTCAGGACCACAGTGCTTCTGCTGTTGTTACTCTTTGTAAACTTCAAGAGCTTTCTACAAATATCATTGGAGTTAAATCTGTGAGACTAAAGTTGTACCTAATTCTTTGTTTATTTGTTTTTTTAAATATTTGTTTATTTGACAGGGAGACCACAAGCATGGGAAGCAGCAGGGAGAGGGAGAAGCAGACACCCTGCTGAGCAGAGCTCCAGGGATACAGGACTCAATCCCAGGCCTCTGGGACCATGGCCTGAGCCAAAGGCAGTTGCTTAACTGACTGAGCTCCCCTCAAGCTGCCCCTATCTCCATTTCTTTGAAAGAGGCTTCTCTCTGCCCTATGAGGAGCATCAAAGTATTGTGGGTCAGCATTCCTAACGTTTTCAGAAGTCTAATCGAGTAGTTGAGAGGGTCTGTGAGGTATGTTACATATTTCTCAGGTCTCAATAAGTTTTAGTCACACATTAGAAACTGTATTCTGAGACCAGGTTTTACTGGCAACAGTCTTGGTTTGGTCTTTGTGTTGAAGCCTTTTCTTTCTTTTTTTTTTTTTTAATTTTTTATTTTTTATAAACATATATTTTTAACCCCAGGGGTACAGGTCTGTGAATCACCAGGTTTACACACTTCACAGCACTCTCCAAAGCACATACCCTCCCCAATGTCCATAATCCCACCCCCCTTCTCCCAAGCCCCCTCCCCCCAACAACCCTCAGTTTCTTTTGTGAGAATAAGAGTCACTTATGGTTTGTCTCCCTCCCAATCCCATCTTGTTTCATTGACTCTTCTCCTACCCACTTAAGCCCCCATGTTGCATCACCACTTCCTCATATCAGGGAGATCATACGATAGTTGTCTTTCGGATCGAACTAGAGCGTATCATGCTTAGTGAAATAAGTCAAGCGTTGAAGCCATTTCTAACTTTGAATCTTTGCTGTCTGGAGAGAAACAGTTCTATGTATAAAACCAGAAGGGTTCTAGATACTTTATATTTTCTCTAAATTTGGCTTGAGATTGAAGAGTCCCCCACCGCCATCCCCCAACCTCTCTTTTTAATGTATTTTGCTCCTCTATCTTTTATCATAAGCACCTAGAAGAAGACCTTCCAACACTCTGGACAGGAAAACTTCTTAGCCAAAATAATCAGTTGCTTAAGTACCCTTTCTATCTTCCATGTTATTGCAGATGACACTCACTAATTGTCCTGCCAAAATAACTTGGATCCTCTTTTTTCTAGCCTTGAATAATAATTTATTCATTGTACTTCAAGCTTTCACTGACAGTCTCTGCATGTGCCTGGTCCCCAAGTCAATGGTACACGTTTTAGTTCTTGGTTGTGTAACATCCCATTTGTAAACCCAAGGCAGAGAGTTAGGGAAGAGAATAATGAAAATACAAAAGGAAATTATTGTGAAAAAGATTTATAGAGTTCACTATATAAAAAATATTTAAAGCCTCATTGTATCCACCTCTCTCACCAAAAGTAAAGCTTCATACAAATAATAAAGTGAAATTATTTTAATTACATATAATGGGAATAGAATTAAATTTAAGTAAGAAATGATCCTAACAGAAATTTGACAATATGTATCACAAATAAAAATGTATATCTTTGCCATAATAATTTCACTCTTTGAGATGTATATTGAGGAAAGATCAGAGGTATACTTAAATGTAATAGCATGGGGGTATGCATTAAACCTTATGCATACTACAAAAAGATTAGAAAGAAAAATAAAAAATCCCAAGCAATACTTCACCAACACACATACACACGCACACACATGCATATTATATATTATATATTATAAGCAGGGCTGGTCAAGTGCTGGCAGCATGGGGTTATAGAAAAGTAGAGAAAGAAAGAAACCTGGAAAAGTTATAAGTATATAAAAACAGGAAAATATTACTACAGCAATTCTTGAAACATAACATTTGTGCAAGAGTTTTGTATTAGTAGAAAGTCTAGGGTTTAGAAACATAAAGTCATAAACATAACCCTGGGGGTACCTCGGTTTTCAGTCATTTAAGCGTCCAACTCTTGATTTTGGCTCAGGTCATGATCTCAGGGTCCTGGGATCCAGCCCAGCATCAGGCTCTAGGCTCAGCGGGGAGCCTGCTTGAGATTCTTTCTCTCCCTCTGCCCCCCCCCCCGCTCCCACTCTCTTCCTCTTAAAAAAAAAAAAAAAAAAGGTAACATTAGAATGAAAAACAAAAGTATTTTTACTTACTTCCCTGGAATATTGGGACACAAAATAATTAATGATTATAAAGGGCTTTGAAATGTAACTGTATTTTCTACCATCAGCCGTGCTGCTGACCTTTAGTAGGGACCACACAAATCTGTTAGCCCTTGATCATCCTGGCAGCACTGCCAAGTATCATCAGGGCTGGAAGCCCTGGCAGCCAGCGTGGACCCTGCCCAGGATGATTTCCTAGGAGCCTTAGTTCTCAGTCCCTGGAATAGAGCTGGCCCTGACTGCACATTATAACACAAGTAATTACTCATCAAAACTGGTCTTGCTGCAAGCAATTCATTCCCCTCTCCGCAGATGTCCCCTACTCTGACCAGGAGCAGCATGAATGTGGGCTAAAAATAGCAGCTGCACAATGCAGCCAGCAGCCATGCTGAGACTTTGCCTGGAAGTGGTTTTCATACCCTTGGTTTCAGAGCACTTTCCTCACACAAATTAACCCTTGCAGAAGTCCTGGAGGGCAATTCTATTTATTCTCTCCTGTGCCTCAGTCCTTGGCGATAGGAAGCATGTTTCTTGTTGAGAGTTAACTCTGCTTTGCCTGATTGAAAATTCTTCCTTTCTCTCTGCTTTATGCATTTACCATTTCTTGTTTCCTTGCCAGTTTTCTTCCTTTTCCACAGCTGGAGCTGGAGAGGGGAGTATCCGGTCTACAACTGTCACCATGCTTTCTGACGACACTATATGCTATGTGCAAGTATGTGCAAGGATGTCTAGGCACTTGGGTGCATAAATATATAACCCTTATTCTCTTATCACATCCTTCCTCTCACATATTATTCAACATTATCCAAGTTGTTATGGGGAGAACATTTACATCTCATGTAATTCTATTGTCAGATTTTGTTCATCAGAACAGTAAGATGGACCCTGAATCCAGGCAAGATGGAACCAGCCTCAGGAAAATCAAGCATTAAAGTAAAACAAGAGAAACATTTGACTCCAGTCTTCACTTTTGCTAATATGGTCTTCATGTCCCTAGTCTCGTCATCCTGTTTGATTTCAACTGTCTTCTAATGTGAAGCTCTCATGAATGGAATCCTGATTTAAGGACTCCATATACATCACCTTAATGAGTTCCTCTTAAAAACGGTCATCTACCCTCTTTTGTTGGAACATCTTTGTCTTGTTGATCTAGGGAGTTGGCCATCTTGGCTTAACATCCTTTTTACAATTATACCAAAGTGTCTGATTCCCATTGCTAATAAGACTGCTGGATCCCAGAGTTCCTTATGTGGGTAGACTGATTAAGCTCAACTGTAGTCTTCAAAAAAGAGGATGATGGTCAGATGTGGTCTTTACCCTCAAGGAACTGAAAATCTAACCATGCATTCTGGCTGTGATTATATAGTCTCATGTAATTCTGTTTTTTTAGAATTTATATCAGGCCACTCAGTCTCTGTGATGACTGCCTTGCATAGTAATTGTTAAGTTTCTCCTCCAGCTTTATTGAGATATAAGTGACACACAATGTCATATAAGTTTAAGATGGTCAAGGTGATGATCTCATACACATATGTTTTGAGAAATGATTGCCACAATAAAGTTAGTTAACACATCCTTCCTCTCACATATTATTCAACATTATCCATGTTGTTATGGGGAGAACACTTACATCTCATGTAATTCTATTGTCAGATTTTGTTCATCAGAACAGTAAGATGGACCCTGAATCCAGGCAAGATGGAACCAATAATGGAACATGATCTCTACCTTGTGGTTCTTGCTTAGGTGATGTTTCTTAATAATAGGAATAGTTAGTTCTTTGAACACTTACTGTGTATCAGGCACTGTTTATGCTTTGCATATCGTTAGTCATTTTATCCCCACAAAAACCATGTTTGTTTTATCTTATTTTGAGAGGTAAGCTCATCATTCAAGGTCACTCAGGAGAAAAAGTAGCAGAGGCTGGATTCAAACACAGATGGTCTTATTTGGCAGCACACATTTTAACTATAGTAGTAAACAACCACAGTTAACATTGCATTTCTACAACTGCAGTGTATTTTCCATGAAATATTAGTCCTTTAGAATACTGTTTGAAAAATGATGGTCTATGCATATATAAGTTTGTAAAGCATTGCATATGACTGTATGGGATTCATGGCACATTTTAACATGGTTAAAGCTTACCTGTAAATACTGTAAGGAGGAAAACAATTTATCTTGGCATAGCACAACATTCCCAAATGCTTTTGCCTGTAGGACTCTTTCCATCACATAGTTCCCAACATGCTGAGAAATGCTCCCAAATAATCTACTTTGAGAAATAATCTTAGGGGGAAGGAATATGAAAAGGAAAATTATGTTTCTGAGAAAGATTCAGTGATAAAGTGAAATAAAAGTTCCTATAAAGTCAGGAGTTTGAAACAAGTTTCTCTGTTCCGTTTCTGTAGAGCATGATTTAAATATTAGCAGACAATGCTTTGTATTTCTCTTTACTTCCGTTCCCATCTGCAATTCATCTTGTCTTTTTAAAAGTTTACTTGGTATATTTCATGTTGGTCCTGTCTACACTGAGGAGACAGAACTTTCTTTATATATTTACTTTAATACAAAATGTTTAAAGAAGAAAAACATACATTTAGCAAAGTATACGTATCAGATGTGTCAGCTGAATTTCAGAAAGTGAACACATGTGTGCCATCCATATCCAGCTCAAACCACAGAGCATTGCTAGAAGCCCAGAAGCCTCTCCCTGTTCCAGTGACTACACATGCTCACCAACCATCCTGACTTCTAAGTCTGTAAGTTTGTTTGCCTTTTTAAAATTTTCTGTTGTTTGTTTACAGTGTCACTGAGATGTCGTTGACATCTACTAAACTACACATATTTTAAAAAGTGTACTTTTGGGGCGCCTGGGTGGCTCAGTGGGTTAAGCCTCTGCCTTCAGCTCAGGTCATGATCCCAGGGTCCTGGGATCGAGCCCTGCATTGGGCTCTCTGCTTGGCAGGGAGCCTGCTTCCTACCACCACCAACCCCCAGCCCCGCCTGCCTCTCTGCCTACTTGTGATCTCTCTCTGTCAGATAAATAAATAAAATCTTAAAAAAAATTTAAAAAAATTTAAAAAAAATGTACTTTTGTTGAGTTTTGACGTACTATAAAACACAATCAAGATAATGAATATATCCACCATCCCCCCAATTTTCCTCCTGACCTTCATAATTCTCCTTCTCCAAGCAACCACTGGTCTTGCTTTCTGTCACTCTAGATCAGTTTGCATCTTTTAGAATTTTATATAAATGGAATCATATATATGTATCCTCCCTTTATGAGGTGGGGGTCTGACTTCTTTCACTCAGCATAACTATTTTAAGATTTTTTTCCTTTTGTTTTGTGCATTAGTAGTTTGTTCCTTTTTATTGCTGAATAGTGTTGCATTGGATGGATACACTACAATTTGTTTATCTATTCACCCGTGGATGGACCTTTTGATTTTTTCAAATTTGAGGTGATATAAATAAAGTATCCTTGAACATTTTTGTACAAGTCTTTGTATAGACATATATTTTAATTTCTCTCTTGTAAATATCTAGGAGTGATATGGCTGGGTCATATAATCAGCATATGTTGAACTTTTTAGGAAACTGCCAAACTGTTTTCTAAAGTGAATATACCAAATTACACCGCCCACCGCGATGGTAAATAGACTTCTAGTTGTTCTATATTCTCACCAACAATTGATATAATCAGTTTTTCGTTTTAGCCTTTCTGGTAATTACTGATATTGTATTGAGGTTTTTTTTTTTTTTTTGCTATTTTAAATTTTTTATTTTTTTTATAAACATATATTTTTATCCCCAGGGGTACAGGTCTGTGAATCACCAGGTTTACACACTTCACAGCACTCACCAAAGCACATACCCTCCCCAATGTCCATAATCCCACCCCCTTCTCCCAAACCCCCTCCCCCCAGCAACCCTCAGTTTGTTTTGTGAGATTAAGAGTCACTTATGGTTTGTCTCCCTCCCAATCCCATCTTGTTTCATTTATTCTTCTCCTACCCACTTAATCCCCCATGTTGCATCACCACTTCCTCATATCAGGGAGATCATATGATAGTTGTCTTTCTCCGCTTGACTTATTTCGCTAAGCATGATACGCTCTAGTTCCATCCATGTTGTCGCAAATGGCAAGATTTCATTTCTTTTGATGGCTGCATAGTATTCCATTGTGTATATATACCACATCTTCTTGATCCATTCATCTGTTGATGGACATCTAGGTTCTTTCCATAGTTTGGCTATTGTGGACATTGCTGCTATAAACATTTGGGTGCACGTGCCCCTTTGGATCACTATGTTTGTATCTTTAGGGTAAATACCCAATAGTGCAATTGCTGGGTCATAGGGCAGTTCTATTTTCAACATTTTGAGGAACCTCCATGCTGTTTTCCAGAGTGGCTGCACCAGCTTGCATCCCACCAACAGTGTAGGAGGGTTCCCCTTTCTCCGCATCCTCGCCAGCATCTGTCAATTCCTGACTTGTTGATTTTAGCCATTCTGACTGGTGTGAGGTGATATCTCATTGTGGTTTTGATTTGTATTTCCCTGATGCCGAGTGATATGGAGCACTTTTTCATGTGTCTGTTGGCCATCTGGATGTCTTCTTTGCAGAAATGTCTGTTCATGTCCTCTGCCCATTTCTTGATTGGATTATTTGTTCTTTGGGTGTTGAGTTTGCTAAGTTCTTTATAGATTCTGGACACTAGTCCTTTATCTGATATGTCGTTTGCAAATATCTTCTCCCATTCTGTCAGTTGTCTTTTGATTTTGTTAACTGTTTCCTTTGCTGTGCAAAAGCTTTTGATCTTGATGAAATCCCAATAGTTCATTTTTGCCCTTGCTTCCCTTGCCTTTGGCGATGTTCCTAGGAAGATGTTGCTGCGGCAGAGGTCGAAGAGGTTGCTGCCTGTGTTCTCCTCAAGGATTTTGATGGATTCCTTTTGCACATTGAGGTCCTTCATCCATTTTGAGTCTATTTTCGTGTGTGGTGTAAGGAAATGGTCCAATTTCATTTTTCTGCATGTGGCTGTCCAATTTTCCCAGCACCATTTATTGAAGAGGCTGTCTTTTTTCCATTGGACATTCTTTCCTGCTTTGTCGAAGATTAGTTGACAGCAGGGATGTCCATTATCACCACTGCTATTCAATATAGTACTAGAGGTCCTAGCCTCAGCAATCAGACAACAAAAGGAAATTAAAGGCATCCAAATCAGCAAAGAAGAAGTCAAATTATCACTCTTCGCAGATGATATGATACTATATGTGGAAAACCCAAAAGACTCCACTCCAAAACTGCTAGAACTTATACAGGAATTCAGTAAAGTGTCAGGATATAAAATCAATGCACAGAAATCAGTTGCATTTCTCTACACCAACAGCAAGACAGAAGAAAGAGAAATTAAGGAGTCAATCCCATTTACAATTGCATCCAAAACCATAAGATACCTAGGAATAAACCTAACCAAAGAGACACAGAATCTATACTCAGAAAACTATAAAGTACTCATGAAAGAAATTGAGGAAGACACAAAGAAATGGAAAAATGTTCCATGCTCCTGGATTGGAAGAATAAATACTGTGAAAATGTCTATGCTACCTAAAGCAATCTACACATTTAATGCAATTCCTATCAAAGTACCATCCATCTTTTTCAAAGAAATGGAACAAATAATTCTAAAATTTATATGGAACCAGAAAAGACCTCGAATAGCCAAAGGGATATTAAAAAAGAAAGCCAACGTTGGTGTATTGAGTTTTTTTTTAAATATTTTATTTATTTATTTGTGAGAGAGAGAGCGCACACAAGCAGTGGGGAGGGACAGAGGGAGAAGCAGACTCCCTGCTGGGCAGGGAGCCTGACTCCAGGCTCACTTCCAGGACCTTGGGATCATAACCTGAGCCAAATGCAGATGCTTAACCAACTGAGCCACCCAGGCACCCCTGCATTGAGATTTTAATTGGCATTTTCTTAGCAAGTATCTTTTCACATATTTATTTGCCATCTTTACATCTTCTTTGCTGAAATATTTATTCAAATATTTTGCCCTTTTTGAATTGGGTTGCTTATTTTCTTATTATAGATACTTAAAATTTATTTCCCTATTTTGGATACAAACTCTTAGCTAAAAATTAGTTTTGCAAATAATTTATATATATTTATATATATAGGTTTGCTGTTAATTAGCAGGCTGATGTAGTCACAGAGGTACATTAGTCTGCTAATGGCAAACCTTACCAATTGGTTTGTAAACATCTAGTAAAATCTTAACATTTTTACATATTCTATAAAGTCCTACTATAAATATTCTAGCAGTATTAGGCCTTTAAACACTTTCTTAAATCTCTTACTCCCAACACACACACACACACACACACACACCAAACAAGCTGCTATGAGTCAAACTTTGCCCTCTCTCTTGAAATTCATATATTGAAGCATTAAGCCCCAGTGTCACTGGATTTGGAGAAAGGGTCTTCAGAGGTAATTATGATTAAGTGCGTCATAAGAGTATGGCCTTAAACCAATAGGACTGACGAGAGCACCTGCATGGCTCACTTAGTTGGGCATCTGCCTTCAGCTGGGGTCATGGTCCTAGGGTCCGGGGACTGAGTCCCATGTCTGGCTCCCTTCTCAGCAGAGAGTCTGCTTCTTCTTCACCTCCTCTTGTCTCTCTCTCTCTCACCAAAAAAAAAAAAAAAAAATCCGAACAAACAAAAAGCAATAGGACTGACTGGCTTACAGGAAAAGGAGGAGAGATGGGTCTCTGTCTCTCCAAGTGTATACACAGGAAAGGCCATGAGATCACACAGCTAGAAGGCAGCCATGTGCAAGCCAGGAAGAGAACTCTCACCAGAACCCAGCACGCTGGCACTCTGAGTGTAGACGTCCAGCCTCCAGAACTGTGAGAAAATAAATTTCTGTTCTTTTAGCCAAGCAGTCTGGTATTTTGTTATGGCATTCTGAGTAGAATAATATACAAGCCAAATATAATCACAGTTCCTATAGCTTTCTTTGTTATATAGTTGCTTAATTTGCTGCATGCAGTGAATTTAGTGATGACTCTAGCAGACTTAGGATTTATAGGTAGCCTGTTCTGATGATCCTGGTGTTTTCTCATTGATTTATTGCTGGCTGCACTCTTAATACTACCATAGGACCATCAAGCTGCAACTCATTAAGTGGTTTATTAAATGACATCTTTTCCCAGAGTGTGGAAATAGGCAACCTCTCTTAAAATGAGGCATTATTTTGCTAGTATTTTATATAGTAAATGCCTAATAGCTTTGGGCTTAAGAATAGAAAAAAAAATTCTGTCAATAATGTTTATGAATTTGATCTGATTGTGTGTCTAGGTGTCTGAAATTCTGGTAGGCCCTTTTCAGGTGTTTCTAATATTTTGTTGTGTCTCTGTTTCCCAAAACGTAGAGCCACAATTCATTTTTATGAGAGAGATAAACAATTATGATTGGTCTCATGGAATTTGTTTTAAGTACTGCATGTTAACTATGCCACTGGAACTACTTATGACAATTCTTTAGTTTTCTTAAGAAGGTCTTTTAGTATAAAATTCCTGGGTAATTTGTCCATGGAGTACTTCGAGAATCTGATGCCCCTGAAGATGCTTGCCCCATTAGTGACAAATAACTCCCTTACATTGTGGACCTGGTAAAATACCAATTAATGTGCTCTAAATATTAGCAGGTTCCTGCTTGCTTCCACTTCCCAGGGCACTCTTCATAAGAACCATGTTGATGGGATAGCCAAGCTGAAATGTGATCTTGAAAAAGTTAAGGGTTTTTCTTTTTTTTTTCTGAAAAATTAATTTATAAATATTCATGTTCATCTGAAAGATTAATATTTTTAAAAAGATATTTATTTACTTGAGAGAGAGAGAAAAAACATGAGCAGGGGCAGAGGGAGAAGTAGATTCCGCACTAAGCAGGGAGCCCAATGTGGGACTCCATCCTAGGACCCCTGGATCATGACCTGAGCTGAAGGCAGACCTTAACCTGCTGTGCCACTTAGGCATCTCTCAACTTTTTCGTTTGTTTGTTTTAGTAAGATTGATCTTTACAGAAAATTCAAAAAAAAAATATAAGATGAAAGGCCAAATCCCAAGTATTCTAAAAAAACAGTTACATTTAGTTTATTTCCTCCTGGCATTTTTAATGCACATATTCAGCATAAACTGTTGTAACCAGATTAATGATGAATTAACAGAAGTTTAACAAGGAGAAAGGTTTTTTTTGTTTGTTTGTTTTGTTTTTTTTATAACTTTTTTTTTTTAAGATTTTTATTTATTTTTTTGACAGACAGAGATCACAAGGAGGCAGAGAGAGAGGAGGAAGCAGGCTCCCTGCTGAGCAGAGAGCCCGATGAGGCCTTAGCCCACAGAGCCACCCAGGCGCCCCAGGAGAAAGGTTTTATTATGCAGATACAGCTCTCCACTTCTCTCTGCACTATGTTTCCTTCTATATTAAAAAAAAGGCAAACTTAAAGGCTCATGATTTAAGAGTGTACTATGTGAAATGCAGACAAACTTAAGAAATGTCTTTGATCAAAAAAGGATGTTAAAGATATTTAAAATAATGTCTTCAACAGTTCTTTGGGGGAAAAACCTTTTTCTTTAGAATCCAACACTCCCCCTACTGTGCCCCTTACTTACTGACGTTGTGCCAAATTAGACTGCAGCTATAGGAAAATAAACATCCAGATAAGAAATGAAATATTTAGGTAATTGTGGAGTTCTCCTCAAACCTCCAGATGTTTGGCATTCTACGAGGAAACTATCACATGACTGAATTAATTTTCCACTTTACATCTGGGTGTTTTGCTACCACAGACTTCTTCTCTTGGCTGTTTATAAGAAATGTTCATTTCTTGTCATGATTCTTTACAAGAGAGTCAATTTTAAAATAACAGCAATGAAACTAATTATATATCTTCCATGTATCAGTCAAGACAGATAAAATGATGTTCTAAAATAAGTATTTAAAGTGATTCGTCATAACGTATACTCAGTATGTTTTTGTCCTTTAACAACTATGCAGGATATGAACAGCATTAACTTATGCATACATTTAAGCTTGGATTGACATTTGAAAATCATCATGTACACACTGAATTGTTTTCAGTGTTTATTCTATGGGTCCTCATGGACAATATGCTTTGACTTAAAAAGGGATGCAACACTGTAATTTCTAGCTCAGAGGTCACAAAATCCCTCAAGGACTAGGATAAGAAATATTAATGAGTTAAGTGGACTGGCTGAAAGACAGTAGGAATTTGTGACAATCTGGGAATTCCTAAATTCCCACCCCCAAAAAGATGAAAAGAAAGTAGTGAGAACCCAAGGAAACATACCTGGGAACTGAATCTTGCTCAAGTTTTTTTTTTTTTTTTTTTTTTTTTTTCATTTATTTATGGGTCTTCTGTTTGTTTAAAGAGAGAGAGAGAGAGAAAAGTGGGGCAGAGAGGGAAAGAGAATCTTAAACCGGCTCCATGCCCAGCATGGAGCCCAGCATAGGGCTCAATCTCAGACCCTGGTTTCATGACCTGATACAAAGTCAATGTACAGAAATCAGTGGCTTTCTTATACACTAACAATGAAAATACAGAAAGGGAAATTAGAGAATCGATTCCATTTACTATAGCACCAAGAACCATAAGATACCTGGGAATAAACCTAACCAAAGAGGTAAAGGATCTGTACTCAAGGAACTACAGAACACCATGAAAGAAACTGAAGAAGACACAAAAAGATGGAAGACCATTCCATGCTCTTGGATTGGAAGAATAAACATTGTTAAAATGTCTATACTGCCTAGAGCAATCTATACTTTTAATGCTATTCCGATCAAAATTCCACCGGTATTCTTCATGACCTGAACTGAAATCAAGAGTTGGGAACTTAACCAACTGAGCCACCCCGGCACCCCAAGAACTACTTATTTTTAAAGCTTTAATTTTTAGTTGAATTCAACTCTGGGAATTTAATTGCCCTCCCCTGGAAAAAGGAGACGGAGTTCCAGTTTATAATATGACAGAGCAGCCTACATACAACCACATTTTGGTCCCTAACTCAGTACTTTCTCCTTCCCACCACCTTTCTTTATGCTGCTTACAGTGCATTCATGCCATCTTTAGCACGTTTTTTAGATTCTTTCAAAAAAGGCAGAACCAATAGGATTTGCTGATGGGTTAGAAGAACACAAGTAAAAGCAAGGGGTTGGATCCACCTAGTGAATGGGAGTGACACGTTGATTTGAGGAAGATTGGGGAGCTGGAAGGGAAAATCAGGAGTTCTGCTTGGTCATGTTTTCTTGAAGTGCTTATCAGGAGCCCAAGAAGAACAATGGAGTGGGCAGGGTTCAGGGAATCAGTGAGGCTGAGAGTTTTTTGGGAAGCATCAGCATGACTCTGGAGTAGAGTGTGGTGAGAACTGAGCTCTGGCCCATTCCAAAATTGTGAGGCTCAGAAGAGAGATTTAAGGAAAGGATTCTGTTTTTTACCCTGCTCTAGCAAAATGAAACAAGACTCTATGTTGCTTACTTTTTGCCCCCCATCCCCACTTTATCAATTGTTTTATACTAATTAGAATGTCTTATCCTATAATTTGATTTTTTTTTTGAGTCATTATTTACTTTTGGACTTGCACTGTGAAACAGAATTCAGTGAAATCAATTTTAAGCCACTGTAGTGTCCAGCATGCTAGGAATTTACTGGTGAAAGTGAATGGGACAATAGTCACACTCTAGCCAGTGTATTTTATTCCCAGAAGCTACTGAGTGGAAATCAGAATAATTACTTTATAATTATTACAGAAAACAATATTATCAAAACAAACGTAGGGGAATAATTTAAGTAAGGACCTTACATGATATCTTTCAATGAAATGAGGGTTTCCCTTGAGAAGGCAAATGTCTTCAGTAGCAGTGAAAATAAATATTAATGTTAATAGCTGGCACCAGTAGAAACATTACATAAATTACATAAACTACATGGAGTGGAATATGAGACCATGAGAAGAGCATGACAAGGAAGCCCAGGAAACATAAGGGCTAACTATGCCCCTCTGCTTTAGAAGGGAGAAGAAAGTTAAAGGAAAAAGAATCGGTGCCTGGGCAACATCTGAAACTGCCCCAAAAGTTTGGAAGCAGCAATGTCTAGTTAGATTATTGGTAAATTGTTACAGCAATTTAAACTTATTCTATTTATTTCTTTTTCTTAAAGATTTGTTTATTTATTTGTGAGCGAGAACATGCAGGTGTGGGGTGCAGGGCGTGGCAGAGGGAGAGAGAGAAGCAGGCTCCCTTCTGAGCAGGGAGTCCGACCCAAGCCGGGGCTCCATCCCAGAGCCCCGGGATCAAGATCTGAGCAGAAGCAGATGCTTAACTGACTGAGCCACCCAGGCACCTCTAAAGTTCTTTTAATTTAAACCCCAAGCCTTCATCAAAGTGTGCTACACACAATGCCTTCTGTAAGTGCTTTTATCTATGTATCTGTGTTTGGATGCATTTAAGTTTTTTTTTGTTGTTGTTGTTGTTTTTTTTAACTTGCAAAGCCAGGCAAAGTGCTGACGTTAACTCCAGGAGAGATGATAAATTCAAAACCTAGCATGAAGAGTAAAAATTCAACCTTGTTAGAAGCTGGAGCCAGAAATGGCCAGAAAGCATCATTCACCTACTTCTCCACCTTATATTTAGAAACCAGAGGCATATTGGTGAGGATTTCACTAGCTGTAAATTATGAGTTAGATGTCTGAACCAATCTTGAATAATCCTAAGGAACAAAGTATATTCGAATTTGTTGTTGTTGTTTTTTTGTGTTTTGTTTGTTTTTAATTGTGCTGTCTTGACCCAGTTTTTGAGAGGCCAATTTGTTCCCCTTTTTGAGCACACAATTAAATCTCCACCCTCAACCACTTCTCTTACCTGTCTCACACTCCAGTTTACTGTGCTTTCTTTTTTTTTTTTTTTTAAGATTTTATTTATTTGAGAGAGAGAGTGCGCGCATAAGGTGGGGCAAGGGGTGGGTAGAAGGAGAAGGAGAAGCAGGCTCCCCGCTGAGCAGAGAGCCCAGTGCAAGACTCAATCCCAGGACCCTGAGACCATGATTTGAGCCAAAGGCAGATGCTTAACTGACTGAGCCACCCAGGTGCCCCTTGTGCATTCTTCTTAATCACCCTGTGACCAGCTAGGTACAGCTCCAAGGCACAATTATTCAAATTAGCCAAGTCACACAGAACCCTGGAAACCTAGCAGCCCGCCCCACTTGCCATCCATAAACTGCTCCCCCGGCTCCAGCGTGCTGTTCATCTTCTCTGCACATTCCCCTTTGTGGCCCTGTGTCTCTTCTGGAGCTGAAGGTAACCAAGAGTTCTGCCTTTCCTCTGTCCTTTGTCGTGTGTCATGTCCCACCATCAAAAAAAATCTTTAAATCTTATGACACACAAAGAAGCATCCGGTCAATATCTGGGACTTACTTCAAAATGTAGAATGTACGTTCTGTTCCCATATGGAAGACATTGATATGGTGGCTCTAAATAACACATCTTTCAACGCGTTGTGTAAGAATCAGGCCAAAGGATTTGTGAACAATATAGACTGATGCTCCATCCTTGACCAAATGAATCAGAATTTCCAGAGGGTGGGAAGTGGGACACTGTTCTTAAGTGTTTCAGATGATTCTAGTGCACATACGACAGTATAGGTACTGGTGATATGGAAGATATACAAGAGATACTGGCTTACCTTCAAGGATTTTAATTCTGGATTGAAATCCTAGATCTGATTTTTACCACCGTGTTCTATGAAGCAAGTTACTTAACCCTTTGTGAGATTCAGTCCCATCTGTAGAATGAATATAATAACTTGCTAGTGTGATGATTAATGAGAAATTGTTTAAAACTGTCCTGAAAAATGTCCAGAGCTTAACAGCTTACAGTAGCTGTTACTATTTAGAGAAAGCAGACACTAGAAAAAAAAAAATGCAATGTGTAGCAAGGGCCAGGATGAGCAGACATATACAAATTTTGAAAATAGGAGATAGAAATGGTAAAGTCTTCCAATACTTATTTAGCCCGGTTATATGCAACAGATTTTCCCCTGTAAAAATGGTGGATATTAATTCAATATTTAACCCTTAACAGGCATAGCTAACAGTGTAGTTCCTGCAGATGATGCCCCCGTGACATAGATATTGATTTGTTTGTAGGTGTTCATTGACCATCCACCCATTTGATTTACATCAGTCGCTTCATTGGCATTATGAATGGTCTCCTTCCTCTGCATGTGTCAGAGCCTTCAGTGTTTACCCAGGTGGGTCCTCAACCCTTTTCTCTCATGTGCTCTCACAAGTTTTCTCTTCTTTGAAATCTTTATTTTCATCGTTTAAGAAGCCTGTCATACACTTAGGGAGTGCCAAGTGTCAAAAATGAAGTCATGACTCAGCAAGTTTTAGATAACACTCCTATACTTGGAAGCCATTGGAGCACTTGGTTTTGAAGATCTTTCCAAATATACATATACTGGGATGATCTATTGTCTATCTGGGCTGGTACATATGACTCTTTTTCTACCCTTCTTTTGTAATGGCGACACCCCACTTGGCTTGGTACTAAGCACAGTTTTGTCTTAGCGTTGAAGTCATACAGCTATCATGTTTTGTTTAAAGTTCCCACATTGCTGTAAACCATGGTGCTTCCAGTATTCCCCTCTTTGCCCTTCCCTATTGCAGAAATCAAAGGAAATAAAAGACGCAAATTTAAGATCTCTGTTAAAACTATTATTCTTGCTTTCTTCACTATTCAGTGGCTAGATGATCATGAGCAAATTATTAGCTTCTCTGAGTCCATTTATTCATTTATGGAATTAGAAATGACAATACCTGCCCCATAGAAATTTTTAAAGATTATATGGCATAAATTAATGTATGTAAAAACTAAGTGGTAAATTTTCAAGCATAAATACTAATTCATTACTATTTTATTTTAAATCCCTGTGCTTAAGGAGAGACCGAGGGAGGAGAGAGCGAGAATTTCAAGCAGACTCCTTGCTTTGTGCAGACCCTGACACAGGGCTCTATCTGATGCCCCTGAGATTATGACCTGAGCTGAACCTACTGAGCTACCCCAGAGGCCCTGATCACTTTCATTTAGACACAAACTAATTCCATGTTCTCATCTTCTACCCCTGGCACCGCACCAATGGGGTCCTTATACGTCACTGACATGTATTTGTTCTATAGGGATAGAAATTATCCCAGGAAAAGTGGAGATTGCACCACTGAAGTCCTAGCTCCCTCTCAAGGAAGCACAGTGAAGGGGGCTTGGTTCCTCCAACATCCGGCAGTCAGAGATACTGTGAAGTTGGCAAGAACTATTTTCTGTCACTGTACTTGGATTCCTCCCAGGCACAGTGGGGGTAGTTCAGCCTTGAATTGAGAGATCTACATTCTAATTTCAGCCCCACCATAGGCAAAGCAATTTTAGTCATGTTATTTAAATTTCCTTGTTCTCAATTTCAGCAGATTTCAAGTAAAGATGCCCATCCTACTCCTGGCCTGCCTCAGAGAGACTCTGAAAGAAAATTTTCTCACAGATATACACTGCTGCGAAGTTATTAGAGACAGATGTATTTTCATTTTGTGCCCAGGTACTGCAATTTAAGGCTCAGGATTGTTTGAATCTTAGAATATAATGTCAGTATATAGAAAGCCATTATCTGTTTCCCTCATCAGTGACATTTTCTCATGATCCTTATTTTATGCCAGTAAAAATAGAAGTGAAGTAATTGGAAATGTTTTGTCTATCTTTTTTCTCAAGAAAAAGAAAGTATTTGAAAGTGTCATCTTCTAAGGAGCTTATCGGTTCACACAAAGTTTTTCTTAGGACAGACATACCCTGCATAGAGCTAAGTGAAATGCTGATATGACTACATTTCTCTTTTAGGCAAGTCATCTCATATGGTTGCCTTTATTACCAAGGTGATAAAAACGGAGGGAGGAAAGTAGAACAGCATCATTACATCACCCTCAGTTAAAAGGACATATGTATTTCTGTCCAATGAGGGAATCAAAAACAGTCATTTTAAATATCTGTTCAAATACAAACATTTATGGAGTCCTCCTTTGATGTTGGAGATCCAGAAATGATTAAACATGGCTTCTGTCCTCATTTACTTGAGAATCAAAATAATTTCAGCAAATTATTATGTGTCCCTGGATTCTAGACTGATGTCCTCAAAGAAGAAGTAGCCTTTAAGAAATTAATTAGGTTTGGGGAAGCCTGGGTGGCTCAGTTGGTTGGACGACTGCCTTTGGCTCAGGTCATGATCCCGGAGTCCCTGGATCGAGTCCCGCATTGGGCTCCCAGCTCCATGGGGAGTCTGCTTCTCTCTCTGACCTTCTCCTCGCTCATGTTCCTTCTCACTGTCTCTCTCTCAAATAAATAAATAAAATCTTTAAAAAAAAAAAAAAAAAGAAATTAATTAGGTTTCTGGGAGTGCCTGGGTGGCTCAGTAAGTTAAAGCCTCTGCATTCAGCTCAGGTCATGATCCCAGGGTCCTGGGGTCAGCCCCACATCGGGTTCTCTGCTCAGCAGGGAGCCTGCTTCCTCCCCTCTCTCTCTGCCTGCCTCTCTGCCTACTTGTGATCTCTGTCTGTCAAATAAATAAATAAAATCCTAAAAAATAAAATTAAAGAAAATTTTTTAAAAAGTTAATTAGGTTTCTGTCTTCAATGCTATTGTCAATAAAAATTAGTAGGAGGAAGGAAAGACTGTGCAAACAGCACATTTTTGGGAATCTCAAAACAGATCTCTGACTATAGAGACTGTAACAAAATAAGCAGACCTCAATTCACACCAGGCTCTTGATCAAAATCCCAACAATTTTGTTAATGTGGCACGGATCCTGTTTTATGGACATTAATTCCCATTCAGTGTATAAAAAGCAATTAAGTGGGAAGATCAACATATATATGGGATCAGTATGCAAAAAGGAAAAGGGCATTTGTCAAGATGAAGAACAGAATCTTATTTTTCAGGAAGATCACCATCTTCTGTTTAACTGTGAAAGATTTCTTTTGGATTCTTCTCCATCCTCCTTATGATGATGGAAAAGAAATAAATTAAACTCACAAAGATGAAGAGAAAAGGAGACAGAGGGTAGCCTGTTACGAAAGGGAAAACTAAAAAACAAAAACAAAAAGCTGAAACCTGCAGACAGAGAAGCCCAGTAGAAACAAAAGACTCATTCTGCATAACTGCAGTGAGCTTCCCTAATTAGAGGCTTTAGAGACCTCTGAAGTCAGGGGTAAAGGATGGGCTTGAGAATAGAAAGATTGAAAGATGTGGTGAACATATTATTTAGTGAATCTATTAGGATGCTCTTGAGAGTAAAGGATTCATTATTAACTATTAAACCAAGACACGTGACATCCATTAGGACTATTCTGGGCAATGACATAAATTCCGTGTAGAAGGAGCATGTTCAAATCTTGCTCTTATTTTTTTAAATTGAATTATGCTCCTTTACAAATTGATTTATGTTTTTTTTTTTTTTAAAGATTTTATTTATTTATTTGTGAGAGAGAGAGAGTGAGAGCGAGCACAGGCAGATAGAGTGGAAGGCAGAGTCAGAGGGAGAAGCAGGCTCCCTGCAGAGTAAGGAGCCCGATATGGGACTCGATCCCAGGACGCTGGGATCATGACCTGAGCCGAAGGCAGCTGCTTAACCAACTGAGCCACCCAGGCGTCCCGATTTATGTTTTAATGTACAACATTTTGGATACTAACCTTTGTCTGATATGCATTTCATATCTTATCCTATTTTGTGCCTTGTCTTCTAATTCTTAGAGTGGAATTTTTTTTGTTAAGGAATTAGAAATCCTTAATTTCCTAATTTCAGTGTTATCAAATGTGTTCATTTACCCTTTCATAGTAGCACTTTTTGTGTTCTTAAAAAAATCTTCTAAGATCATGAAGATATTTGCTTATATTCTTTTCTAAAAGTACAAAGCTTAACTTTCATAGTTAAGATTTTAACCCACCTGGAATTAATTTTGTGCATGTTGTGAACTAGAGGTAAAATAGTTCTATTTTTTAGTATTCTTATCCCAATATGATTTTTTGAAAATCCTGTGTTTTCTATATTATTCATAGAGTCAACTGCCCATACATAAGCAGTAGCTTTGTTTCCAACCTTTTTAAATTAAATTAAACTTCATTTTAATTAATTTTATTTTTTCCTAAGTCTGTCTACATGCAACAATAATATCATTGGATTTATTTTTAGGAGTTTTAAAGAATTATCTAGTAAAGCCTGTCTTCTCACTTCATTCTCTTCTTCAAGAGGGTCATAGATGCAATTGACCCTTTGCATTTCAATTAATTTTTTTATAATCATGTCAAATTCCACAAAAGTTCCTGTTGGAATTTTGATAGGGGCTGAGTCTATAAATCAAGCTAAGGAGAATAGCCATTTTTACAATAATGTGTCTTTCAACTTATCAGTTGATGGATTTTCTACTTATTTAGGTATTCTTTTTTTTTAATATTTTATTTTTTAAAAGATTTTTATTTATTTATTTGACAGAGAGAGATCACAAGCCTAGAGAGGCAGGCAGAGAGAGAGGAGGAAGCAGGCTCCCTGCAGAGCAGAGAGACTGATGCGGGACTGGATCCCAGAACCCTGAAATCATGACCCGAGCTGAAGGCAGAGGCCCAACACACTGAGCCACCCAGGTGCCCCTTATTTAGGTTTTCTTAATTTATCTAAAATAAAGTTTCATAATTTTTCTACATAGAGATCTTGCCTATTAAGATATATGTAGATTCTCTTACAAATGTAATATTTTCAAAATTTCATCTTCTGAGTGTTACTGGTAGATATTTGTATATTAATTTTTATAATTTTTGAATTAAACAATCTTGCTAATTTTTTATCAAGCCTAATCATGTTTCTGTAGATTAATTCAGATTTTCTTTATATACAATCGTATAATCCACAATGACAGTTTTATTTCATTTCCAATTCTCATGTATTCCACTGTTTTTGTTTTTTGGTTTTTTTTTTTTTTAATTTACTATTTACTTCTCCCTCTGCCTAGCACATGCAATACAATGTTCCAGGGGACATGGTGGGCATTCTCTTGATCCTGTCGTAAAGGGCAGGCCTTTGACATTTCAACAACTTTGAAGTTTTAGTGTTGTTCTAAATGATAGTGTATATGTCCTTTATCTGATAAAGGAAATTTCCTTCCTTCCCCCTCTAGTTTCTGAGAATTGTTAACATGGTGGTTAATCTTATCAAAGTTTTGTCAACACCTATTAATTTTTTCTTTTTTAACCTATTTTTGTGGCAAAATACTTTGAGTTATTTTCTAATATCATTCTAATGACTTTTTTGATGGTAAACTAATGCTCGTCTGGGATAACACACACGTTTTCAGGGGCGCTTGGGTGGCTCAATGGGTTGAGGCCTCTGCCTTCAACTCAGGTCTTAATCCCAGGCTCCTGGAATCAAGCCCTGAGTCAGGCTCTCTGCTCAGTGGGAAGCCTGCTTCCTCCTCTCTCTGCCTGCCTCTCTGCCTACTTGCGATCTCTGTCAAATAAATGAATAAAACCTTTAAAAAAAAAAAAAATTTTCATAATAATATCCTTTCTACATATTACTGTATTGTTGGCTTATGAATTATACAACTATGTTAGAAAGTGATGTTGGACTCGAATTTTCCCTATTTTTAACTTTTTTTTAAAATACCAAGGTATTACTACCTTCATAAAATGAATTTGAATGCGTTATTTATTATTTCTTTTCTCCAGAAAGATTCACGTAAGATTGGAATCATTTCTTCTGTGAATGTTTATTAAAACTTGTTAGTGAGGCCATATGGTCCTGGAGTTTTCTTTGTGGGAAAATGTTAAACCAGTGATTCTTTTTCTTGAATGGTAGTAGGAATATTCAGATTTACGTTTTTTCTACAAATTTGAAAAATATGAATTTTTACTACTAACCTTTTCTTACCAATTTTACATTCACCCCACCCTGATATTGGCTATTTTTTCTTTTCCTTCACTTTTTTTTTTTCCTTGACTTACTCTCACTTCAGGGTTGTCAATTTCAGTACCAACCTTTGGCTTTGTTGTTACTCTATATTCTGTATGTTAATTTTTCACTTATTTCATCAGTTTCTGCTGTTGCTGGTTTTATTTCCTGCTCTGCAGGTTCTTTTGTCATTTGGGGCTTATTCTAGTATTATTTTACTAATGTCTTACATTGGATACTTAGTTCCTTAATTTCAGTCTTTCTTGTTTAAAAAAAAAAATAGGCACTTAAGGCCAGGACTTTTCCTGTATTACTTTAATCCCCCTTAACAATTTTTAAACTTTCTTATACTGGATGATATTTGCATCATTATTCAGTTGTGATATTCTACCTTCTAATTTCCATCATAATTTCTTTTGTTAATTAGAAGCATATTTTTAAATTGCCAATTTAACTTTAATGCCTTCATAATATATTTAGCTCAGTTCCATTGTGGTAAGAGAATGTGTTCTATGTAATTTAAATCCTTACAAAAATTTTGAGACTCTCCATTATTATTTTTGTTTAATACAACCAATGTTTACTTTTGCCCACATTTTTAAACCATCTTTTCTGCCCTTAATTGCTTCTTGCAGTTGGAGAGCTTTTATCTGGAACCACCTCCTTTCTACCTATAGCATGCCCTTTAGAATTTTTATCAGGAAGTGTGGGAGTGCTAACAACACTGATTCCAGCTCTTTCATGCCTGGGGCATCCATGCCCCTCTGGGCTACGGTGTTCTACTCCCAGAGGAGGTTAATGTAGCCCCTGGCCAGAATGCGGAAGGCTTGTTCTGACCATCGCTAAAGCGGTGCACAGAAGGCTCCACTTGAGATAACTACCCCGTGACCTCCCCACCTTGCCCATCACTCTATAAATCTGGAGATTACAGTCCGGACTCCGCAGAGAAGACGTATGTAGGATAGTTGTGCATCAGTTAGACTGCAAGCCCGCCTCCTGGCCGGATCCTCCCATCAGTAACTTAGCCCGATTACAACTGCATGGAGGGTATGGGGTAGCGGCTTGCTTTGTTTTTCTGCCTCAAGTGCCTTCTAAGTCTGCAAGATGTGATACCAACCCTCCTCCATCTTCTAACAGGAAGTGCTGCCCGTGAGTGCTCTGTTATCTTTCATTGTGTCATCTCCTTGAAAGATACATTGTTTAGGTATAGAATTCCAGGTTGAGTGTTAATTTCTGTCAGCCTCTTAAAGATACAATTTAACTGACTTCTGACTTTAATTGTACTCAGAAGAGATCAGAGACAGCATTATTTGGAAGGCATTGTGTCCTAGTTTGTTTCTTTACCCTCGTTGGTTTTAATATCTTGTCTTTCTGAAGTTTCATGATACTGTTTCTATCTGTGGTTAACCTCCATGTCTTTTATGCACTTCCCCCTCATTCTCCTATTCATTTCATCCGTCATGCCTCATTTTTCCTTTACATCTGCCAGTTCATAAATCTCTTTTATTTTGTGTCCAAACTGCTGCTAAACATCTCCATTACTGCCTTCATTTGAGTTAGTGTGCATTTATTTTTAGAACATTTATTTAGTTGCTTTTTAAATCCACAGTGTCATTTTTTTATAATTTTCTGTTCCCTGCAGATATTTTCAAGTCAATTATGTTCACTACATATAATGAGGTAAACACTGTCACTTTATACCATTAGATATAGTAAATATAGTTTTAGAATATATGCTTATTATTCCAATATATAACAGCATATGATTCTCATGTTTTCGCTATTTTTTTGTTGGCACCCATTGAAAGACCCTCGATCCGCACCCAAGAAGCAGACCCCAAGCCTCCACTGGATGCAAGTTGCAAGAGGTTTATTGGTTACACAGGTGCCTGCGGACGCATCAGCCTTCCGGAGACTGAGCACGCCGGGCTAGGTTGGGGAGCAGATTATATAGGGCGGGTTGGGGTGGCAGGAAGCGAGCTTACAGAAGCAGATGCATGGTTACAGGGGTCTGATTGGTAAATTTGAAATCATGCATTGTTGGGTTCAAGGCACGGACACAGCTGGTTGCTCTGGCAGCTCTCTCAGCATAGCCTTGACAGCCTTGACTTATTATCACTCCGGAAGGTCCCTGTTCCTCATTTGTCTTCCTTCTTGACAGACCGGGTGATCACAGGCATCCTGTTTGCACAGGATACGTGCTTGCTGTTATCTAGTTATGGAGGTAACAAGTTACTTAATTTCGCCTTCAGCAAGGAGAAAGAGAAAGGGGGTCTTTCATTCTCCCCTTTTTCTTTATCATGGATAGAATCTTATATCCATTCGTGTTGTTCATGAAACAAGTCAGTTTGAGATCCGGTCTGTTTAATTAGTTGATATTGCTGTGTCAGTACCATTGTCTGGATTACTGACAAGCGATCCTTCATAAACTGTACGAGTTTATTCAGGATACAGGGGCCGATGGAGAGGATTAGTAGAAGTATAATAAGGGGCCCTAAGATGGTGGATAGTAAGGTGGTGAGCCAAGGAGATCGATTAAACCAATTTTCAAACCAGCCCTGGTGGGATTCAAAATCCTTTTTTCTTTGGGCTAGTCTTTCTCTGAGTTTATCCATGGTTTCCCTAACAACCCCTGTATGGTCAGCATAAAAACAACATTTTTCCTTGAGGGCTGCGCATAATCCCCCCTCTCTCAAGAACAATAGGTCCAGCCCTTTCCTGTTTTGTAGGACCACCTTGGAGAGGGAGGTTAGGGATTTTTCTAAGGCAGTGATTGATTTTTCTATAGCCTCTAAATCAGCAGTCATGGCGGCTTATAAATGCATAAGCTGATCACTTTGGAGTAAGGCGGAGGTTCCTGTTCCGATGCCTGCCGCTATTCCCCCAACTCCTAATAATATGGCTAATGTCAAGGTAAGGGGTTCCCTTCGATATCTAGGTTTATTTTCATAGAAGTGGAGGATGGTCTCTGATCTGTGGTAGGTGATTCTAGGCCATAGTTGGACCAACACACAGTAATCTGCGGTGGCCTTCAGGAGTTGGGCAGAGATACAGGGAGTTAAACCAGTGTTACATGCCCAATAGGTCCCATTGGGGGCTTCTAAATAGTAGTTACCAGGGGAGATGAGGGTTGTTATATTACATAGTGTCTGATGGGAGGATGGTATCTTGCCTAAATATAGTCCCTGGCCCGATACTTCAGGGAGGGTTAACTTATGACTGGGAGGAGAAGAACAGGTTCTGGGGGGAGCCTGTTTTGCCTGGGATGCCAGGGGGAAGGGTTCCCTCATGGCTGTCAGACGGAGTGGCCGGGGGTGTTGTGCGAGGGTCTCTTGGGTGAGGGTTAGGGGCTCTTTGGTCTGGTAAAACTGGATTAGGACCTATCCCCGAGGTTCGGGGGTTTTTAATGTTAAGTTTAATTTTAAGGGTAAGGCCTTTATCTTTCCCGTTGAGATACCATCTAAAGCCCCAAGTTTTTCCTTGCACCCAGGAGGGAGTGCTGCTTGGGTTCTGATCCCTAAAGGTAATTTTTAATGGTAACGAGAGGGCATTTTTATAGTTGGTCCATCCTCTGGAGAAATAGCAAGTATTTTCATTGGACTTAGTATAATTCCTGCAGATGGTAATTGAGTCCCATGAAGAGGAGGGTTGCCAATAAGCATCTCCAGTGGTCTCACATCCCCATTTGGCACAAAAGTATTCTTGGTATCCCCCGCATCTATATGCCATATCGCGAGTCCTACCATCTTTAGGACAGACATAAAAATCTGACTGAGCTAGCCTACATCTAGCTATAGGTGATTTACAACCGGGTTCTTGGACCCCCGTGGGGTCTCCAGTATAGGAGTGTAATGAGTGAGGATCAGCGGTGGGGATATCTCATTCGTTTAGCCCAGCTGCCAACTGGCAGAAGTCAGGGGTGAGAGTGGGCCACCATGTACCTGGGGTGTGTTGACCCGATGTGGACCAGATGACCTCCCCCGTTTGAGAGAGAACCTGCCAGGTTAATTGCTTGGTATGATGTGGACTGGAGCCTTTTATAGGGGAAAGGAGATAGGACAAACAAAAGAGTAAAATTAATGGCGAACAAGTCTTATCTTTAGTGGGTTTGAAGAGCGTCTGACGGTCCATTCCGAGTTCTGAGGATGTTCGGTCTGCCCGTCTGGGTGTGCCGCTTTTACATGGGATGCATGGATCCAGGCTGCGATCCCGTCAACTTTTAGTGCTGTGGGCATTGTTAGGAGCACTGTATGAGGTCCTTTCCAGTGGGGTTCAAGGTTTGTGGCTCGATGCCTGCGGACCCAGACAGTATCGCCGATTTTGTAAGGATGAGGCTGCGACGGGATGTTAAGTTCTTCCTGATAGGCAGCTGCTAGAGGCTTCCACACTTCTTGTTGGACCAGCTGCAAGGCTTGCAGGTGGGCCGGTATAGAGGGGGAAGGGGAATGGGTAGAGATATCTGTCTCAAAGAATGTGACAACTGGAGGGGGAGCACCATAGAGGATTTCGAAAGGTGTTAGACCATGAGGGCCAGGAGTGTTTCTGGCTCTATAGAGTGCTAGAGGCAGGAGCTGGACCCGATCTTTAGAGCCAGTTTCAAGCAATAATTTAGATAGAGCCTCCTTGATAGTTCTATTCATTCTTTCTACCTGTCCTGAACTTTGGGGTCTGTAAGCACAATGTAATTTCCAATCGATCCCCAAAAGCTTGGCCACCGACTGACTTACCTGGGAGACAAAAGCAGGCCCATTGTCTGACCCTAATACCTCAGGCATTCCATATCTCGGGAAAATTTCTTCCAGTAATTTCTTGGCAACTATGTTGGCTGTCTCCTTCTTGGTGGGAAAGGCCTCTGCCCATCCTGAAAAAGTATCTAAAAAAACTAAGAGATAATTATATCCATACATGCTGGGTTTAATCTCGGTAAAGTCAATTTCCCAGTGCGTACCAGGGTGGTGACCGCGTACTCGGACTCCAGGTCCCATACTAGTTCTTCCAGGATTGACTTGAGCACATGCTCTGCAATTTGCGGCCGCTTGCCGAAGGAGGAAATTTCGTTTGGGGAAATAGTTTTCTAAATTGGCTCTGTCCATTAAAGATTTCATCTTATTTGCACTTAGATGAGTCAGCCGATGGAGGTGATCTATTAGTTCCTTTGCTCTATTAGTTCCTTTGCCATTTTAACGGGTATTATGGCTTTTCCTTGATATTCCCATCGGTTTTGGACCGGGTTGTAATTGGCTCCTAACCTCTGAATGATGTCCAAATCTGTTTTCTCATAACTCCAAATGGGGGTCTCACTGTTCTCCTCTCCTCTGTCCCAGTGAGGATAGTCACAGTCAATAGTTGGGGTCCTAGAGCTGCTCATCGGGCTGTTTCATCGGCCAAGCGATTTCCTTTGGCCTCTGGGCTATCTCCTTTTTGATGGCCTGGGCAATGCATGATGCTTAACTTCTTGGGAAGAAATAAGGCCTTCAGCAGGGCCAATATTTCAGTTTTATTTTTTATTTCTTTTCCATCAGAGGTTAATAGTCCCCTCCTTCTATAGATTTCCCCATGAATATGGGCTGTGGCAAAGGCGTATCTACTATCAGTGTAAACATTGTTTCTTACCTTCTGCCAGCTGCAGAGCCTGAGTTAAAGCAATTAGCTCAGCCCGTTGGGCTGAAGTGCCTCCTGGTAACGCGCTTGCCCATACAATCTGAGAATCGGTTGTGATGGCAGCTCCTGCCCTCCGCTCTCCATTCTGCGTAGCTACTACCATCCGTGTACCAAGTCGGGTCCGCATCCCTCATGGGCTGGTCAGTCAAGTCAGGCCTTGTCCCATGTATTTCTGCAAGGATCTGGTGACAGTCATGTAAAGGGGTCTCTCCAGGGGTGGGTAAGAGAGTTGTGGGGTTGAGAGTCACCACAGGTCCGAACTGGATCCTGTCTGTGTCCAGGAGGAGGGACTGATAATGAGTAAGGCGAGCATTAGATAGCCAACGGTCTGGAGGTTGACGAATTAAGGATTCCACTGTGTGGGGAGCCAGGATTGTGACAGGCTGTCCCAAAGTTAGTTTGGTTGCATCCTTAATTAGGACCGCAATGGCTGCTATCATTTTCAGGCATGGTGGCCATCCTGCTGCCACGGGGTCTAATTTCTTAGAGAGGTAGGCGATAGGGCGTCTCCAAGGCCCTAGTCTTTGAGTTAGGACCCCCTTAGCAAACCCTTTTTTTTCATCGACGAACAGGTCAAAGGGTTTAGTTATGTCCGGCAGGCCTAACGCTGGGGATTTGAGGAGCGCCTGTTTAATATGATCAAATGCCTGCTGTTGTTGTTCGGTCCAGACGAAAGGGACATCCTGTTTGGTTAAGTTGGTTAAGGGGTACAGGGGAGCCGCTATTTCTGCGAACCTGGGGATCCATAGTCTGCAGAAGCCCGCTGTCCCTAGGAATTCCCGCAATTGCCTGGGGGTTTGGGGCGTTGGAATGCTGGATATAGTCTTTTTCCTTGCGGCCATTAGCCACAGCTGGCCGTTATATAATTCATAACCCAAGTAGGTGACCTTAGTCTGACAAATTTGGGCCTTCTTTGCGGATGCCCTGTACCCCATTCGGCCAAGGGTTTGTAGGAGGTCCCCAGTACCTGTTCGACAGTCCTTTTCATTTGTTGCGGCCAATAAGATGTCATCGACATATTGGAGTAAGATCAGGGAGGGATGACTCACCCGGAAATCAGCCAGGTCCTGGTGAAGGGCCTCATCGAATAATGTGGGGCTGTTCTTAAATCCTGAGGCAGGATTGTCCAAGTTAGCTGGCCTGAAATTCCCAACTCTGGGTCCTTCCATTCAAAAGCAAAAATGGGTTGACTCTGAGGACTTAATTTTAAGCAAAAGAGAGCGTCTTTTAGGTCTAGAACAGTATACCAGGAGTGGGTTGGAGGCAGGGTGCTAAGTAGGTTGTAGGGGTTAGGCACAGTAGGGTGGATGTCTTCTATTCATTTATTGACCTCCCTCAGGTCCTGGACTGGCTGATAGTCATCTGTTCCAGGTTTCTTGACAGGGAGTAGAGGGTATTCCAGGGACATCGACATGGGGCCAAAATGCCTTGGTTTAGTAGCCACCGTATGTGTGGTCTGATGCCTTGGCAGGCCTCATTAGACATAGGGTATTGTCTAACATTGACAGGGATGGCTGTTGCCTTTAATTGTATGTGAATGGGAGGTTGCTGGGTGGCTAACCCTATTCCTCCGGTTTCTGCCCAGGCATTTGGGTAGGATGAGAGCCAGAATTTTATGTCCCCTTTAGGTTGGGGGGCTCCCTCATGCAGTCTATATTCCTCTTCTAGTTGCAAAGTAAGTATATGTAGAGGAGTCCCGTTGGGGCCTGTCACTGTGGGTCCCTTTGATTCGAAATGGATCTGGGCTTTTAGTTTAGTCAATAGATCTCTCCCCAGGAGTGGGTAGGGACAGTCAGGCACGTGGAGGAACGAATGAGAAACTTTACCAGACGCCAAATGTACCTTCCTTTCCGTGGTCCAGTGATAATGTTTTCCTCCGGTGGCCCCTTGAACCCATGCCGTCCGGTCACTTAATTGTCGTGGGGTTTTGGTTAACAGAATGTTGTGCCCCGGTATCTACCAGAAAGGTGACTGGTTGCCCCCCGACAGTTAGAGTTATCCTGGGCTCGGGGGGGGGCTCCTGGCCCTGACATCCCTAGTCCTCATCTAGGGCCATTAATCTTGTGGCCTGTCTGGTATCTTCCTTGGGGTTACAGGGTCTTTTGGGGCAGCTTTTGACCCAATGCCCTCTCTCTTTGCAATAGGCACATTGGTCTCGGTCTACCCGAGGCTTTCTTTTGTCTCCTTCCCTTCCTGGCTTTCCTGCATCTAATCCTTGATCGCCTTGCACTACGGCGGCCAAGATTTTACTAAGTTCTTTATTTCGCTTACGCTCTCGTTTGTCTTCTTTTTCTTCTGCCTCTTTCCTTAATCTATCTTCCTTTTCCTCCTGGGTTTCTCTTTTACTATAAATTTTTTCTGCTTCTTTTAATAAATCTTGCAACGAGAAATCTTGTAAATTCTCCAACTGCTGTAACTTATGTCTAATATCTGGTGCTGACTGCCAAATGAAGGCCATGGACACATTTCCTCTCTGTTCATGACTATCGGGATCGAAGGGGGTATACCTACGATAAGCCTCTTTGAGTCTTTCTAAGAAGGCGGTCGGAGATTCTTCTGAGCCTTGAGTGACCTGTCTCACCTGGGCCAAATTGGTGGGGCGGTGCCCCGCATTATGGAGGCCTGCTATGAGTAACTGGTGATAAAGATTTAGGTGGGTCCTACCTTCAGCCGTGTTGAAATCCCAGTCGGGGCAGGTCAGGGGAAAAGCGGCATCTATCACATTTGGGAGCTGGGTCGGTCTTCCATTGTCTCCTGGAACATTTTTTCTGGCTTCTAGGTAAACTTTTTGTCTCTCCTCTGTAGTGAGAAGAGTTTGCAAGAGCTGTTGGCAATCATCCCAAGTGGGTTGATGTGTGATTAGGATGGACTCTATCAGAGCGGTTAAAGCTATGGGGTCCTGTGAGAAGGAGGGGTTATGGGACTTCCAGTTGTATAAATCTGAGGCTGAAAAGGGCCAGTATTGGAGTTAATTGCCGCCCCCCCCCCTTGGCGCAAGGGAAGGAGCTTGGAAGATCCCTCCTTTATAGCTTCCTTATGACCCCTAAGTCTACCAGCTATTGGGGATTGTGAGGGGTGGCGTTCTTCCGGCGGATTATCTGGTTCCTCCTCAGAATCTGAGGAAGTTGGGGCCTGTGCCGGCGGAGGAGGATGCTGATAGGGAGGGGGGTCCTCAGTTAGGAGGTCTATTAAGGGGGAGTCATCAGGAGGAAGAACCCTCTTTGGCTTAGGACGCTGGGAAGAGACAGAATCACCAATAACTGGATATAGGTTGGAAGAGACAGGGGGTTTGGGAGGATCGGCAGGACATAGGGGAACAGGGGGTTTGGGAGGTTCGGCAGGACATAGGGGAACAGGGGGTTTGGGAGGTTCGGCAGGACATAGGGGAACAGGGGGAGGGGAGGGTGTTGGGAGGGGGATGGGGTCTGGAACGGGCTTAGGCTTAGGATGAGTGAAAGGAGAGACCCAGGGAGGGGGGTCATTAATAAGACTTTCCCAAACTACTATGTAAGGGACTTGGTCCGGGTGGCCCTGGGGTCCTTGGCTGAAGATCCGCTCCTTGACCTGTAATATAACAGTGATATTAAAGGTCCCATCTCTGGGCCATCCAACATTAAAGGTGGGCCATTCAGAAGTACAGAGGGTTTGCCATTTTCTTTTCTTGATTTCCACTGACAGATTGTTAGCTCGAATCTGAACGTCTCTCCAGTGACCTAAAGTGAGGCTCAAGAGGGTGGTAATGGTTTGCCCTATCCTACAATTTTGGGAGGAAAAGAGGATTATTTATAGGCAGGTATGACTTTAATATGATGGTTTAGATATATATAGATATAGATGTATATATATATATTCCTTCCTAGAACAAAATGACAAGGGGAGGGGGTGCTTTCAGGTGCTGTCCTGCTCGCGTCCCTAGCGGGAACTTAGGAGCATCTTAGCTAAGGTCTATCCGTATAAACCCCGGACCAGGCTACTCCATGGAGTAGATGACTGTTATGCCATATGACGCTCCGCGAGACTCAAGGTGCAGCCCACTCAGACTCCGTAGCCAAAGGCGGTGGAGCCACACAAACATTCATACAGTCAGACATTCCTCAGATTCAAACGGGGCAGACAATTTCCTTAAACGGAATGCTATGAAAAAAAAAACTGTTGACATCAGAGACAAAGACCTGTGGACATAAGAGACAAAACTGATGGTCAGGAGGAACGCGAGATCCCCTTTTGACCGAGGGGTGGCCCAAGACAATGGCCTTATTCAGAAACCCCAAGGCGTCCCTTGGAGTAAATTGAAACCCCCGAGGCGTCCCTCGGTTGCAGCAGGAGAGAAGTCCGAGTTCTTCAACTCCTTCTCAGCCTGCCCAAATACAGAATAGAAAGATAGGAAGCAGGCTTACAAAGAACAAAGAGACAGATACACAGATAACAGGGACACAGATGCTGACCAGCTTACCTCCCGGTGGGGATTGGCCGGGGTCTTGGGTAGGATGTCAAGAGATCTCGGTGGGACCTCCAAATGAAAGACCCTCGATCCGCACCCAAGAAGCAGACACCAAGCCTCCACTGCATGCAAGTTGCAAGAGGTTTATTGGTTACACAGGCGCCTGCGGACGCAGCAGCCTTCCGGAGACTGAGCACGCCGGGCTAGGTTGGGGAGCAGATTATATAGGGCGGGTTGGGGTGGCAGGAAGCGAGCTTACAGAAGCAGATGCATGGTTACAGGGGTCTGATTGGTAAATTTGAAATCATGCATTGTTGGGTTCAAGGCACGGACACAGCTGGTTGCTCTGGCAGCTCTCTCAACATAGCCTTGATAGCCTTGACTTATTATCACTCCGGAAGGTCCCTGTTCCTCATTTGTCTTCCTTCTTGACAGACCGGGTGATCACAGGCATCCTGTTTGCACAGGATACGTGCATCCTGTTTGCACAGAATCTAGTTATGGAGGTAACAAGTTACTTAATTTCGCCTTCAGCAAGGAGAAAGAGAAAGGGGGTCTTTCACCATGTGTAAGGAATCTAGGGTGTATTAACAAGTAATTGAATTCCTGGGCCTTAAGTTATATCAGTGTTCTGCTTTATGGGTGAATTAGGAGAAATGGACTATGGGCTGGTAAACATTCTTGAAAACTCAGTTAAGACAACAAAGGTATTTCTCATTCATTCAGCCTTCCGTTAAGTCATAAGGGAACCTTGAGTGTATCAAGGGACTTTTCAGATGTGATTAGTTAAGGATCTCCATCGGGGAAGATTATCCTGGATTGGTTGGGTGTGGCCAGTAAAATCACAGGGCTTCTTACCAGAAAAAGAAGGAGCCCTGTGAGTCAGAGTCAAAAAGAGACTTGAAGTTCCTATGGTGGTGGTTTCAGAGATAGAATGGCCATTAGCCATGAAGTCCAGGCAACCTCTAGAAGCACAAGGAGAAGGTAAGGAAATGAATTCTCCCATAGAGCCTCCAGAAGGAATGTAGCTCTGCTAACGCCTTGGTTTTAGCTTTGGAAAACCATTTCAAACTTTTGAGCTTGCAAATTATGAAATAATAAATTTGTGTTTTATGTCACTTAAATTTGTAGTAATTTGTTACAGGTGCAAAAAGGAAACTCACTGTGTTAGTGTTTTGACACACTAATAATGTGTATCTCTGGCAGATAGAATAGAATTAATTTTGTTTAGTCAATTTGTATTTTTTTTTTTAAGATTTTATTTATTTGACAGACAGAGATCACAAGCAGGCAGAGAGGCAGGCAGAGAGAGAGGGGGGAAGCAGGCTCCCCGCCGAATAGGAAGCCCAATGTGGGGCTTCATCCCAGGACCTTGGGATCATGACTTGAGCTGAAGGCAGAGGCTTTAACCCACTGAGCCACCCGGTGTTCTCATCAATTTGTATTTAATATTATTATTGAGATAGTTGGGTTTAAAAAAAAAAAAGACTGCTACTCCAAGATCTAATCTTCTTAGTCCCCTTATTTCTCCTTGCATGTCCATTAAGCAGATTTATTATTTTATTTCTTATATTAGCTTTTTAGTCATATATACTGTATTATTCTTTCAGAGGTTACCCTAGATGTTAGAAGATGCATCTATGAGTTCCTGCATTAAAACCTAAGCCAGTGCTTTACAGCTTGTTGCACATTCGAGGACACTAAGAAATTTAACTCCATGGCCCCTTACTTCACCTTTGGTGCAGTTCTCCCCCACACAGTTTCTTTCTGCATAATTTATACATCCCAGAAGTTACTCTTGTTATTACTATTATTATTGTTGGTATTTTAAATAGTACTTATATTTACTTATACTTTATACTTTCTGGCACTCTTCACTCTTGAGTGCTCTGCTTCTAGCTGACATCATTTTCCCTCAGTCTAAAGACTTTCCTATGTTGTTTCCCATGGTGCACATTTGCTGGCAAAGAATCTCTTAGTTTGAAAATTCCTCTACTTCCCCTCTGGGAGGCAAAACAAAAGCAGGAAGTAATTTACTAACTTCAGAAAAACAGGAAGTTGTTAAGCAACTAAATAAATCCTTGTCCAGCACACGGGTCACCTGTGAACATTATAGAGTTAAGATATTAAAACTCAACGTTGAGTTTTTAAATTTGTGTATTTGATTAATCCTGCTGGGGAAAGCCTACTAGGCCTAAATATTTGTTTTCTGTACTCGAGAGGAGGATAATATTATAGCCAAATCCTTATTTTTAATTTTAGAGAGTCAATAAATAATATTCAAAACTGGAAAATTAGAATAATAGATGGGCATAAATTTGAAAGTCTTAAGAGAGAAGAAAAACAGTGAGGATACTTGAATATTGCTGCCTCTTGCAGAGAGGGATTTAGGTGGAAGTTGAGAGGGGAAACTGCTATTTTTCAATATAAGCCCATTGGACTATTTGAATTTTTAAAATTCATGTGCTATTTGATAAAAACAAAATAAAGTAGAAGGTAAGTTCCTTTCTGAAGACTAACTTTTGGGTAATATGTAAAACTTCTGATAAGAGGTAGACTGAACAGATGAGGAATATGATAAAAAAAACTACTAGAGTGAAAATAGGCAATATCATCAGAAAGGAAGACATGGCAGTGTCCATTCAGTGTTCTGGAAACGGGCTTTTTTTTTTTTTAATTATTAGTTTCAAAGGTAGAATTTAGTGATTCATCAGTTGTATGTGACACTCAGTGCTCATTCCATCAAGTGTGCTCCTTAATGCCCAGCACCCAGTTACCCCCTTGCCCTCCCACCCCCTCCCACATCCCCTCCAGCAACCCTGTTTGTTTCCTAGAGTTCAATGTCTATTATGGTTTGCCTCCCTCTCAATTTTCATCTTATTTTATTTTTCCTTCCCTCCCCCTTCATCTGTTTTGTTTTGTTTCTTAAACTCCACATATGAGTGAGATCATATCTGTCTTTCTCTGAATGACTTGTTTCACCTAATACTCTCTAGCTTCATCTACCCTTGTTGTTGCTAATGGCAAGATTTCATTCTTTTTGATGGCTGAGTGATATTCCATTATATATAATATCTCTTTTTTTGCATTCGTCTGTCAGTGGACATCTGGGATCTTTCCATATTTTGGGTATTGTGGACATTACTGCTTTTAACATTGGGGTGCATTTGAATCACTGTATTTGTCTCCTTTGGCTAAATACCTACTAGTGCATTTGCTAGGTTGTAGGGTAGCTTTATTTTTAAACATTTTAGAGTTAAGGTCTTATTCCCCAGTTTGCATCTTAATAGGGTCTTATTTCATAGGCATATAGACAGGGGTAAGAGGCAAACGTAAGGAGTGTGCAATCCCTGTTTTGAGAGTGTGCCCCTAAACTGGGGAAGTCACGATAGTGAGAAACCCAAGACAAAGAAACCTGAGGGAAGGCTTCTTATTATGTATGAAACAAATAATGGCAGACAAGTAGATACAAGGATAAAGCATCAGGAACTGCTCAAATGAACAAGAGAAGTTGGTTTGGATTTTATAAGAAAGTGTAAACGTGAATTAATACAGGGCCCTCACGCAGAAGGGACACTAATGCAGTATAACTGACAGATGTGATGAGGAAATGGATTCATGGATGAGGAAAGAAAAATTAATGTATCTTTTAGGCTTTTGGCACTGATGGTACCCTGACTCACTATGCAGACAAAATGTCAAAACTGAACCTCATCGCATGACACAAATTGTGGCAAGGTCACAATTGACCCAACTGTGGACTCCGCTGGTCTCCTTAGACTTACCCATAAACACTGTTAAACAATAAAATGACATCATGCGCAAAAATTCTTGAGGGACCATAAAGGGCACTACATATAAATATTACAACCAAGTATAAGTACAAAGAAAGATATTTTGTTAGCCAGGTCTTTGACTAGATATGCACTTTAGACTTGATTTCAGCAGTAAGATAGGTTGCTATGTGGCACTGTGGGAAAATCCGTCACATATTTTGAGGAACAATTCTCTGAACCTCAGTTCCTCATCTGTACAAATAATGATAAATGACTTAAGAGTCTTAAGGGCTTTAGAAACACCTATATTTGTAAAAAAAAAAAAAATACACTAATGTAAAATGTTAATATGGGAAATTAAATATGGGATGTATGGAAACTTTCCTCTGAAAATGCAAAGCTGTTCCAAAAACATAAATTTTATTTTAAAAAGGTACCTATATGACATTCAAATAAAATGTTTGTCAACAGAATAATTAAATTATTGCTAAAATACCTAATGGAGTGCATGGTACATAGAATAAGCTCAATAAATGTTGTTTCCTTTTCTTTCATCCTTGAGCTCTCGGGAAATTGATCTGCCACTTCCACATTAATCTCTGTGCTTATTCAGCCTTCCTTCTTATTCTTGTCTATTTTTTACCATTTGATTCACATTAATTCAGCCCAGCACACATCTTTTTTGAGTTCCTCATTTTGGACAACCTTCAGAGAGTGATTTTTGTAACAGGGAAGCCAGATCACTTTTCAAGTCTCACTTTTCTATTTGTTAAAGTCTTTTACTAAAACACCTAGAAAAACCCAATTTTCCTCCACTTCCTTGAACCTTTACCCTTCTGGTTCACTAAGGTACTGAGAAACAATAAGTTATTAAAAACTCAGATCCTGAATGCTTCCTTAAGGCTAAAACTTGGGCATGCAAACAAAAGAACCCCCTATTCCAAACAGAAGGGCAACATTTTCCAATGTCAAGAATCTGTATTCCCGGGGCGCCTGGGTGGCTCAGTGGGTTAAGCCACTGCCTTCGGCTCGGGTCGTGATCGCAGGGTCCTGGGATCGAGCCCTGCATCGGGCTTTCTGCTCAGCTGGGAACCTGCTTCCTTCTCTCTCTCTCTGCCTGCCTCTCTGCCTGCTTCTGATCTCTCTCTGTCAAATAAATAAATAAAATCTTTAAAAAAAAAAAAAAAGAATCTGTATTCCCTAAATGATATCCAGGGTGTGCAGGAACATTTGTTGGTCTGGAATGTTTTAAGAGGGCCCCAAGTTCGTAGAAGGGACTTCTTTCATTTAGGGGTTCGTTATCAGGCTCACTGTCCTCTGCCTGTGAGATGCCTGATAGCAGCTCTGTACCCTCTGATTCCAGTAACTTGTCTTCAGTACTTAAGGAATTCTCATGAGACTTCTTCATCCATCCCATTTGCAATGTTGCTTTCCTTACTTGAACTTCTTTTCCTCTTAAACTGCAACATTCAATTCCTTTATATCTACTTATTGTTTTGTTTTTCTCTTACATATACTTCTTTCTGATGCCTGAGAATCGTCTTGGGGTGATGCAGCACCTGGGCTGGGGTTTACTTCGCAGACTCTACTCTTGGCCTGAATGGGACCTGTCTTCAGCTCCGTGTCCTCCAAAGCCTATAGAAGTATAAATTCCGCAGGAGTTTTTCTTGTTAAGAGTTTTCAAAGTTCACTTGCATAATTGAGAGAAATTCAAAGTTCACAATATTAGCCATTTAGAAATTTGGTGCTATGAAAAAGATGTGTTGAGCGATACTCATTCTTATTTTCTATCCAACTATAATCATCTCTTGTTTTCTTTTTTTTTTTTAAGATTTATTTATTTATTTATTTGACAGAGATCACAAGTAGGCAGAGAGGCAGGCAGAGAGAGAGTGAGAGAAGGAAGCAGGCTCCCTGCTGAGCAGAGAGCCTGATGTGGGACTCGATCCCAGGACCCTGAGATCATGACCTGAGCCGAAGGCAGCGGCTTAACCCACTGAGCCACCCAGGTGCCCTCATCTCTTGTTTTCAACCCCCAAGTTTCCTTAGGAATCAAATTACTTAAGTTCAGTTTGAGGCCAGAGTTTTTTCTAAGTCGTGGACAAATGGATATATGTGTTTTTGAGTTGTAAGGAGTACAATACATCACATTTTCCTAAACTTTCTCACTTTAAGAGCTATGGAGGAAATGTTTTTAAAAAGGTTTAAAAAAAAAAAAAAGCTTTAACTTGGTGTGCATCTAAATGTTCATTAGGGAAGCAGAGTTAGGGAATTTCTAAGTGAAAGCTGTTGACTGCTTCTAAAAATAATTAAATTTAGAATAAAATGTTTGATCAAAAGCTCTTAGCCTGCTTTAGGAAAGGAAAATTTAGAAAGAGCTATGTGAGGAAAGTACATGAAAGAGATCATGGACCATAACTATTGCTTCTTGTATTTACTGGCACTTCCAATATAGCATTCAAGACACTCCTTACAATTTTCAATTTTTAATTTTGGGAACTTTTCATTTATTACATTATTTAATGGCTCTTGCATTTGGGAAAATGTTAATTTATAGTAAATAAGATACCATATTTTAATACATTTCTGAAATGCCTGACATACTATATTCTAAAACTGTATGTATTAATATGTTTTTATGTATGTATATAATATTCTGCTACATGTACATAAATTACTATATGTAAATATATACATATACATGTAAATGTTAAACTCTATAAATATTCAGTTTCTAAAACATGATTAATTAGAAAACTTAATATTGTTCAAGAAAACTGTAGTTATAAGGAAATATTAAGTAAAATTTCCAATGTAGCTCTTCTAATAAAATATGTAGCGTAAGTTTAAACACAGACTTCCTAAGGTGGGTGCTGAGGATGGTTGTAAGTATTCGTTCCAGTCCTTACCCTCACTCCCTCAACCCCAACATCAAAAACTAAGAGACAAATGCTGAAATTTTAAATGCCTTTAAACATGTATGTAGCTACCTTTTACTCTAGGCAATGAAAGATGTTAAGAACGTGTCTTGATTTTTATCACTTGGAACTAATTGGAAGTAAAATGAAAAATGGGTTAATTGCACAATTCACAGGAGAGAATAGAAAGTGGGAGAGAAGGAGACTAGAGGTTTTACAGATTTTGGATAAATTACTGACTACTGGTATTCTCTCCTCTTAAACATATCTATGTATCTCTTCTTGGCTCTCTTTCTTTGGAGAGCCCTGATTCACTCGGTTCTTAAGCCGCAATAGACATCTGATACACGTGTTTTCTAGGATCTCTTATCATTTCTTTCATAATCACAAGCATAATTCAAAGGAGAGGATATAGCTGAAAACTTTTCTACCATTTAGAATTTTGTTTTGGAAAACAGCTGACCTATTCTTCTTTATCATCTTCTATATATATGATAAAAATGTGTCAAGTTCATATTATCTTCCACAGTGTCAGAATGAAGTCATAGGGAGCTTTTCATATACCTTATTTTCATTTATCCTTCTAATACTCTGGTGAAATAGTCAAGTATAGTTATTCCTCCTTGAGATAGAGAAAGATCATGTGACCTGCTCAAAGGGACCCAGATAGACAGGAAGACATATTGTATGCTATGAGGGAAAAAAACAAATTTTCTTTTTTTTTTTTTCAATTTAGGCGACTTGAGTTTCTAGTTCTATCTTTATAATGTCGTGTTTGTTCTTACATAAGTGATTTTATTGCTGGGAATTCTCGATTTACTTATTCTAGGGGGGAAAGTACCCACATAAACTCATGGTGTTATAAGAATCAAATGACAAAACAGCTTTCTGTAAAATAACTTACAAATTCCAAAATAATTGCACACAGTGGACTAGACTGGAAGCCTGATTTTTAATCTAGTATGTTTTAATGGTTAATTTTTTTATTATGTTCAGTTAGCCAACATACAGTATATCATTAGTTTCTGATGTAGTGTTCAGTGAGTCATTAGTTGTGTTTAGTCATTAGTGCTCATCATGACATGCGCTCTTCTTAATATCCTGTCCATTCTGTAACCCTCAGTTTGTTTCCTGGAGTCCAGAGACTCTGAGAGGCATTAATGGTTAATTTTAAAAAAATATTTATTTTAGAGAAAGAGAGAATACACATGGGGAGGGGAGGGAGAGAGCGTGAGAGAGAATCTCAAGCAGACTCCACACTGAGTGCAGAGCCCAATATGGGTCTCAGTCTCATAACCCTGAGATCATGACCTGAGCTGAAACCCGAAGTTGGACACTCAACCAGCTGAGCTATCTAGGTGGCTTCTTCATGATTAATTTAATGGTTAACTTAGATCCTCCCATTACTTCAAATATTTGGTTGGAACTGTAATCAAAATGTCAAAGTAAGAATAATAGTCTAAGCATTGTGTTATTTTGATCTACTAGAACTGTACAACAGGAAAACCAAGAAGAAAACACTAAAGACTAACTAAGCAGCACCATGAAAAATGACTAGTGACTTCAGAAATCTCCTCACCAATAAAGAGCTCTTTTGAGTGTGAGCCATGATTACTCAGCAAAGGAGGAAGAGATGAGACCTAGTGTTTTTTTTAGTGCTTTATGTATGTCACGTAGCCTGCAAATGCATTACATGCATCGCCTCATTTCATATTTGTGGTAACCTCCTGAAGTGATACACTATCCCATTTCATCATAAAGACACTGAAACACAAAGATGGTAAACAGAGGACTCTTTAGGTTACAAATCAGGCAGTCAGGATTGTTGTTTGTGCCCTAATCATAACTCAAAAAACAGAATAACCAAAAGTTGTACCAGGTTCCCCTGATATTACTCAATATATTCCTTTGTTTGCAAAATAGTTTAATTGTCAGTAAGCACAGTTCTGTGGGCTTTTGCCAAACAAATATCCTTGCTACATTTTAAGGGCAACCGGCTCCAAAGTGATATAAGGAATGGAAATTTTAGTACAGTTGGTAAGATAACCTCATGATGATTTGTAGCATCAGCTCTGTGATTCCAAAAATAGAGCTCACTGAAGCTACACAGCCTTTGGCTGACACAGCAGAGAGTAAAATTCATTCCAGCCTGAGGCTTCTAGCTGGACTTTCTATTTGTTAGAGTTGCTTATGAATCTCCCTCCATGTTCCCCTTACAAGAGGGAGTCACCATTGCCCCCCTTTCAGCACAGACATTGCCTTTGATTTAAAATGACTGTAGACTGCTAGGGCTAAAGAAGGTATCTGGGGAAGCAAAACCAAAATCTCTCCTGGAGGGAAATATCCTGTAGAAGTGACATTTTAGACCTCTGCAACTCAGTAGGATGATCTCTGTTGACTGCATTTTCTGTCTGAAAGAGTTTGCTGTAATGCAAGCAATGGATTTGTTTAGCTGTTTTTTTTTTTTTTTTTTCCAAAAGTGCTTATCTTTGAGTTTGGGTTCTAAAGAAATAATTGAAAAGGCAAGTGAATGCACCAGACTTCAGCTGTGTCAAATTGATTTGCAGAGGAAATAAACTGATGTATTTAACTGTAGACATCACATTTCAGGAGGGTGGTAAGGGGACCAGTTTCTGTCTCTCTCCCTTCTGGGCCTTCTCCTTGAACATGGGTTCAAGTGCTGATTAGAAATAGCAAAAGATATTAATGTTTCATACCCAATTACCTCACTGGTGTTTTATAGCTGAAAATAGCAGTGAATCATTCCGGGTTTCAAGGAAGTAAATATCTGTCCAGTGGGAGGGGTATCTGGTTTGAGTTCTAACCATTGAGTGGGCAGTGTTTCCCCAACAATTGCAAAGGCACTTCCAGTCTCAGTTTATTAGACACAAATCAGATTAAAAGACTTCCACAAAATTTCCTCAGCAACATGCAGTCTTTGGAAAAGGACACAAGATGGGGTAATACAATTTCTATACAAGAATCTATTTTTAAGTTTTCAAATGCTTCAAAAGTTGATCCATCTCTAGGGAATGGGGATGGGATACAGACTAAAACCCTTGGTGCCACTCTCATTACACAGTCTAACCAAATGGGATTTCAAAAGTAACTTTCCAGAGTATCATTATAAGGACATATATGTCTGACCAGATGGATCAAGATGTCAGGTTCTCATGGCCTTTGCATTAATTCAAACAAAAGTAGGCCCTTCTCTAAGATTAATGTTCAGCTTCTCTATTAATACATTGATATTTGGACTAGGACTTGATTGAAATAAAGTTATGTCTCCTTTACAATGTTGCATAAAATGGCTGGTCAAAATGGAAAATCTCATTTGAAAGAATTTTGTGCTTTATTAAATAAAAGCAACATATTAGTAACCATTGCAAAGAAAGAATACTCTGCCTTAGTAATTGATCTTAGTCATTGATCTATTGGCCTGGTGAATTCTTCTGATAGTCTATTTTGCACAAGGCTCTGCACAAGGAAGAAGTTCTTCTTATTATTAAGGAATTTATAATCTAAGGGTATTTACCCTGACCACTGGAAGAACTATCATAGAACAGAATCTCAGATGTTTCTCTTTAACCACAATCAAAATCTGGAGTTAAATGATGTCACATACTCAATAAAGTGTCGTTTACTCAATAAAATCAGGTGTATATACATATATATATATAATCAGGTGTATATACATATATATGTAGATTATTGTTTAGTGATTTCATGGCAAGTGGCCTCCTTTAAGCTATGATTAAGCAAAAGCAATGAAATGCATAATCATATAGCAACATTTTAGCAGAAACATGTAGGAAACATCAAGAGATCGGGCAAGTTGAGTTGGAAATTGCATTTGGAGAAGAGAGGGAAAGAGCCACTGTAAGCCTAGCTAGGCAGCAACGCTAGCTAGGGTTGACTTGTGTTTATGCAATTAAATTAGGATGGTATCCTGAAATCTGACATTTGCAGAATCGTTTGTGTTTTGAAGGAGAGAGAACTTGCTGAGTATGGAGTAAAAATGTTAGGTTCAAAGACTACATATACCCTCTTCGTTTAAAAAAAAAAAAAAAAGAAGGTATTCTAATATGAGCAAAAACTAGTTAAGTAAATCCCTTTTATCTGTGTTCACAGAAGATATGGATAAACAGTCATGATACTCTTTCCTCTGAATCTTTTTCAGAGTCCTGGCACCATTTACCTGATATTCTCTGGGAGGGTCAAGAAAGAGTTCACTGAAGGGACATTTAAATTCCATTATGAAGGAACTTTGTTAGCTGAGCACTGGGAGTGGCCAGCATATATTCCAAGCATTTCAAATAACTGACCTTATTTTTGTGGTTCTCAAGGTGAAAGGATATTCTAAGTATGAGATGCTTGGGAGATTTGTTTTATTTAAATTCCAGTTTTCTTAATTAGAGCATAGAGTCTCTTAAATATGTATTCATACTGATGTTTTGCTAACATGATTCGTAAAAGGAAAGAAAGAACTAATGAGCCCAAGTACATAGTAGCAATGAAATGTTAGTTGTGACACTTTCCCAAATTCATTGCTTCATAAAGATTCATTTTATGGAATATGTATCCTAATGAGAATTCTCAGGACACTTTTTAAAATTAAGGTTGGTAGTAGTTTCTATTTCTAGTGGAGTTTTAAAAATTCACAACTTATATGGTTTTTGACAACTATTCTAAATTAAATTTTCTGAGAAAAGTTTTAAAGACCTATTTTCGCTTAAAAATCTTAAATTTAAAGATAGATTCCTAGAATCAGGAAGACCTTCAAGAGACCATTTAACTTATCGTCTTCTTAATTGTTCCTCTTTTTCTTCTTCAAATTTATCTTTAAAGCCTTGCATCTGTTTTTGGCTACTGGATTGATAATCACTATTTTAATGAACACCAAAAAATAATTTATAGTATAAAAAAATCTGTATTAGATTAAAGATTGCAGGCATATTAACTTAAATGACAACATTGAAGTATAATGTCACTATAACTTAATTGGTAGACTGGATTAAGAAAAAAACAAATAGACCAACAGATAAACAACAACAACAAATGATAGCAGTGATTGTGAGTAAATGTTTAAAGGACCCTGGAGGTAACCTGACCAAGATTCCTATTTTAGCCCAGACTCTTACCTACCTCTGTGACATGTGACAACTGACTTACTCCCTGCAAAAAACCCCAACATAGTAGCACCCATCTCAAAGTGGTATTTTAAGAGCTCAATAATTAGCAAAATACCCAGCACAAAGGTCTTAATAAAAGATCACACGAAGGGGCGCCTGGGTGGCTCAGTGGGTTAAGCCGCTGCCTTCGGCTCAGGTCATGATCTCAGGGTCCTGGGATCGAGTCCCGCATCGGGCTCTCTGCTCAGCAGGGAGCCTGCTTCCCTCTCTCTCTCTGCCTGCCTCTCTGTCTACTGTGATCTCTCTCTGTCAAATAAATAAATAAAATCTATTTAAAAAAAAAAGATCACACGAATATATTAATAAGATCCTCATACACAAAAATCCTCAGCTACAATCATTTTGTGGACAGTTCAACTTACACACTCAACACCATATGAAGAAATCCCTCAGGTATTAAGAAAATTCCCCTTCAGCATTTCAGGTTATTTCCTAGCCATCTTTGCATCTGTTTAACTTCCTTCACAAAGTTGGCTTTCCTATTTCTTAGCTTCCTGACTCACAGGAACAAGAGGAGCAATCTCTTTGCTTCCTATGGCAAGGTTTACCTCCTTGCTCTCCACCATTTCTTTTCCTTTATTTCTTTTTTTTTTTTTAACTAAGTTACAAAGTTTTACTTTATTATATAGTTGTGCAAACAGGGTAAATATTTAAGAGGGTTGATGGTGAGAGAATGCTGATTACCTAGTATGTATAAAAGACAAATGAGTGGGACATTAAACAGTGCACTGAGTTATGAATACCCTTCCCCACCCACAAATTCTCCCCTGACATGAATGAGCTCATCCACTGATTGGCAGATGGGCTGCATTTGCTGACTTCCTGGCCAGCTGCCTTAAAAGGGTTCACTTTCTACCACACCAGCAAAGACTGTCAGGACACACAGTTCACACTCTTGGGCTGGAAACCCACCTCTGGGGACAAGGTAAACAGACACTAACACAGATGGGCCGGCCTGGCCCTAGTCCCTCTGGCGGTATCCACACGGAGCACTGCAGCATTTGTACAAGGCGGTCAGCCGCTCTTCTGCTGAGCAGGTCCAAACTGCATGAAGACGTTCACATTTAGAACCTGACTACAGTAGAGTCAACATCTCTCAGGCAGCTACTCCACCAAGCACATCATCCACTTCTTCCAGCTTTGGATACTTCTGATTTGTTACCTTGGGGGTGATGTAATGTTTCTATCTTAATGTTTCCTTTCGCTGGCATTCAGCTGTGTGATTTCAATAGCTGTGTGCCCTTACAAATAACCTGTCTATGCCTTACAAATAACCAAATCTCCTGGTATTTTGTTTCTGAACAGTAATAAAGACGTTTTTCAGAAACACACCGTGGCAGAGACTGACTATCTCTTAACCAACAGTTTGTTCTTCTCAAGCAGACAGGTAGATATTTCCCAGCCTCTCCTGCTGTATGTGTGGCCATATGGCCATGTTTTAGCCAACGCAAAGTAAGTGACAGCGATGTATGTCATGTACAGGCCTGGACCAGAAAGACCTCCTCTATTCTAAGTGCTTTTGCCCATTTACCCCTTTAATGTTGATGAGCACATTAAAATTGGCAGCCAAGAAGGAGGAACTGCAAAATAGAAGGTGCCTGGACCTCTAAATTACTTCTGAGAAGGGAGGCACCTACTCATTTAGAATTTGGATTTTATGAGAGTGAGCAAGAAACTTCTATTATGTCTGAGCTATTGTACGTTTTGGGGTTTGTCGATCACAGTAGCTGGAATCCCCTTAAATAATACTTAAACCGACAGTTTACATGATCAATATGTATTATTTAAGAATAAGAATGCATTGCCATTGAGGAGCCATTTTATTCATTTTTAATTGATTGCTGCTTTATTAATTTTCAGAGCTAAGTTTTGGATGTTGATAATGAATTCCCTGGGGAGAACAAGGTGGACAGAGAAATTAAGGAGCAGAAAATAGCATGAGCAATGAATGGAGAATTCAATTGCTCTACGTTAAAAAAATCACACCATGTGGGAGAGAAGAATGATGGAAGATAAAGTTGCAATGTGAGTTTGTGGCAGGATCATGAGAAATATTTTCTATTAGGCCAAAAATTAGTAATATATCAATTAGAGTCAAGGAAAATGGCTCAGTTGTGTCAAGTACTTTCTGCCTGCCTCTGTAACCACACTGCTCACGTTATATCATAATGTTGTCCATCTGTTAAAAGATACTTTCTGAGGCTTAGATCTAAGATGTCAGTGGTTCTAAATTGACCACAGAATGAATCCAGAATCTGTATAAGTTGTACTGGTTCCTGTTTCGCCCTGCTGCACAGCCATTAGCCTAGAACTGAACTTCTCAACTTCCTCAGCGTTATTGACATTTGGGGTTGTATAATTATTTGTTGCAGGGGCTTGTCCCTGCACGGTATGGGATGTTTGGCAGCATCTGTGGCCTCTATCCACTAGATGCCAGTAGTACTCTCCCCACTGCCCAACCTGTGATAATAAATTGTCTCCAGACATTGTTACATGTCCTCTGGGAGACCAAATCACACTCAGTTGAGAAAACTGTTGTAGGTGTCTCATCACCATGAATTAGTGGAAACTTTTTTCTTTTCGTGTGTGTGTGTGTGTGTGTGTGTGTGTGTGTGTGTGTGTCTTTTGTTGTTTGGATCTCCTGTTTTCTTCCTTCTTTGTTAACCTCTTCATTTTAATTGATTACATTCTCCTGTAGCTTCCTGAAAAAGAATGCATGGGCGGTAAAAGTACTAAAATTTTAACTCTTTTAACTTTAGCTATTCTACTTAATTTAATAGTTTGGCTGAGTATACAATTCTTAGTTGGAAATTCGTTTCCCTGAGAATTTTGAAGGCATTGCTCCACTGTGTTCTAGCTTATAGCATTTTTGTTGAAAAGTCTGATGTCATTCTGATTCCGCAATGTGGGCTCTTGTAATTTCTCTTGGGAAACTTCTAGAATTTTCTCTGTGCCCCCATGTATTCTGAAATTTCACAGTGATACATTCTTATGTATATCTGTATAACCATTATGCTGAGAACTTGATGATCCCTCTGCAAGAATTCATGGGCTCCAGTTTGGAGAAAATGTTGAACTTTTATCTCTGATAATTTTCTTTTCTCTGTATTTTCTTACCTTTTTTCCTGGAATTATAAATGTTCAGCGTTTTAAGTCCTGGTTTAATATTCTAGTCTTTCCCTTTTTTCTGCTTTTTGAGAGGTTTCTTCATCTTTGTCTTTAACCTTTCTACTAGAATTCCTTTTTTACTGTCATGATTTTACCTTCCAGGATTTTTATTTTTTTCTGTGCATGGCATTTTAAAAAATTACCTCATGTTCTCCTTTTATGAGTATAATAATTCTAATCTCTCTGAAGATCTAAAATGCCAGTTTAAGAAAAAAGTCTTTTGCTTCTTTGCTAAGATTCTTTTCTTTTTCCCCTTTGTTTACTTTAGTCTTTATATTAGAGGCTTTCTTCAAATGTCTGGTTATACATGATTTTCTGTTAGGATTTATAAAATAGACATAAAAAATTGATCCAAAGGTATGAGTGTGTATGTGGGCTTTGTCCGTTGGTGTGATCTACTATGTGGTATTTAAACTTTTGTTTTATTGGGAGATTCATACGAGTCAGTATCTTTTGTTCTATTGTCTCTGTACGTCTCCATAAAGAATATTCATTTATCCTCCAGCCCAGGATGGATGCTTCCTATAAGCATTCTTAGAGCTGATTGGGAAAACGGGCTTCAATGATAATGACTATTCATTTTTCATGTGGTGTCATTGCTCTTAGTAATATGCAGTGTCCCCGAGTCCACTGCATTAGACGGGAGAAGTGACCTGACTGTTAACATTTGGGAAAGTGATCTGAGGAATCTAATGATATCTCATAGCTAACCAATTCTCCTGATTTCTACCGCATCAATTACCTCCAATTGTAGAGGTATGTGGCTGATGGCTTTAATCACTGTTCCCTACTGTGGTTCTGTGACGAAATCTCCTGCTTCTGTTGCTTTCCTTACTGACTGTGTAATTCTCAGCTTTGATGTGTTAGTCTACCACATGTGATAGGTTGAATAATAGCCTCAAAATATTATCAAGGACCTAATCCATGGAACTTGGGAGTGTAACTTTACAAGGCATAGGGCGGCATTGCAGATGTGATTCAGTTATGGATCTTGAGATGGGGAAATTATCTTGTTTTGTACAGATGATCCCAAAATGTAATTGCCGGTATTTTTACAAGGGGAGTCTGAGGGGTGATTTTTTTTTTAAGATTTTATTTATTTATTTGACAGACAGAAATCTCAGGCAGAGAGGGAGGAAGGGAAACAGGCTCCCTGCTGAGCAGAGAGTCCAATGCGGGGCTAGATCCCAGGACCCTGAGATCATGACCTGAGCCGAAGGCAGAGGCTTTAACCTACTGAGCCACCCAGGCGCCCCTGAGGGGTGATTTTTTGACTTCAGAAGAGGAAGACGGTAATGGGATAATGAAACAGATTTGAAGATACTTTGCTTGTAGCTTTGAAGATGGAAGGTGGGGTCCTGAACCAAGGAATGCAGCTCTAATACCCAGAAATACACCATAGAGCTTTCCAAGGATGCACAACTCTGCCAGAAACTTGGTTTAGGTTAATGAAACCATTTTGGATTTCTGACCTTCAGAAGTGTAATAGAATAAATAGGTGTTATTTTAAGACATCAAGTTTATAATAATTGTTTAAAGCAGTCATTGGAAACTAATACACTAGTCATCCACCTCCTTCCTAGTTTCCAAAGTTGTGTTAAAGTAACTTCCTTTACACATTGTCTTTATTCTTGTGTACTGTGTCTTTTTCAATCTTTTTTGCCTTTGTCATGACAGTTTGGGTAAGAGAAATACTTAACACCTTTTAATCCTTTATGTATTTGTGTCTAAGTTTTGTTTAGAGGTATCCAAATAATACAGCACATGTAATTTATTGACAATGCTTGCTGGATAATAAATGTAGATTTTGTTTGCATTTTGTGGTAATAATATACTATAGTTAAAAACAAAAAGATGTCTGCAAAATGAGGTGCATATAGACCACCAATTTTGAATGATCAGATACACAGAATATAAAATAAAATAAATACACCCATTGAGTTTAATGAAATATTATAAGAGGACACTAAAAGTAACATGAAAAAAAGTGCTATCAAAATGGATTAGCTAATCTGAAAAAATGAAGTAAGCCTATTAGAAAGCAGTTGAAGATTGAAATTAGGAATTTAGAGATGGTATTCTTCTTTGGGCATAACTGAAGAAATAATTAGTGAACTGGTATCTAAAGAGATTACACAGAAATATCAAAAATAGACAAATACGAATGAAAATCTGAGAGACATTGAGTGGCATACAGGATAGAGTGTTAAGTTCTATATATCAAAATATTCTAGACAGAATAAAGAGAAAAAAGAGAAGTTGTATTAGAAGAGGTAGTGAAATTTTATAGAATTTATTAAAGACAAAAGCTCTTATATTTTGATTGTCCCCCAAATCCCTAAATATGAAAAGGCAATTCAAAGAAGAACAAATCAGGGAAATATAAATCTAAACTAAAATGAAATACAATTACACCATAAAAACTGTTAAAAAAAAAATGTAAAAGCCTGAACATACCAAGTGTCCATAAGATGGGGAACAGTAAGAACTCTGATAAAGTGCTGGTAGACTCTAAGTTGATATGACTACTCTGGAAAAGAGTTCAGCATTATTAGTAAAAATTTAAAACTATGAAATCCTACCTTTAGAATTTAACCTATAGAAATGAAAGTACCAATAGAGAATGTTCATGTGTAATTCTATTTTAACATTGTTTATAGAGGCAAAAACTGAAGGAAGAAGAGGAGAAGGGAAAAAGGAAAGCAAGGTAGTGATGACTAAAATATCTTTTATAATATGGTCCCAAGCATATAAATTATATGCAAATGAATGCATGAAGAAAATCATGAAAAGTCTATCACAAAATATCATGGTGGTTATTTAAATTAGGTGATTGGATTTCCTTTATGTTTTATTACTTTATGAATTATTAAAAACTTTTCAATATGCAGGCATTGTAAAAATGTATAATAAAAATAATAAAGCTATTTTTTCTTCTGGAAAAGAAAAAAAAAAACCCCAAAGCCCTGAATATGTTATCGATCCTAGTATTATTTTATTTGCCAAGTTGAAGTAAAGCATGTTTATATATTCTACCCCTTATATAATTAAAATGGATCTAATCTGATAAAATGAATAGGCAACCTTTAACTTGATTAATAAATACATAGTCATGAATCACCTTTCAAAGTCAAGAAGAACAGAGGCAAAATTTCTAATTCTTGAATGTACCCGGAAATGGCTTTACTGGTAAAGAGAAAGCCACTTCAGAACAAAGGTTATAATCACATTCCTTGGCATCCACAAAGCCACTGATACGTTCATTCATCAAGTTGAATGTAAGCTCCTTACAGTGTAAGTGACATAAGGGAAGAGGTTTCATTTATCTTGTTCTCAGCCCTGTGCCCAGTATCTAAGCATGGTGGCTTCATCATCACAGAAGCTCAGTCAATATTTACTAAAGGAATGAAAGTATTTACATGTTCTTTCAAGACCTAACTTTTATGTTTTGGTTGTTCTTTTGTTATTTAATATTCTAAGTTTCTCCCACAAGTATTTGCTTATTAATCTCCCTGTTCAAAGAAGTTCATAATCAATATTAGATTTAGTAATAAAAACCAATGTGAATTGATATGTTTGTGTATTAAGCACTGTTCTAACAGTGTGCTATATACTTATTCATTTAATCCTCACAGCTAATATCTCTCCCATTTTACAGATGGTAACACTGAGGCACTTAATTTGTCTACAGTTTCATAGCTACTGAACAGCAGACCCACAATTTGAGTCCAGGTGGTCTAACTCCAGACTCCAGTTTTTCCTCCAGTCATATGCCTCATCTCTGAGAATACAGAAATGCCAAAAATGTTCTAGTCCAGATCATTCATCACTGACACACCTTGATTTTATCTTCTCTGCTAAGATTTGTGTCATGTCTGCTTGGGCAGCACCAGAGCTCTCTAGTCCATGGAGGTTATTGGTTTGGATGGGATATAGACCAGATGTGAACAATGTGCCATCCAATCCAAATGGGTAAAGATTATTAACAAGAGAAAAATCAAATGATGCTATGAATCTAGAGAGAAGAGGGGCAAAGGCCAAACAAAGCAGAAGGCCGAGGGCAGTGTGAATGGACAGGGAAAGGCTCAGGTCAGGAGAGCAGGTAGACATGTAGGCCATTGTACACATAAATGCAAACTAGGGTAACAACAGACAAAAAGAACTCTCCCTAGGAAAATTGCTGGGACTCAAGGGACCATTCTGGGTAATAGCGGGAGTCAGAAAAGCAAGAGTCTGGAAGTAGGTGTTATGGCTTCAGCAGGAACAAAGTGACTGATGCTGAACCAAAGTTTTCTGAAGTACAATCCACTGTATGCATTTAGCTCAAGGTAAGACTTTGGCTTTGGAAAGCAAGTGGATCTGAGAGGGGAGGTGGAATTGTCAACCGCACTTAAATGGAGCATAGGGTTGAGCAAACAACAAGCAAAAGATGTCTTCCTGCAGATATAATTTTTGTTCATTTTTACTTTTGAAGTATTTACTAAGTAATATACACTCACTAATAAAAAGAAAAAATGTGCACAATTCCACCACCCAAAGACTGACCCTTGACCAACAGGTGGGGGTAGGGAGTAGAGCTCCCCTCTTTGATCTGCCTGGTGTAAAATCCACACAGACCTTCTGACTCCCTGGAAGCCTAACTGCTAAACAGTTGATTAACTGGATATTCTATGTAATATGTATTATATACTGTGTTCTTAGGATAAAAGCAAGCTAGAAAAAAGAAAATGTTACTAAGAAAATCATGAGGGAAACACATTTACAGTACTGTAAGTAAAAGATGTCTGTATAAGTACAATCCGCAGTTCAAACTCCTGTTGTTCAAGGGTCGATTGTACTACTAAAAATGGGTATGGAATCTTGTGTGTTTAAAAAAAAAATGCTATGAAACTTTTCAACACACAAAGTAGAAAGATTAGTGTAATGCACTCTACTGTATTCATCACTCAGTTTCAACATTTCCATTCTTGTTTCTTCTTTTCCCTCCCACATTTTACATGTGTCTCCACACATACACACATGCACTTAGAAAAGATTGTCATGCCTCCCAGAAACATCATAGATATCCTTCTTTTTAATTCTATAATCATTAATAAATTGGCACATTATTAAAAATAAATTTGTTATTATGACTTCATGACATCACATTCATTGGCTATATCATGCATTGTTTATATTTTATTTATGCTTAGTTCCTGGTTTTGAAAATAAATAAGTTATGCTGCCTAAATATATATACACACACAATATACATGCACATGATGTATAAGTACACACGTATAAAGCATTTATCTTCTTGCATATATATATATATATATATATATATATATATATATCTCGGCATGCTTAAATGTTTTTTCTGACATATATATAATTTTGTATACTCTTCCAAATATGTCCTTAGACTAAAACTGTTAGACATGGAATTTCTGATTCAAAGAATAAGTCTGTTTTAAAATATTCATATTTATTATCAACACTCCAGAAATTTTCTACTCTTACTCTCTTATTGGCACTGTATAAATACATGTATTTTTCCATTGCCTTCAACACTCAATAATTGAAATACCTTGTAAGTTTTTCATGTTGATTATTTTAAGTGGTCTCTTATTGCTTAGATGTACAATTCTTTGAATATTGCTAATATTAGATATTTCTATATTTATGAGCCAAGAGACACACCTGTAGGGAAAATAAGGAATGTAACTAAAGTTAAAAAGGCTAATTCCATAAATTACACATTTCTTTTTGTTTCATATATTGATTAACCTTATTTGTGTATTTTCCTAGACAAAGGGAAAATATTTATTCCAAAACTAATGTGTACAATAACTTATTTAATTTTCTGAGCAAGTATGGATTGCTTTAAAGGAGATTACAGTAAATTAAATTAACTATACTTAGCATTCTGTTCCACAATCATTGAGGTTTATATCCATTAAATGTGAATTTGTACCTGAATTAATTTTCTCTCTCTGTGTTGTTGTCTCTTCATGATTGGCTGTTTTTTATTTTAAAAGATTTATTATTAGAGTAGGTTGCATAATGGTTTAATAGCTTACAAAACCTCGAAAATCAGCCACTGGAGCACTAAGTAAATTGCATCTCTATATAACCTCATTTCAAAAGATAAAACTATGTGTTAGTAAAACGAAGTATGAAAAATAACATGTAGTCTAATGTCTGCTTTTATTTTTCAAAAGATAGTTTATAACTGACAGTCATATGCATTATGCTTTGAAAAGCTTCGTTATCAATTGGTAGAGGGGGATTCAGCATGCTTAAATGCTTTTTCTGAATAATAAAAATGCCAAAAATAGAATCTAGTCATCAGAGAGGGAGTGATAGAGGGTATCCAGGCAAACTGCTTTATATTTTGCATAGCTGAAGAGCCAGATGGTTTAACTGGATTTTTATTTTCAGAACCACCCACTGCAGGATTTTAACCAAGTCCCAAGTCAAATACAGTACTGCCAGATTGAGTTTAACAGTGTCTAGACCAAAGCCCATTACCTTATCCAGGCGTTCCCAGGTTCCTTATCCTTCTGGTTCTGCCAGATCTGTCTGCCATCCACATTTTTATTCTGGAAATGTGCCCTTTATATACGGGTTTAGAAACAATTTTACTTAACCCTCTTCCAGGTGGAGATGAGATAAAGGAATAGATGTAGTACATGCTTAGAAAATGTTTAACTTTCCACTTTTGACTTTTTTCATGTAAACTGATACCAATTTGACAGTAATATTTAATCAGTTTTACCTGATTATTATGTTTATCCCATTTTGAAGTATCCTAGAATAATCATCTTGCTCATCAAATGGAACCAAGAAAATTGATCCAACATGTCAAGCAAACACTAGTGGTATATTTCGCTCTTCAGTTTTAGGGAATTTTTGCTCTACTTAACTGTTTCTAATCATCAGTCTTACAGAATGATAACCTTGATTAAAGTATATAATTTTTTGAAACAGATTTCTTATAAAACATTTATTTTATTGACTATTTCTTTTAAAATTCTTCACTCGTTACTCCAAAAAATGAAATCATTCCTTTCCTAACTTTGAAAATTTGTATTTCTCTTTTTTCTTTTCATCCCCTCCATCCTTTTATTTAGCATGTTTAAGTTCTGGCAAAGAATTGGAAACTAAATGGCCAAATTCCTGAGGAAAGGCTGTGCTTTTGGTATTTCCTGACCAACAGGAAACATGTTGGACCACAAATCCAGCCAGAAAAAACAAATGGTTATTGAAAATGATCCAATCCATTTTTGTAGGTCCAAAGTCTGGAGAGAGATTCTGAGCTTCAGTTTAATATCTAAATTTTAGAATATATATCAGAATGAAAGAAAATCCACTAGGGCTTGATCATCATGAGTTAAACCCAAAAAGATGACTGGTAAAATATACGCATAATTTCATTCCAATTGGCTAACATTGGAAGTTTTTATGAGGTTGAGTCACTTTTCTAAGGAATTTTGCAATAAACCGTTTTATGTGAGAACGTCATGAAGGAATTGACTTTGGCATCTGTTCTCTTTTGGGCTTCTATCTCTTCTCATATCTCCTTTAGGGGATCTGCCTTGGATTTGCCCAACTAGCTTTCTTTTCTTCAATTTCCTTTTTATAGTCCACTTGGGTCCCTGGCACAGCGCTTACCCCAACTTACCCAGCTGGGTGCATCAAGCAACACTACCCTGCACTGACCTCCCCATTTTAGCTGCTTCCAATGTAGTCAAATTCCCACTGGAATATAGCAACTACAACAGCATTAAAAATATCAGGCTTGGAATAATTTTGCTGACTCAGTTCAGAATTGGCTTGAAAGAAACAGGGTTTCCATTACCAAAGTATTCTATATTCTAGTATGCTTAGGATGAGAAAAAGGCACAGAGAGTCTTAAACTAACCATGTTGTATCATTTTATATATAGGAAGAAGAGCTCCTTGAGCCTGAGATGCTGCTCAACCTAAGTGATACAAGAATTAGCTTTTGGCTTCTGAGTATAAGCCTTGGCACTGCATTGCATGGTCCTGTTGAACAAAAGGTAAGTGTGACAGTTTTATCTCCATTAAATCTAAACCTGAATTACCTATAAATACTTTTTACATCTATATATTCAGAAAAAAAAATTACCCCAAACTTATATTTAGCTATATCTAACTTTTAAGAAGAGTAATGATGAAAAATCAATTGTTATGACCTTGGGTTGCAAACTTACTGGTTAAGAAATTAGGCTCTGTGTTATATGCAAACAATGAGTCATGGAACGCTATATTAAAAACTAATGATTAAAAAAAAAGAAATTAGACTCTGAAGTTACAGAATTGAAGTTAACATGCCATTTCCATCATCTACTAGTGGTTTCACTTGGAGCAAATTAGTTCATCTCATTTAATTTCAATATATCTATTGATAAAATGTGTAAAACAGCACTTAATTATTGTAACATTAATGAAGGTAATCCATATGAAGACTTATAAGCATGGCCTTCTTATGTGCTATGGTGGGGAACACTAGAGTTTTAATAGAGTTGATAGTCTGGGAGAACGGGAGTGATTCACAATTATGTTGTCTTACTCTATCATCTTGGCTCCCATGTCTCAGCCCTGGTTTCACTATGAATTGTCATGTGTGGGTCGTGAATAGCAGTGTTTATATATCTCTTAGTTTGGATCTTTCTTCAACTGTAAAGGGCTTTGTTGAGAATACTTTAAACTTCTTTTTTTTTTTTTAAAGATTTTATTTATTTGACAGATATCACAAGTAGGCAGAGAGACAGGCAGGTGGGTGAGGAGGGAAGCAGGCTCCCTGATGAGCAGAGAGTCTGATGCCGGGCTCGATCCTAGGACCCACTGAGCCACCCAGGCACTCCATGAGAATACTTTAAACTTCTTGGAGTTTAAAGTATGTCATTCCTTAGAGTACTGTCAAATGCTTCAAGTTCTCACTTTATTTTAGAACTGACCAATATTTGGTAATCATCATTTTGCTTTCTGTGTGTGTGTGTGTGTGTGTGTGTGTGTGTGTGTGTATGTTAGAGAACATGTGGCTTTTCCTTCTCTGGGATTAATCCTATACTTTCTGTTATATCCTTTTCCTGTCACCATTTTCTCATTTCTCATTGTCTTGATGAGAGCTTAAATTCCCTTCCTTCTTCTCAGAATCAAGCATGTAAAATTTTTTCAATATAATTTTGTGCATTGTATTTTAAAATATATATTTTCTTCAATAAATCTTATTAAACATTCTTTGATTCTCTTCATCTTTCCTTGGTTATGACCATTAACTAGCAAAAGTTCTTGTTCTCAAAAAGAAAAAGATAGCATATACCACAAACTATAGACTAATGAGTTGACTTATCTCAGAAAAGATTCTAGGGTACATTATTAAAAGAATAGTTTTTGAGCAGTAAAAAGAAAATAATCATGAATAATCAGCATGTATTCAGAGAAAGTGATGGTAGATATAATTCATTTCTTTCCTTGATAGGATTACTAAATAGATGGTCAATAAATGTATCAATCATGACATATCTGGACTTCAGTAAGCAATTTAATTAGATTTCTCAAAAATTTCTCTTAAAAAGATACTCAATTTTTTTTTTTTTTTTAATGGAGAGGCAGAGAGAGAGAGAGAGAGAAAAGCAGGCTCCCTGCTGAGCAGAGAGCCCCATGCGGGACTCGATCCCAGGACCCTGAGATCATGACCTGAGCCGAAGGCAGCGGCTTAACCCACTGAGCCACCCAGGCGCCCAAAAAGATACTCAATTTTTTAGAGCAGTTTTAAGTTGCCAATAAAATTGAGGGGAAAATCTAAATATTTCTCATACCCTTGCCTGCACACACGTATATCCTTCCCTTTTATCATTGTCACTCACCAGAATGGTAGATACTTTACCAAGAATAACCTGTAGTGCCAAATCATCACCATCCAGAGTACATTGTTTACCCAAGAGTTCTTTCTTGGTGTTGTGACTTATATGGATTTGGGCAAATATACAAAGATATTTATCCACCATTATGTATCTTACAAAGTAATTTTAGTACTCTAAAAATCCTCTATTTTCTGCTTGTTCATCTCCACAACAGCCTTCTCCCCTGCTAGAAACCACTGATCTTTTTATTGTCCCCACAATAAAAAGAATGTCATATGGTTGAAATCATATGTAGCCTTTTCAAACTGGCTTCTTTCACTTAGTAATATGCATATAAGTTTCCTTCATGCCATTTCCTGGTTTGATAACTCATTTCTTTTTAGCACCAAATAATAATATTCCATTATCTGGATATATCACAGTTTATTTATCCATTGAGGTACTGAAGGTCATCTTGGTTGCTTCCAAGTTATGAGTAAAGCTGCTATAAACTGTGTGCAAATTTTTGTGTGGTAAGTTTTTAATCCCTTTGGATAAATATCAGAGTATGATTGCTGGATTGTATTGTAAGACTATCTTGTAGGAGTAAGAAATTTATCTTATTCCAAGTATCTTTTATCTTACTCCAAGTATCTTTCCAAGTGGTTGTACCAATTTGCATTACGATCAGAACTGTATGAATTTCTGTTGCTGCACATTCTTGCTAGTATTTGATGTTGTCAGTGTTTAGGACTTTGGCCTTTCTAACAGGTATATACTTGTATCTCACTGATGTTTGATTTTCATTCCCCTGATGACTTATGATGTGGAACATCTTTTTATATGCTTATATGCCATCTGTATTTCATCTTCAATGAGGAATCTCCTAATATCTTTGGTTAATTTTTTAAAATCAGCTTGTTTCTTCTTGAATTTAAGAGTTCTTTGTATATTTTGGATAACAGTCCTTTATCAGGTGTGTCTTTTGTAAATATTTTCTGCCAGTTTATGGTTTATCTTCTCATTCTCTTGATATTGTGTTTTACCAAGCAGAAGTCTCACATTTTAATGATGTCCAGCTTATTAATTCTTTCTTTTATAAGTTGTATCTTTGGTGCTCTATCTAAAAAGGTATCATCAAGATTATTGAGGTTTTCTACTATGTTGACTTGAGGTGTTTGATATTTTTGTGTTTTATATCTGTGATCTTCACTTTTTGTGAAGGGCGTAAACATATGTCTAGATTCACTTCTTTTTTTTTTGCATGCAGATGTCCAGTTGTTCCAGAACCATGTATTGAAGAGACTGTCTTTGTTCCATTGCATTGCCTTTGCTCCTCTGTCCAAAATAAGTTGATTATATTTAGTGGATTTATTTCTAGGCTCTTCATTCTGTTCCATAGATCTGTTTGTTTATTCTTTCACTATAAATACCAGTGTCAGTACCACACTGTCTTGTTTACTATGGTTTTATAGTAAGTCTTAAAGTCAAGTAGTGCTAGTCCTCCAACTTTGTTCTTATTCTTCAGGATTGTGTTGACTATTCTGGGTCTTTTGCCTCTCTATCTAAACTTTAGAATTAATTTGTAGATGTGTTTAAAAATTCAGATTATTTATAGGTTATCAGAAAATTTAACCAGAGGATTATATCAAGTTGACAGACTTAAAATAATTGGAAACAAGTCTATGAAATCCTTTCTGAACTTCAAATGAACTCTGAAAAGTTGCAAGATATAAGAATAACACACAAAAATCAATTGTGTTTCTATGTACTAGAAACAAACAAACAAACAAAAAGTAATAAAGGAAAAAATTCCATTTATACTGTGACATCCAAAAGAATAAAATACCTATGGATAAATTTAACCAAGGTGATGAAAGAGTTGTATACTGAAAACTACAAAACATTATAAGAAATTTAAAAAGACCTAAATGGAAAATATCTCATGTTCATGGATTCAAAGACCTACATCATCAGGATCATCAGGATGGCAAAAGTACTCAAAATATTCTGCAGATACAGTGTAATCCTTAACCAGATCTTAGTAGCCTTGTTGAGGAAGTAGAGAAAGAGATTCTCCGATTCATAAGAAGTCACAGGGAGCTTGGAATAACCAAAACAATCTTGAACAAGACTCACACCAATTTCAAAACTTACTACAATGCAGCAATAAACAAAATAGTATGATATTACTTAAGATAAGTAGATAGACCAATAGAGTAGAGTTGGTGGTCTAGAAATAAATGTATATATCTATGCTCAACTGATTTTTAACAAAAGTGCCAAGACCATTAGTGATCGAAGAATATTTTCCTGGGATGCCTGGGTGGCTCAGTCTGTTAAGTGTCTGCCTTTGGCTCAGGTCATGATCCAGGGATCCTGAGATTAAGTCCTGCATCAGGTTCCTTGCTCAGTAGGGAGCCTGCTTCTCTCTTACCTACTCTGCCTGCTACTCCCCTTGCTTCTGCTCTCTGTCTCTTTCTCTCTGACAAATAGATAAATAAAAATCTTTTAAAGAGAAAAAAAAAGAATAGTTTATTCAATAAATGATAGTGAGATCATTGTATACCACATGCAAAACAATGAAGTTGATCCTTGCCTCACAGCATATAAAATAATAATTCAAAATGGATCAGTAAGTCAAATATAAAAGATAAATTTTATAAAGCTGTTTATGTGAAAATGTAGGGATAAATCATGGCCTTGTATTTGGTAATGAATTCTTAGATATGACACCAAAAGCAACAAAAGAAAGAATAATTTGGATTCTATCAAAATTAAAAACTTTTGTGTATCAAGGGACCTATGAAGAACATAAAAATACAACCCACAGAATGAAAGAAAATATTTGTGAATCATGTATCTGATAAGGGTAGAGTACTCAAAATATACAAAGATCTACAGTGCAATAAGAAAAATACTCAAACAACCCATTTAAAAATAGACAAGTAGACATCTTTCCAAGGAAGATGTAGAATGGGCAATAAGCACATGAAAAAATACTCAACCGCATTATTAGAGAGGTGCAAATCAAAACCTCAGTGACCTACCACTTCACACCCACAAGGATGGTTGTAACAAATAAGAGAAGAACAACAAGTGTCAAGAAGGATGGAGAAATTTGTATCCTTGTACATTAATGATGGGAATGTAAAGTAGTTCTGCTGTGAAAAACAGTTTGATGTTTTCTCAGAATGTTAAACATAGAATAACCATATCATCTATCATATTCCGGGCCTGGATATATTCCCAATAGAACTGAACACAGGTACTCAAATAAGTCCTTGAATATATAGCCAAAATGTAGGAAACAACCCAAACATCCATCAGCAGATAAATGGGGGAAAATTGTGAGATATATATATATATATATATCCCCATATATATGACTCTCTCTCTCTCTCTCTCTCTCTCTATATATATATATATATATATTCAGTTATAAAAAATTAATGGCATACTAACACATTCTACAACATGTATAACCCTAGAAAATTTTATGTAAGCTAAGGAACTGAGACACAAAACATCACATATTGTGGGATTCCACGTATATGAATCATCCAGTATAGACATATCTGTATAAACAGTGATCAGACTGGTGGATAGTAGGACCTGGGGTTGGGGAAGAAGGTCAATGGGGAATAATTGCTTAATGTATATGGGGTTTTATTTTGGAGTAGTGGAAATGTTTTGGAGCTGGATAAGATGGTCGTTATAACATTATAATGTACTAAATCTCACTGAATTGAAAATGATTAGTTTTATGTTCTATGAATTTAACCTCAATTAAAAAAATAAAATTTAAACTTTAAAAACCTGAGTTATACTCTTTTGTACACTAGGATATTCATTAAAGTTTTGAGTAGGAGTGGTGAGTAGGGATACTTCTTCTTTGTTCCTAGTCTTAAAGGGGTAAGCATGTCTGTCACCATGAAGTGTCATGTTAGCTATAGGTTTTTTGTAGAAGTTTTTTTATGAAGTTTAGATGTTCTTCTCTATTTTTAGTGTTCCAAGAGGTTTTGATTGTATGGTTTTGTGGTTTTTTTAAGATTTATTTATTTATTTATTCATTTTTGACAGAGAGAGATTACAAGTAGGCAGAGAGGCAGGCTGAGAGGGGGGGTAAGCAGGCTCCCAGCTAAGCAGAGAGCCCAATGCGGGGCTCCATCCCAGGACCCCAAGATCACGACCTGAGCTGAAGGCAGAGGCTTTACCCACTGAGCATCCAGGCGCCCTGTTTGTATGTTTTGTCTTAATGAATGGGTATTGGGTTTACCAAGTGCTTTTTCTTTATCAATTAATATGGTCACATGTATTTTTCCTTAGCCTGTTGATATAAGGAATTATATTGATAGGTTTTCAAATGTTAAACTAACTTTGTGTAACTAGTCATGGTATATAACTATATATTATATAGTTATATATAGTGGTATATAACTATACATTATTGGACTCAATTTGGTAATGTTCTTTTGATTAATTTTGCATCTATGTTTACCAGAAATATTGGTCTCTTATTTTCTTATAATATCTCTATGTGTTTTTGGTATTCGGATTATTCTGACCTGGTAAAATGAGTTAGGAGGTACTCTCCCTGCTTCTATTTTTCATAAGGGATTTTGTACATTTGTTATCGTTTTGCCTTAATGTTTGGTAGAATTTACCAGTGAAACTATCTGGACCATTGCTTTCTTTGGTAAGCTTAATAATTATTATTCCAATCTTTAATAGATGTAGGTCTACTTAGATTATTTCTCCTTGTGTGATTTTAGTAGTTTGTTTTTCAAGGAATTGGCCCATTTCATCCAAGTTACCAAATTTTCTGGACTTAGATTTATTGAGTATATTCTTTCATTATTTTAATTTCAGTAATAATGGCTATCTCTTTAATTTCTGATATGGTTAAATTTTGTCCTTTTTATTTTCTTGGTTGTTCTAGCTAGAGGATTTTTTTTTATTTGTATTTTCAAAGAAGTCTTGGGATTTTTTGCTTTTCTCCATTGTTTTTATCAGTTCCATTTATTTCTGTTCCAGTCTTTAATATTAATTTTTTCTGCTTATTTTTGTACAGACTTTATTTATTTATTTGAGAGAGAGAGAGAGCAGGAGCAGCGAGGAGAGGGAGAGACAGGCTCCCTGGCGAGCAGGGAGCCCTATCTGGAGCTGGATCCCAGGCCCCTGGGATCATGACCTGGGCTGAAGGCAGCCATTTAACCAACTGAGCCATCCAGGCGCCCCTTTACTTTATTTTTAATTTGCTTTTCCTTTCTAGTTTCCTAAGGCAGAGGTTAGATGTTTCCCTTTTAGATCTTGATTCTTTTATAGCATGTACCCTAAATGTTATAAATTTCATACTAAGTACAACTTTGTTGCATTCTTCAACATTTGGTAAGTTGTATTTCATTTAATTGAAAAGACTTTTAAAATTTATTCTGAGTCTTCTTCTTTGATCCATGTTATTTAGAAATATCTTGATTAGACTCCAACAATATGTTTTTTTTTCCCCCCCCAGGTATCTTTATTACAGTTCACATTCCATTAGCAACCGAAAACATACTTTTTGTAATTTCTCTTTTAAAATTTGTTAAGATGTGTTTTATAGTCCAAAATGTGGTCTATTTCAGTGACTATTCAGTGTTCACTTAAAACAAAAGTATATTCTGCTGTTGTTTGATGGAGTATTCTATAAATGTCAGTTATACAAAATTGATTGAGAGTGCTGTTCAGATCATCCATATCCTTACTGATTTTCTGCCTGCTTGATATATCAATTACTGACAAAAAGATTTTGAGGTCTGTACCTTTAATTATGGATTTGTCTATTTCTTCTTGCAATGCTATCAATTATTGCCTCATATATTTTGACACTTACATTCTCAGATGAAAACAAAGCTAGGATTATTGTGTCTGCTGTGTCCACTTGGAAAAGTGACACCTTTATCATCATGTGATACCGATATCTACCCTGATAATCTGTATTGTTCTGAAGTCTGCTTTGTCTCAGATTAATACAGCTACTTCAGCTTGGTTTTGATTAGTGTTAATATGTATAGTATTCTTTCCCCAACACTTTCCTGTTAAACTACCTGAGAATTTGCCTTTAAACAGGGGATTCTTGCAGACAATATATAATTGAGTCCTTTTTTTTAAAGATCTATTATTTTAATTTAATTTTTTCAGTGTTCCAAGATTCATTGTTTATACACCACATCCAGTGCTCCAAGCAATGATTTATTTATTTTAGATAGAGAGCATGAGTGATGGGGCAGAGGAAGAGGGAATCTCAAGTAGACTCCATGCTGAGCGTGGAGCCCAATGCAGGGCTTGATCTCAGGACCCTGAGATCAGGACCTGATTTGAAACCAAGTCAGTTGCTTAACTGACTGCACCACCCAAGGTCCTGAGTCCTGTTTTTTGTTTTTTGTTTTTTTAATCCACTCTGAAAATTTCTGCCTTTTCATTGATGTATTTAGACAATTCACATTTGAAGTGATTATTGATAGAACTGTATCAATAGTTTATAATTGTTTTCTATTTGTTACATTTGTTACTTATTTCTCCCCACCTTGTCACTTGTACGACTTCTGTTGTTCCAAATGAGAATTTAGTGATACTGTTTTATCTTTTCTCTGTTTATCAATTATACTTCTTTTAAAGCATTTAAAAGTTGTCCTGCAGTTTACAATATACACTTTAAGTCAACTTTCAAATAATACTATACTAAATCACATGCAGTGCAGCTACCTTAGATCTTAGAGTGTTTCTAATTTCTTCTTCCCATCCACTAACATTGCTGTCATTCATTTAATTTGTCTATGCCCTGTCATCACCCAATGTTCATTATTATTTTTGCATTAACCAACAGTTATTTTTCAAATCAATTATAAGTAAGAACATAACACTATATTTTCCCTTTATACATTCCTTCTCTAATGTTCTGCCTTTCTTTAGGTTGGTTTTCCATTTCATCCCCAAGTGTTTCTCCTTGTAATAATAGCTAAAATTAATAGGCTATTTACTAAATGCCAGCACTCTCCTAAGAACTATTTATTAACCCACTTAATCCTCTCAAGTACCTGTGAGTTGGCTTCTCACATTGTTCCATTTTATAGTCTAAAGAATCTTGACACAAGACATTTATATAAGTTGCTAGAAAGAAGTACAGGCAGATATAAACCTGAGTGGTCTAGAGCTAGAATCCATGTGTTTAAAAATGCCACACTCTCTGGGGCACGTTGGTGGCTCAGTCGGATAAGAGTCTGCCTTCCGCTCAGGTCATGATCCCAGGGCCCTGGGATGGAGTAGAGCTACAGGTCATTGGGCTCCCTGCTCGGTGGTGGAGCCTGCTTCTCCCTCTCCCCACTGCTCGTGCTCTCTCTCTCTCTGTCTTTCTCACAAATAAATAAATAAAATCTTTTTTTTTAAGTTAAAAACAAAAAACAAAACGACTAAAAATGCCACTCTCTGAGTCCAAGAACCTAATCATATCCCGTGGACAATCACAGTCATCTTAAAGGGGCGTGTCATCAGTTGCTCTGGCTCCTGTTGCATTGGATTTCTACTCTGCTGCCAGATTAACGTTTTCAAGATACATATGTTTTCATTTCAACTCACTACTTAAGACGTTTTAATGGTTTCCATTGTTTTTAGTATAAAAATGAATTTTTTTTCATTACTTTCGTATTTCTCCCTGGGAGAATCCTTCCCCAGCTTTTCTGACTAGAACAAATTCCCTGTAACATGTATTAGTGTATTATTAACTCCCAGTCCTGTCTTCTGAGTTCACCTGCAGCTGCAGTGGACAGTTTCTGGGCACGTGGTCTCTTACTCAAGTACCTGCATCTTTCTGCTTCTCTGCCCCAGAGAACCCTGAAGTTGCCTAGAATTTAATGCCTCTGAGGCAAACCTCAACCAAAGAATAGTTGGTGGATGAATACTTCAGTTCCCCCGTAAAGGAGTGGGACACCTTTGACATGTGTTCCATGAGTCCTTTAGTCCTTTAAAAAGTCTCTAAGAGGAAGGGGTCTCAATCACCCACAGAGGTAGCCCACTCATGAAGATGCTTTTCATTAAACTTTTCCCTTCCCTGAGTTACTTTCTCTACTACCTCACATGTTCTCCTGGGATCGGCTCCCAAATAAACCACCTACATTTGAGAATCTGAGACCATTTCTCAGAGTTAGCTCTTGGAAGAAACCGAAATATGCCATCTGCTTAGTTTACCCTCTCACACTACTGCGTATCTTTGTTTCATAGCATGTTCAGAATTTGTATTCATGCAGATGCACAGAAAGAGGCTTGGAATAGCATTAGCCAAATTTTTTGGAGGGTAGAATTTTTACTTTTAGTATTGCTTCTGTTGTTTCTTTTATAGACATTATAATTTTAATAAAAATCAATAGCATAAAAATTTTTCCAGAGCCATAAAAATTAATAAAATGATGCATTTTGCTTTTAATGAGAATTTCTATAATTTCTATTGAATGTAAACTTCTATCTTAAGTGACTTCATTTTTTTATTACATTCTTGTTCACTTTCTTATCCATATACTGATCGAAGGAAACAGCTTCATTTTTTTCTCTACTAAGTGAAACTATTTAATTACCTCAAATCTAAAGAGGGTTCCCTGATTATTCTTTTATGAGGTTTTCCTGAAGTAGAAATTGAGAAATGCAGGTGGCTAAGGAGATAGTATTTTCTGATACTTCAATTTTTCTTAAAATAGATTTAACATGTCATTTGGTCCATATTATGAAGTCTAAATTAGAAAGCAACTAATTATCTTTGTGTCTGTATTTCATAGTCCAGCCATTAGCATTTTATGGCCACTTTTTGGTGCTATAAACAAACATTTTAAAGAGGAAGGAATGCAGCTATATTTAGATAAAGTGGTATTGAAGTGTGGCCCTCAAGCTAATATGAGATTAATGGCTTTTCCTCCTACTTCTCTAAGTAAAAATAGAAAATGGAAAGAATTTAATCCAGCCAGGATGACCCCAACAGACACTCAGAATACCATTATAGCTAAATTATCTATTGGTGGCTGTGTTATCTTTGCCACTGATAAGAGCGTCACACATAAAGCCTTGCTTTTTAAACTAAAATGTTTCAAGAGAATAAGATTGCTGTGAGCTCCAAAGAATAGATATTTATGTATCACAGACTTTTAAAGTCACTTTTTAATTAATAGAAAATACAGGCCTTCTTTGGCTAACAAAATGGTTTTCTGAAGCCGTGGAAAAATTTTCCTATTCATTTGGATCCTAAAACATTAATTCATAATAAATCACCAACAGTATTATATTATGGAAGAATCTCTGGAGTCAGAAGATATGGGTCTAGTAATAAATCAAATGCATTTTTCTTCTATTCAATTTTTAAAGATTAAACATTAATATTTTATTTTGAGAGTGATTAGAACAATAAGAACACTCATGAATTTTTAGGGATCTTATACACATTGGGAAAACCTTAGAAAAAGATTTTTAATTATCCCTTCTATTTAGAATTATTTGTCTTAATGGTAAATATGTTGGATTTTGAATATCATCTATCCCCACCTCTTTGGAAGCAGCTAGATTAATGCTGTATTTTTGTCCAACATAAAATCATTTAAATGGGATAGAGAGCCAGTGGAGGAGAATAGGTGTAACAAGAATATTAATTTTAAGAGTTTCAGTGGAAAAAAGTAATGACTACTCTGATTTGTGCCCAAATGAAACATGAAGAGAAGGTGATGGTATAATGAATGAAATATTCCTAAACTGTGAGTCAGGGAACTTGGTTTCTAGCCCTAGTTTTTCCATTAATTATATAACTCTATGTGAGTACTATTACTTCCTTGAACCTCAGTTTCTTTCTCAGGTAAATACTTGCACAATGTATTAGTTTCCTATGGCTGCTGTAACAAATACACAAATTCTATGGCTTAAAACTACAGGCATTTGTTCTCTCATAGTTCTGAGGGCCACAGTCTGAAATCAGTTTCACTGGGTCAAAATTGAGTTAACAGAGCCACATTCTCTATGGAGATTCTAAGGAAGAATTCATTCCTTGCTTCTTCCAGCTTCTGGTGGCTACATACTCAAATCTTTGCCTCTATCTTCACATTGACTTCTTTTTCTTTGTTTGTTTTTAAGTTTTCATTTAACTTCAAGTTAGTTAACATATAGTGTATTATTAGTTTCAGATGTAAAACTTGGTGATTCAACACTCCCATTGACTTTTTTTTCTTTTTTTAAGATTTTATTTATTTATTTGACAGACAGAGATCACAAGTAGGCAGAGAGTCAGGCAGAGGCAGAGAGATTGGGAAGCAGGCTCCCTGATGAGCAGAGAGCCTGACATGGGGCATGATCCCAGGACTCTGGGATCATGACCTGAGCTGGAGGCAGAGCTTTAACCCACTGAGCCACCCAGGTGCCCTCCCCCCCCCCCATTAACTTCTAAAACTTGTGTGTAGTGTTGATAAAATATTACTCTTCTTTCTGTTTTATAATGATACATGTGATGGCATTTGGACCTCACCAGATAACTCAGGACAGTCTCCGCATTTCAGGATCCTTTAATTTAATCAGATCTGTAGAGACATTCCCCTTCCTTCCTTCCTCTTTCTCTCTCTTTCTCTTTCTTTCTTTCTTTCTTTCTTTCTTTCTTTCTTTCTTTCTTTCTGTGTGTGCACATATGTACAAGCCAGGGGTGGGGAGGGGCAGAGGGAGAGAGAGAATCCCAAGCAGGCTCCATATTGAGTGTGGTCTTGTAACACTGAGATCATGACCTGAGCTGAAATCAAGAGTTGGACATTTAACCAAATGAGCCACCCAGGTGCCCCAAGAACTTTCTTTAATAAAAGGTAATATTTATGGGTCCTAAAAATTAGGATGTAGATATTGTTTAGGAGGATTTTATTTTTTCCTACTACATTCTACCTGGCACACAAAATTCAGGTTTTAATTCCATAACTCTTTAGAAAGGAGCCTTTTTAAAATTCTTTAATTTCATGGAGTCCTAGTGACAGAATGAGAAATTCAAAAGAGCTCCTCAGCTCTGATCTACTTCTCTTTCTACCCCAGATCATCTATTTCTGACAAAAGACATGGATGTGGGTATTTTTTCTCCAAAAATTGAATTTACTCCTTTAGTTATGTCAAAGAACATTTTAAAGGGGCATTCTAAAATCTATTCTTGCAGAGAAAGCTGTGTAGAAAGCCCATCAAGTATCTAAGTAAAAAGTATTTTAAAAATAAAATTAATGAGATGTTTTTACCGTCTTTATTACCAGATCTGAAACTCATGAGAGCACAAAGATTAGGAAAGGACCATAATATGTTTTCACAATAGAGAGCCTTCTAATAACTGCCAAAATGAAATACACTAGAATAAATTATGAGATTTAGGCCTTTGTTTCAATTTTAAAAAATGCAACTGCAGCAAATCAATAAAAATATTATCTTTGTATTGGTTCTTTTGCTTTCATGGCAACTAAGAATACTAAATGGAAAATTTGGTTGCATTGTACAATTTCAAATCAATCTCTCTGAGGTCAAGTAGAGGAATCTAGAACTCCTGGAAGTGATTTCCTGAGACTTTCCCAGACAACATGACTGATGGATGAGGTTGGATTCAAGAGGGATTCAATAGAGCATTCAAAACTATAATGCAATTAGCGTAAGGGTTCCATTAATCATCCAACTGGACTCTGAACTCAGGGCAAAGGAAGTGAGGTCTAAGACTTATCAGCACTCAGTCTTAGACTTTGGAATGGTTTAAAATAATTGTCATGAAATAAGAATTTAAAAAAAAATAACACACTGCTATCACTATAATCATCACAGACTTGGAATAATAAGCTGTTATTCTTATAATAATTCTGGAGAATTCAGTCTAACTCACTGAAGAAAGCATCTTAACATTCTATCCCCCTTCCCCCACAAACTCTTTTCAAATCCTTAAACAATAAACATTCACTCATTAAATATTTATAGACTGACACCTCTACAGTATGGAAAACACTTGGTATAGTTAGACTTTATTTTTGCCCTTAAAAATTCCCAACTAATCAAGGTAGGCAAATAAAAAATCACAATCTTAAAATGTTTACTTTCATGATGAGTTATGAACAGAGAAACATGGTTATTAAATCTGTTGGGGAAAAATAACGTGTGTGTGTGTGTGTGTGCACATGTGTGTATTATATATAATACAGGGAGAGTATTTCAGTTAAGGAGGTTTAGGATTGTGAGTAATGCAGAGTTTGGAGATATAAAGTAACAAGGCAACAATATGTTCTTTCCTTAAATACTGGAGTTAAGGAAGAGATTTAAAAAGTGGAACTGAAACTGAATTTTCAGTGCTAAGGGTAAATTTTGAAAGTTTCACATCAAACAAACATTTACTGAAACAAAATATGAAGTTGCCTATTGAATGTAATAGAAAAGGAAAATGGATTGACGTTCAGAGAAACAAGGAATGATTTTACCCAGGAACAGTGAAGTCTGTGGGCAATGAAAAGACTGACAACAAAATCCATGCCATGTTAAAAAAAATATGACTAAGTAGCAAATAAGGACCCAAGTTGGCAGTTTTGGCTATAGAGCAGAAAGCAAAAGAATTAGTCATATCTAGCCAATGAATTAGAATATATGAGATAAATATTAGAGATTTCCCTGCTAGAGATTGGAGAGATTAGAAACCTAAAGGTTTGCTAAAGGATGAAGGCCCCTGTGAATCAGGGGCAGTAATATGGACATTATCAAAATGACCAAGTATAGGACCCATCCTGGGACACAGAGAGGTTGAATGGGAAAGAAGGGTAAGAAGTGGAATAACAACCTGGGAGACCAGATGAAATTAAGGAATTAAAAATCATAATCAGGGGCGCCTGGGTGGCTCAGTGGGTTAAAGCCTGTGCCTTCGGCTCAGGTCATGATCTCAGGGTCCTGGGATCGAGCCCTGCATCAGGCTCTCTGCTCAGCGGGGAGCCTGCTTCCTCCTCTCTCTGCCTGCCTCTCTGCCTACTTGTGATCTCTGTCTGTCAAATAAATAAATAAAATCTTTAAAAAAAATCATAATCAGTGTAGAATCAGGTACAGGAGAGAAGTGAGAATCCAGGTGGTTATACTCAGAGAATAGAATTGCAGAGCTGAGAGGTATTTCAAGTATAGCTTTTTTATTAAATAGTTTTAGACACTGAAGATAATAGAAACTGTGTGGCTAAGATAAGCAAATATGTTGATGTTTTAATCATCAAAGGATATAGAGGCCAGAGTTGAGAGGATAATGAGTCCAGCCCTGCATTCACTGAAGACAGTAAAGCGCCTTCATGGAAGTCAATAGCCATTTGTCAACATTGAGGTAGGCCAGGGAATTCATTCATTTATTCCACAAATACTTACTGTCTACCCTATGCCTGGCACTCTTCAAAAGTGAACAAAAATACACAGTTTGATCTCATAAAATGCATGTTCTAGTCAGAGAGACAGAAAATAAACAAATATGTCAGGTAGTGGGAAGGGCGATGAAGAAAAAGAGAGCAGGGTTATGATAATACTTTGTACTTAGAGAAGAATTCAAATAGGGGATGACATTTGACATTTGAAATAAGGAAGAAATCATGTTAATATCTGTAGAAAGTGTTTCAGACAAAAACAAGCACGTGCAGAAAGGCTAGAACAGAAACATGATTGGAGTGTGTAACAACAAAGAGGCAAGCATGATTGGTGCACAGCATGCTTAGGGATGGAGGGCAAGGTAAAGGTTGAAATAAGGAAAAAAGCAGGAGGAAATTTGGCAGTCTAGTTGATAAAGTGCATGAAAGGAAAGGTTGAAACCATGGAATTGGATAATTTTTGGTGCCTTGGGGTAGAGTGGCATGGTAAAGATAAGAAGTGGTTGGCACCTGGATGTGTATTATTGAGGAATTCATCACTGTAGGCCCCTGACATCCCTTTTAAAGAGCATTTACTTTAGAAACTTTGAGATGTAATTCTTCTACAGCCCCAAAATGTCTTTCTCAAGGACCCAGGAGAAATACCTTTGAAATGTAACCATGAAAAAGGATTGCACCATTATCTCATATTTTCTGTGGGAATTTAGGAGCCTAACTTCAATAAGTACCAGTTACCAAAACTGATGGCCTAATCACATTGAGTAATCTTACTCCAGTGCTTAACAACTCTTTCCTTTGTTTCAACATTGTTGAGTGCAATCTCTCTTCCCTATTGTAGTGGTCTTAAATAAGGTCTTCCTTCCTTATTTACCTGGTTTGATGTGTTTTATAGATGCCTATTAGATATCTAAATTGAGATATCAAAGTAAGAAGACATATGCATTTAGAGTTCCAGGGAGAGGTTCCTGGAAATAGAAATTTAGGAACATTCAGGATTGCAATCAAATTTAAAACTACAAGACCAAATGAGATCACCTGGGTTAGAGGACAAAGTCCTGCAATATTCCAATGTTTAGAAACAAGTGGTATGTAAAAGATTTATCAAAGGAGATTAAGAAAAAGCAGCTAGTGAGGTATGGATTAAAGAAGATTGGTACTCTGAAGGTGAAGTACAGAAATTGTTTCAAGTCACAGTGATCAACTGTATCATATGATTCTGGTTGGTCAAATTGGATAACAGGTAAATGATTTGATCGTATCATACAGAGGTTTTTTTACACCCTTGCCAAGAGCAGCCTTAGTGGAATGGCAGGTATATAAGTCTGAATGGAATGGAGCAGGAGGGTTGGGGAGGAGAGGAAGGAGAAATTGTGACATCAAAAGCTCTTTCTGGGAAATGTTACTAAAAGGAGAGCAGATAAATAATGCAGAAATTTTGAGGGGATATAGTCAGGGGAAGCATTCTTGAAGATGGTATATATTTTATACTAATAGAAATAAAACATTATAGAGAAAAATGATGATGCAAGAGAGAAAATAGACCATAGCAAGAGCAATAACCTTGATTAGACCAAAGTGGATGGGTTCCTCTACTTAACTGGATAGGTTGAACTTATATAGGAAAAAACATAATTTGTACCTTGAAATTCAGACCAAGTATATGGGTATTGATGCTGGGAGATATGGTGGTAGGAGCATGTGGGAATCTTCTAACTGCTTCTACTTCCTTGATGAAATCAGAAGCGTGCTCATTAGTTGAAACTGAGATAGAAGGAAAAGAAGGTAAAAGTTTTAGAGAGAAAAGAAGGTATAAAATACTTCAAAGAAACTGGGTATGTAAGTGGAAATGAAGAGAGTTTGCAGGGCAAACTGTCTGAGAGTTTGCAGGGCACACTTAAAGAGTGTGCACAGGAAGCATGTTATGTAGCTTGCTACCATCCATTCATCGTCAATGGCTAGATTTCAGGAGCAAGACAAGCAGAGAGTTGAATCTAGCTGAGCTCAAGGTTGGCCATCTGGGGATGGATGGAACAAAATGTTGGGCCATAGGACTTGAAAAAGTAAAAAAGAAGAGAGGGGGGCTCCTGGGGTGGCTCAGTGGGTTAAATCCTCTGCCTTCAGCTCAGGTCATGATCCCAGGGTCCTGGGATCGAGCCCTGCATCGGGCTCTCTGCTCAGCAGGGAGTCTGCTTCCTCCTCTCTCTCTCTGCCTGCCTCTCTGCCTACTTCTGATCTTTGTCTGTCAAATAAATGAATAAAATCTTAAAAAAAAAAAAAAGGCGAGGACTTGAGGGGGAATCCAGGGCTAAACTGTTAGCAGGAACAATTGATAAGAGGTTTTTATAGAAACAAAGAATTTTTGAAGTCAGAGTACTAAAAAGAGAGTGGATAGTCAGGAAAAATGGTGGTCGGAGAGTAGATATTTTAATGGGTGATTCCTATTGGGATTTTTGGAGTAAGTTAAATTATTGTTAATGACAAGATTTAGGTGTGACCATGGCTGAGACAGGATAGAGGCAAGCCCACTGGCATAGAGAGGGCATGTATTGGAAGTAATATATGTGTGGAACTGAAATCACTTAAGAAATATAAGAGGGATAGTCATGTAGAGTAGACACCTGAGAACTAAAATTTCCAGAGAATTACAGAGAACAATTCAGAGGCCTGTAAAGGGCTGAGCTAAAGGGAATTGCTAGGTAGTAAACATGTTGAATAGCAGTATTTTCATAGAAACTGACAGTTTTAGAAGGAGGCAGGTATCATTCTATTCAAAAATAAATGAGTAGGAAGCAGGACATCCTTCCTTTCTTCAGCGATAGTAATACCAGACATAAGAAAGATATATTGGCAGATATCTCTTCTGATGGGCCATAAATGGCTATGAGAAGAGAGTTGTTTTACAGCTGATGATGTGGACTTATTTAGTGTGCTAAGAAATGTCAAACTTTAATATGGTACTTTGGAAACTCGTGGAGATAAGAATCATCTAGAGAGCTTGCTTTAAAATGCAGATAGATGTTCCTCAGTCAGGTGATCATACCACATCATACCATAGATGGTAATTCTTGTTGGTTGTAGGTACCGTTGTGTGATGAAAATGGCGCTTTACCCCAGTGACCTCCCTCCCCAAACGCACAACCACACTCTCATTATGAGAAAAATATCACCCAAACTCCCAAATGAGGGACGTAATGCTCCTCAAAATTGTGAAAGTCATCAAAAAGAGGGGAATTCTGAGAAACTGTCATAGCCAAGAGGAGCCAAAAAAGCCATGATAACTAAATACATTGTTGTATCCTGGATGGGGTCCTGAGACAGAAGAAATGCATGGGTCGGGGACGGGAGTGACTAATGAATTCCAAATAAAGTATGAGGTTTAGTTAATAATAATGTACCAATGCCAATCCATTAGTTGTAACAAATGTACATAGTGATATAAATATTGGGAATGTGGGAGACTGAGTACAGGGTATACAGGGGCCCTATTTAAAATTTTTCTGTAAATCTAAAACAATTCTAAAATTAAACGTTTATTTTGATAAATACAGATGCTTGGGTTAGGTAGGATGGAAGAACCAGCATTTTAAAAAAATTGAGATACAATTTACATATAATGACATACTATAATCTTACTTGTTCCAATCAGTTTTTATGAATGTGTATCAAGACATAGAGCATCTCTCTCATTCAACAAAACTTCCCATGCCGCTTCCCAGTCAGTATCCCAGTCCCAGATGCAGCCACTGATCTGATTTCTATAACCATAAGTTAGTTTTGTCTAATCTAGAAATCCACATAAATGTATCACATAGTATGTACTTCTGGGCATCCACTGTCTTTCAGGAGAACATTTGTGAAATTCATCCATGAAGTGTATCTTTATTTTTTATTGCTGAGTAGATTTTTATTGTATGAAAGTATCATAATTTATTTAAAAACTCTTCTGTTGATAATTATTTTTAATAACCATAGAAGCGATTCTGAAGCAGGTGGTCCACAGATACCATTTTGAGAAACCTTGCTGTAAAAGGTAGGATGCTCATTCCATTATCTCTCAGTTAATAAACCCTTCCAGGCATGAGAAGATAACTAAGTATTGAAGAACACTAATGCACCTGCAAAGTAATGTGTCCAGCCTGTCTCACTAGCCAGATAAAGCTGAAAAATTAACAACAATAGTTTCATAATGAAAAAGCAAGATGTATTAGAATGTCTGCATAGATGACAGAAATAATTTGCAGCCAAGAGGTCTCATTTGTTTTTTGTAGTGCATGACGCTGTATCTGTTTATCAGCCTTCAGAGGCGAAGGAAAACAAAGGATGAATACAGTCAGTGTGTTTCCGATGAGGCAGTAAAGATTGCTGTTCATCGCTGGGCAATTTGGCCAACACCAACTGAGTGTCTGCAGCATCATGTATCAGACATAAGATGTACACAGCACTGAGAGTTTACAGGACTAGCGCAGAGAAGGAAACAGCCCAGTGAACTACAGGGAGCAGTAAGATGAACAGGTGGAAGGAATACACGTCTGAATTCAGAAGTTAGAAGGAAACGAGGAGCCAAGGGTGCTGGCTTGTTGCTCTCAGTTATCTGGGGTGCAGTGACAGGGACTGAGAACACAAGTAATATTCTGAATAGGTAAAAAGAGGCTGTTGCTGAACCCCATGCTTTGAGTGTATACCACATGGCAGGAAGCTGCTTCTGTCCCCACAGAGACTCAGATTCTCCAGCACCGACAGAGCATGTGGGACTCCCTTCCACAGCTTCATGAGAAATGCAAGAGTGAATTGAAATCTGTTCGCACTCTCTCCATATCCACGGATGGCAGTTTCTCCCTTGTGTGTATTTTCCCTCTTGCTTGTTCTCATTATCTCTTTGTTCTTTTCTTTTGTTTGAGCATTTCATCTTGTAAATGTCCTTTTCATTTTACATTTTTACTCTCTCAATAATATTTCTAAAGCTTATGTTGGTATTTAAATGAAAATTACATTTAGCATTTTAAAGTAGATTTGGAAGAATTAGAAAGTGCGAAAAGCCTGTGCCATCAGAGAAATGATCTGAGTGGTTTTAAAAGAGCCTTGCCCTCATCCAGCAGTACAGCAGCGTGAATCTGAAATAGGAATACCTAGATTGAGCTCAGTCCCTGTGGAGGAACCTATGTGTCTTTCCCCAAAGTTTGCAAGGAACTCGGTTGATGGGAATCAGTCAGGATTAGCCAGCCTTGCTTTCCAGACAGCCTGTGATCTCATTTGATTTGCTGTTTAGATTGGCTGCAAAAGGCCCCCAAGATTATTTGATGGTTTAATGCTTGGCCTTGTTAGACTGTTATAATTTGGTGTCCAATACTTTGTGCTATTCCACACACGGTCTTTGTCTGGCACACTGGATTCAAGTGTTTAATTCTTATGTAACCAGAAATAAAAGTCTCCAAATCCTGGAGGTTGTACAGTCCCTGAGGTCATTTTAATTGTTGGGAGAATTGAGACAAATTTGCCTAAGAAATATAAACCACGTCTAGTGTCAAACTTTTCTGTGACTAACACTCAGCTCAACAAATCCTCACTCTCTGATACTGATTATCTGCGTTTGCCTTGCTCCTGTGGCATCAGGTGGGTGGTGCACAGGGTTTCTTAAAACCTCGGACCACAAAATGACTGGAAGGTGCGCCATAAGACCACACCTTAGCTTGAGAGTTGGTTGTTTTCTTTCTTCTTTGTGTTGCATTTAGGGCATCATGACTCCTTTGCTACAGCTCTGAAGTGGTTAGTGGAGAAGACCTATTTCATTCTTAAGAATGAAGGTTAGGGGGCACCTGGGTGACTCAGTGGGTTAGAGCCTCTGCCTTTGTCTCAGGTCATGATCCCAGGGTCCTAGGATCGAGCCCCGCGTCGGGCTCTCTGCTCAGGTCGGGGAGTCTGCTTCCCTCCCTCCCTCTCTGCCTACTTGTGATCTCTCTGTCAAATAAATAATTGAAATCTTAAAAAAAAAAACAAAACAGGAATGAAGGTTAGGAGCTGGGCTTGAGTTTAGTTCAAATCTCTCCCTGCTCTTACCTCTGGGAATGTTTTTAAGCACTCTGGGTCTCATTTGCCTCATCTTTAAAATGGGAGATCAAAATAATATATACAATTAGTATGCAGCATTCATAGAATTATTTTGATGATAGATTGGGTTTTCCCCGCAAAGCACTTGAACAAGTCATAGATCAGAGCAAGGGCCTACCACATGTTAGCCATTGATGTGTTTATTGCTTTAAATTTTTTGTCTTTTTTTTTTTTTCTTTCTACTCCTTGCATATTAGTGGGCAGAATGATTTTGATTGGTGATTTTAGTCTTATTCAGAATGCAACTCTTTAATATAAAGATATGTTCACAGCTACTTTTCTCTTATTACAGCATTCTGGTGTTACTCCTATTCATAGCGCTTTTGCTAGATGTTTACCATTCTATAATTCTTTGTGGTATATCAGTGTACTAGTCTCCATTTCATAGATATGCAAACCAGACCCAGATAAATAATGCATATTAATCAAGAGTTGGCTAGTAAGTTATAAGAACTCTTCTCAAAGCTAACATGTCAGTCCCTTTGGAAAAAACTTTAAGTTTTTATTTAGTTTTTAAGTTTTAGTTAGTGAAAACACAGTGTAATATTTGTTTCAGGAGTATGATACAGTGATCTGATGCAACACCCAGTGCTCATCATGATAGGTGCACTTCTTAGTCCCCATCAGATATTTCACCCCTCTCTCCATCCACTTCTCCTCTGGTAACCATGAGTTTGTTCTCTAGAGTTAAGAGTCTGTTTCTCTGTTTGCCTCCCTCTCTCTTTCCCCCTTTTTGCTCATTTGTTTTGTTTCTTAAACTCCACCTATGAGTGAAATCATATGGTATTTGTCTTTCTCTGACTGATTTATTTCACTTAGCATTATACTCTCTAGCTTGATCTATTTCGTTACAAATGGCAAGATTTCATTCTTTTTCTGTCTGAGTAATATTCCACTGAAATATATGTATATTGCTTCTTCTTTATCCGTTCTTGAGTCACTGGATGCTTGGGCTGTTTCCACAATGTGGCTATTGTAGATAGTGCTGCAATAAACATCAGGGTGCATGTATCCTTTTGAAGTAGTATTTTCATATTCTTAGGGTAAATACCTAGTAGTGCAATTGCTGGATTGCAGAGTAGTTCTATAACTTTTTGAGGAAACTCTCTACTGTTTTCCAGAGTGGGTGTACCAGTTTGCTTTCCCACCAACAGTACAAAAGGATTCCTTTTTCCCCATATCCTTGCCAGGTGTGTTGTTTGCTGAGTTATGATTTTAGCCATTCTGACATGTGTGAGGTGATATTTCATTGTGGTTTTGGTTTGCCTTTCTCTGATGATCACTGATGATAAACATCTTTTCATGTGTTTGTTGGTTATCTGGATGTCTTCTTTGGAGAAATGTCTATTTGTGTCTTCTGTCCATTTTTAAAATCTGATTATTTGGGTTTTTTGGGGTATTGAGTTTTATAAGTTTATATGTTTTTGAATATTAACCCCTTGGGGAAAGACTTTAGATTAGCAATGAATGAAAAACCTGATTTAGTAAAGAATACTGTAAAAGAAAAGAGCTCAGTGTTTGGGTGGTTGGTGAATTTTTATAATTTCTAATACTGTCATTATGATGTTATTTGTATAATAAAAAATTTTAGAGAAAAAATAGTACTGTTTCCTAATATTTATATTGACAATTAAGGAAAACCATTTAACTCTCTTTCTTTTTCTGCCTATTTTTTTGTGTATTAGTCAGTGTGGGGTTGCCGTAACAAAATCCCATAGACTGGGTGGACAGGAATTTATTTCCTATAGTTCTGGAAGCTGGGAAGTCTAAGATCAAGGTGCTGGTGGATTCACTTCCCTAGTGAGGGCTGTCTTTCTGGCTTGCAGATGGTCTCCTTCCTGCTGTGTCCTCACATGGTGGGAGAGTGGGGAGATGGTCAGAGAGAGAGAAGTTGGAAGCGGGCTTTCTGGGATCCCTTTTTATAAGGACACGAATTGTGTCATGAGGGCCTCACTCTCATGACCTCATCTTAACCGATCTTACCTTCTGAAGACCCCATCTCGAAGTACCAACCTATTGGGGGTTAGAATATGAATGGAGGGCACAATTCAAACTATAGCAGTTTGTTTATGGGTGAGAAACAGCAATAATTTGTGACAACTTTTCATAAAGCAAAATTATTGTGCAACGTGGGATTTTAGAGGATCCTATGTTTTTAAGTTTAAAAGTACATTATGGAATATGAACATCAATTTCACTGAGAAAGGTTTAATAAAAACTAAGCTATTTGAATTTTAGAAATCTCTAAAGAGCGGACTCATAGGCACATTTCTTGTCAGACACCTTTGTAGTAAAATTTGGCAAGTACTTAGATGGTGTTATAAATCACGAGTTCTTTTTTTTTTTTTTAAGATTTTATTTATTTATTTTACAGAGATCACTAGTAGTCAGAGAGGCAGGCGGGGTGGGGGGGAAGCAGGACCCCCACTGAACAGAGAGCCCCATGCAGGGCTCAATCCCAGGACTCTGAGATCATGACCTGAGCTGAAGGCAGAGGCTTAACCACTGAGCCACCCAGGTGCCCCTAAATCATGAGTTCTTAAACTTCCTCTGTCTTTCTCAAAGCTAGTGAATTTACTAGGGTCTGAAATTACCAATTTGGGAGTCATACATCTCTTTGGGTTAATATTGTGCCTTCCTAAAGGTGCTTCTACAGTGTGAATGTGTTCCCTAGAAGGCAGGGGATAGTAACTCCTGAGCACAGGCAATTTCTCCTTCACAAGAAAGAATCAGAATGAAGGGAACCTAGTACCTCTAAATTTGGAAAAGTGGAGGGAGAAGAAAAGTATCAGGGACATGATCCTGAATGTTCCATTAGAATCCTGTGGAAGATGATGAACCAAATGAACAGAACGTGATCATCTAGGTGCAGGAGGGTGCCTAAAAGGGCCCCTTATTGGTATGATTGGTTTACTAATGTTTTAAATAGAAATAACCCAATACACACCAATTTTCCAGTTCCAGAGAACCACCAAAATGTGTGAATTGCATGACTATTGCTATTTTTTCAGATAAGGGAAAAGCTAGATATGTGGAACTGTAGTTCCTTTTAACAGATAATTGAGAAGGTGACTCTCAGTTGAGGAGAGGCCTTGAAATCGAGAAGTTTTCACTCTGGTTCATTTGAAATGTCAAGCAGCACAAATTATATTTTATAATAATGATTACAAAAGTCTCTCTGTACATCTTGAATTGCTTCCAATAAAAGGGAGGTCCAAATAATCACCTCTAAGTTAATTATTAGATAATCAGTATTTCATTTTAAAATAAAATGGGCGTAACATGGGACAATACTTAAAGTAAATTCCTTCATATCCAATTTCATTGTAAAGTTGCTTCATGATTAAAGTTTTACCAGAAGTTACGCTGTGGCATTAGCAGACTGGAACATGAAATAGTAAATACTGGCTGTAGGGATATTGGTAACTTTGTGAACTCTTCGTGATTAATCATTCATATGTCACCAAGTAGTTACTGTTTCAGCATGGTCATAACCCAACTAAAAATGTGAGTTTTCCAGTTAAAACCAAAGGAACAAAAATGACTTCTCAGTTAATAACAGTATTGCCCAACATCACAGATTACAACTAACAGAGTTCCTGTAGAACAGTTTCTCAGCCATGGGATTATTGGCATTTTGGGGAAGATCATTCTTTGTTGTAGTGCTGTTCTGTCTTGTAGGAGGTTTATTCTGGGGTCTCTACCCTCAAGATGACAGTAATGCCCTCTTTTTAGTTGTGAGAACCAAAAATGTCTCCAGACACTGCTCAGGTCCCCTGGCCTTGGTGGGGTTGGGAGTGGGGGAGGAAGATGGCCCCAGGTTGAAAATCCCTGCAGTAAGGGAATACACGTACCAAATTCTTAGATGGTGAATAGCTTAGTCTCTGGTATTTGACCCAAGATTAGATTTAGGTTTTATGGTCCTGAGTCAAACTTTTCTTTAAATTAGATTATCTCATCTGATTCATTCTGAACCTAGCTTGGTATAGAGCAATGTGTATCAGTTCTCAAAATTCGTGTTTTAATGGTTCTATAATTCAGATTGTCCCTTTTGCTTGCACATTATAGAACTAAAATTTCAAGTGACTTTTTTTTCCTAAACATCACAAAGGGCGAAAGAGGCTCTATTTTTACAACAGATATTTTTAAATGGTGTTTTAAATGGGGGCACCTGGGTGGCTCAGTGGGTTAAGCTGCTGCCTTCGGCTCAGGTCATGATCTCAGGGTCCTGGGGTTGAGTCCTGCATCGGGCTCTCTGCTCAGCAGGGAGCCTGCTTCCCTCTCTCTCTCTCTCTGCCTGCCTCTCCATCTACTTGTGATTTCTCTTTGTCAAATAAATAAATAAATAAAATCTTTAATTAAAAAAATATTTTAAATGGTTCATATGCTCAGGATTTGCATCCAATAAGTAGGTGTATTTGTAGAAGTCACAAGGAAAATTAAGAAATACCAGAGAATGACTCTGCTTACATCTTCTTGGCACATTGGCCTAGACTAGGATCTTTCTGAACTTCTTTATTGACTTACCTTCTTTCGTTAATCTGATTCATATTTTCTGGGATGTATTTATAAAAACAAAAACACGCAGGCCTTACAAATCTTGCTGAACCTTCATTACACTGAAGATGGAAATTCTCCCGCCTTTCTTTCACACACACACACACACACATACACACATACACACACATACACAAACACACAAACACACACACACATACGCACACAAACACACACACACATACACACACGCACACAGATGCATTCACACATTTCCTGCAGCAATGGAAAGTAAAAGTGTATGTAATTACAAAGAAAAAGTCTAAAAATTTTAAAAGATTTTTTTAATGACAAAGGGAAAGGAAGTATAGAATTCTTTCTGTCTTAGCACTAACCAAATGTGCGTATATACAAAATGGCCACATTGAAGAATAAGGTGCTCCCAGAAGTAAATTTTACTAGACCAGCATCACCCTCTACATTCCCTATTTTTGTAAAATTTCCCTATCTATCACACTAAAACTTCTCACTGTAAGGTTTTAACCTATTGGACCCTAAAGTTAGCCTAAATGGGAAATATTGGGATGGAGTAGATATGCTTTAAGCAATTGTTTCCAAAATATAAGGTTTGTCAGTAGTGAAGAGTATGTGCACACTTGACGCCATCTTCCTGGGACTGAGGAGAGAAGAGTCAACAAGGAAATAGAAGTGATGTTTATGCGTGTCACGTTCCACACAGTTTTGTAGTTTCTTTGTATGTGTGTTTGATTGTATAGAGGATATCTTATATTCATGTAGCAAGCTTTGTTTTGAGCGTCTGTTATATGCCATGATTTGATAAGTGCTAGGGGTACGATGATAAGTAAAGCAAAGGTCCTTATCTCAGTGGACGTCTAATCCAGTGAAGGCAAAGTGATATACAAACAGATAATTGCAATGAGTATGACCAGGGAGCTATGGGGAGGTGACCTTCCACCTTATCCTCAGCGAGGCAAGGAGGGGTGAGGAGGGCTGTGCATTGGCACAGACCCAAGAGAAGAGGAAGCCATTATCATTTGTTCACTGGAGCCATTTTAAAGTGCATGTAGTGGAGAAGCCAGAGGACAGGGCAGTGAGAGTAGAAGGAACAAACACGGTGTATGAGTCAACCAGAAGACTCTGTGGGATTCTTTAAGGTCTTTGGTGTGGCTACTTGTACAGCACTAATGATGGAAAATTAGAAGGTAAGGCTGAGAAATGAAACAAAAGTTTTTGAGAGCCTTCAATTACATGCTGTATGAGAGAGACACTCTTATTATGCCCATGTACTACATCCTTCTTTTTACTTTTGGTCATTGTGCAGAAAACTGACTAGCACATGCAGTGTTCTACAGGTCGAAATTCTCTTCACACACTTCTTACTATTTGATTCTCACAAAACAACCCTATTTCCTGTAAGAGTAAACTCCATGAGAGAGGTTAAGTTACTTAGTTTGCTGGCAATATGTGGTGGTAGAATTGGAACGCAAGTCCTCCTGACACCGAGTCCTCACTTACCTCCTGTTCTCTCATCATCTATCTCAGAGAACCTCCAGCCCTTTAGAGTTAGGAGAAGGAAATAGCTCACCAGTATTCAGAGAGGATGAGAGAGAGGCAGAGACAGAGAGATGGACAGAGGCATACATACCTGAGGAGAGTTTTTCTCATAAAGTTGTCATAGCACACATTTAGCCAGCCCTTGTTTAGAAAATGAAAGTGATTAATACTGTGCAGCTGAAAACTTAAATTTCTTGTGTTAAAAAAGAAAAAGTCACACAGAAGAAGAGTAACAAGAAAGAAATATGTATTTTAAAGCTATATTATATTAATTAGTATGCATTGATTATTTACACCAGTTAAAACAGTGTATTACTGGTGAATGATTAGATCAGTGGAACTGAGTAGAAACTCTAGGATACTTCTAAAGGCATTAGAATTTAGTATATGACAAAGGTCATCCTTCAAATCTGTGTTAAAGATTTAATTTAATAAGTATTAGGAAAAATGGATATTCATTAGCATAAAAGTAAATATATTGGATAAATTAGGTTGGTTTTCCATATCTCACATGAGGCTACATTACAAATGAATTAGAAATTTAACCATAAAAAAACCCATAAAAATATTTTTTAAAAACCATGAGAGTATTGCTTTGTATTTTGAATTACAAAAGCCTTTCTAAATATGACACCACCCAGACTCTATTAAAATGAAATATTTTGGGGGTGCCTGGGTGGCTCAGTGGGTCAGGCCTCTGCCTTCAGCTCGGGTCGTGGTCTCAGGGTCCTGGGATCGCCCCGCATCAGGCTCTCTGCTCAGCGGGGTGCCTGCTTCCCTCTCTCTCTGCCTGCCTCTCTGCCTACTTGTGGTCTCTCTCTCTCTCTGTCAAATAAGTAATACAATCTTTAAAAAAAGTCTTTTAAAAAAAAAACGAAATATTTTGGAGTGCCTGGGTGGCTCCGTTGGTTAAGCATCGACTGTTGTGTTCCGCTCAGGTCATGACCTCAAGTTTGTGAGATCCAGCCCCATGTTAAACTCTGTACTCAATGTGGAGTCTCAGCTTCTCTGTCTCACTCCCTCTCTGCCCTTCCCTCCCTCTCTTTCCCTCGCTCTCTCTCTAAAAAGAAAAAAAGAAATATCTTGACAAATTCAACTAACAAATACACACACAATTTCATTCATAGAAGAATAAACCATGAAGAAATAAAACAGGAAAAAATGGTAAAACATGTTTACAACTAATACTAGAAAAAGAGTTAATTTCTCTTTTTTTAAAAAAAAGTCTCCTATAATTGGTGAGGAAAGACCAATAAACCCAATGGAGAAATGTATAAATATTTTCTAGGAAAGACAATGGAATTGGCTTTTATGCATGTGAAAAGATACCCTACCTTACTCATAAAAATAAAATTATAAGTTTTAAAACTACATTGAAACATTGGTATTCTTTGAAAATATTTTTAAACATTTTTGGTCTAGGATCAAACTTTTTCTAGGATGTGGGAAAATATGAACTCTCGTAGAAATGTTAACTTGTTACATTTCCATACATTCCATGCATTTCCACATCTATGGAAAGCCATTTGGCAATATCTATCAGAACTATAAATATATGTGTATCTGCCCCCAGAATTGCACTTCTGAAATATAATATGCAGATCAACTTAATGAACATAAAATAACCTCAGTCCAAGGTTGTTCACTGAAGTTTTGTGTTTAAAAGCCAAGGATGGGAAATAATCCAATGTGCCTCAGGAGAGGACTGGTTAAATGCACTAGCTTGCATCTGTTGCCACAAGAAAGAATGAGGTAATTCTATAGATACTAACACTAATTAATTTTCATGATTTATGGATGCACACCCAGATATAGTTACATATTTCATATACAGAAGTACTCTAGAACTACATCCAGACAACTGATCAACACTTGTTGCCTCTGGATAAAAACCTGGGTACTCAAGTGCTGAGCTGGGAGGGAGATTTTTTTGCTATAAACCATTTTGTACCTTTGGAACTTGGTACTATGTACACATTGCCTTTTAAAAATAAATTCTGAATTTTTGAAAAGGGGGAATTTGAGTTGGGTCTCACAGAACATGAAAGTCTTTCAGAATCCACCATTGCTGAGGTGATTGCAATAGCTTAGAATCCACTTGGCATAGCAGCATTTTGTTCTAAGTACTGGGGGTTGCTATGCAAGTCATTAAGTTACATCATCTAGTTCTGCTTGACTTGGTCTTTTCTTGAGCTTCTCTTACCATTGGCATCTCGCCAGTTTCCAATTCAGTATTTCTGAATCAAATTCTTCTAGAAAGACTATTAGGATTGGCCAATTATTTACCATCATCTCTGGAAGTTTGTGCTCTCATGCCAAATCATTATTTGCCAGTGGTCAGTCTGTGTATTGGCTAACCTTGGGCAATCACGTGTGTCCAGGTAGATAGATAGTATGCATTCAGTTGTGTGCAGTGGGAATTCTTTAGAGAGACATTGCTTCTCTACTTCTCCTGGCAGCCACCACTCTATTTGCTTCCCCTTGCAGCAAACCTCCCAAAACAACCTACTTAATCTTTGTCTCAATTTCTCTCTTCTCAATTGTTATTAGATCCATTCCAATGAAGCTTTGGCCCCTACAAGTAGAATAATACTATTTATCTCACAGTCACCACTGACCTTTCCTAAACTTCTAAATTTGAAGAAAATGATCAGTCATTCTTTTATTTTGGCTTTCAGCTGTCTCACTGACTATTTGGCAGCCTAGAATTAAGAGAGAGGGAAAGGTGGGAATGTCTCTAGGGATTCTACTTTATCTGTGTTATTTGAATATTTTAGGAGAACATTATGTGTATATGACCTGTATAAAAGTTCTAGAACCTTTACTTATTTTTTAAAGATTATTTCTTTGTTTCAGAAAGAGAGACAGAGAGCACATGTGTGGGTAGAGAGAGAAGCAGACTCCCCAGTGAACATGGAGCCTGGCACAGGGCTCAATCCAAGGATCTTGAGATCATATCTGAGCTGAAATCAGACACTTAACTGACTGAGCCACCCAGGGGCCCCTAAAATTTTTAGAAATATTAAAAATAGAATACTTTTCTAACTAGTCTTACAGTATTAGTTTAGAGCATGGCTGTATTCAGGGATTAAATAAAAATCTTAATTATTAGTTTCTCAATCTCAGTTCTATTCTTCTTTGTTTTAATGCATTTTCATACTGTCCCTACTTTCCTGCAATATGGCTGCCAGTTATTCTAAGATGATTATCTCTTCTGAGCAGCTCAGCTTTCCTCAACTATGAGGTTACAAAGAGTCCTGGAACTGAATCTCACTGAATTATGATTGGGTAATAACCAAGCATGAACTAATCACTTTAGTCAAAGGGTGTGTTAATTTGATTGGCGAGGACAGGTTACGTGGTCACGTTTGGTGTTATGGATGGAAGGGGCTCCACACCACATGATTAGGAGAGATGGAGGAATAGCTTTCAGAATCAGGGTCCTGGCACCAGAAGAAAGGTAGAATGTCTTAACTACTACTAAACATATTTACTTTCCTTTAAGTTGTTCGAAGATTACTAATGTGTATTTTTCCTGAACTTTCTAAGCTCAGCTTACAATCATTTTTAAAGGCATTTAGCTACCTTCCTACCAACTGCTTATAAATAATGCTAAGCTCTGAGGCTCTCAGCCCTTAAGAAACATCTATTTTTTCCTTATATGATTTTTGGGTAAACTGACAATGAAATGTCTGATTCTCTAGGGCACTATTGGGAAGAAATAGAGCAATTTGTTTGCCAGCATTACTTTCTGAATAAAAATGCAAGTTAATAACTTGGCTCATCTTAAGGAAAAGCATAATAATGCTTTTATTTCATGCAGTTTTTTACTTTCAAGTCAAATATGCCTCGATTTGAATTAACATGGATGAGAGTTATTTGGTAATTCCTCTTAATTGGTGGGAGGAATATTGACTATAAATCCCGAGCCTATCTCATCCCAGTAAACCCTACATCTGTGTATCTTGATCAAAATTGGAATGAGTGCAAAGGGATAACTGTGAAGGGAGAGATAAACGGCTAGAAGCTGTTAGCATTCATTGTGGCTACCTCTCCATGTTGGCCTACAGATATTTTGGGAAAAGCACAAATTAATGAATACAGAGGCAGGCTGCCATGACTTAATGAAACATACCATTTTTGTTTCCCCGCTGGCTTTATGTCAGCAGGGAGTGAATTGTCTGACACAAACATCTGTTTATCTCATGAAGCCAGCCAAGTGATCTTGTACAGCTTTCAGGTGAGTTCTGCAGTAAGGCAGGTAGATAAGAAGGTTACTGAAGGTAATGACAAAAACACAATGGCACCACCACAAATCTATGCTGAGGACCTCTTACGTTGCAGGACTTGAAGTTTTAATAGTGGGACAGGAAAACACAGTCATGACCACAGTCTGTCTTTATGACTGAAGAAATAAAAACAGATCAGAATGTGGCCAACTCATGGGAATCCAGTCTGTTTCAGGAAATCATGGAACAAACTCTTGGACCAACAGTTACTCTGCCTTTTCAACCTCATTAAGTATTGAGATAATTTTATATAAACCATATTTCTGGTGATTCCCTAGGTCCAATATAAATAAGTCAAACTCCTAGGTGTTAGGGCAGATGGAGAGGGAGAAAGGATCTGTAGGCAGACCCAAGTTACCTGAGAGTCAGGAGGGATTCCTCTGCACCTGTGCATTCACATGCGCACGTGTGCATACACACACACACACCCCTAGATAATTTGTAACCTCAGCCTAAAAAATGTTACACGGGATCTGGTGAAAACAGGATGGAAAAAATCCCCCATTGGGCGTCTGGGTAGCTCAGTGGGTTAAGCACCTGACTCTTGATTTCAGCTCCAGTCATGGTCGTAAGATCGAGCCTCTTGTTGGGCTCCACATTCAGTGCAGAGTCTGCTTAAGACTCTCTCCCCCTCTCTCTCTGCCTCTCTCCCTGCTCACCCTCTCTCTTGCTCTCTCTTTCTAAAATAAATGAAATCTCTTAAAGAAAAAGGAAAAAATGCCTGCTTTTCTCTAGATACAGAGCCCGTGGGAAAAGCCCGTGGGAAAATAAAAACATTTTTTTTTAATGTCTAATGACATTAAACATCAGATCTGTGTCATACCACAACAAGCAAGCCTAGATCTCCATCCTGTAGTTGGAAGTTGGAACTAGGAATTCACAAGGGAACACTATATGGATAGAAGCAGTAAACCATGCATTGGCAAAGGAGTAATCGTTCCTTTTTATTATCTCATTTAAAACCTCTTAACATTGAAACATGGTTACTTAACATTAAAACATGGTTTTATTATCTCATTTAAAACCTCTTAACATTGAAACAGTCTTCCAACCTCACTGAAATAAGATAAAATTTTGCATAAAAAACTGAGTGATGCATGAGCTCTCTGAGATGTCTCCAAGGACCCCAGTCTAGGAAACCCTGCTATCTTCAATAGTTGTGAAGAGTTGTTAAGTTCCCTCAACTTGGACATTCATAGATACCAGCATTAATTTTTATAATAATTGCATTACTGTTATGAGGAGTGGAAAATGAATTATTAAGTACACAATCAGTTTATTTGGTTCTTAACATGTCTTGCAAATAGCAGGTGCTTGATATATATTTGTTGATTTTATGAACAGTCAAAAATATTGCTGCTCTACAGGACATCAATAATTAACAAGGAAAGGGCAGTTTACACACAGGCAAAGAATTCTGGTGAGCACCTTAATTTTTGAACAAAAGAAAGAATTGTCCTGTGAAGTTGTAAAGAGACAAAACATTTGGATGTTATGTTTTATGACTTGATTCCCTCATTTAAATTAGGGGAGACAATGGCAGTAGTCATTTAATTCTTTTTCATCATCCCATTTTCTGCTTGCAAGAATTCAAGTGGCATTTCAAAATCATCAATCTGTTGTCACTGTCCTTTGTACTTTTAAGTGTAAGCAAAGCTAATTTAGGAAGGAAACCACTATTCCTCTGAGGGCTTGATTTTAACAAATGATAGATAAGTTTTAATCATCTCCTCCTGCCCAGACTCTTGGCTCCAGACCTATGTGGTTGTTCACCTTCAGACCTCCCCAGGGGTAGCACTGCTGACTGTGCACTAGGCTGGGCTGAGGAATAAGCTGCTCTTGACATGTAGCTGCCTAAGGCTTCTTTTCTCTTTGAAATAATTATGTAAGTTAGCTACTTGTGGTTTTGTCTGCTCCTAGGATTTGGGAGCAGATGGTGAATTCTCACCTCAGCTGGATGAAAGGGCCCTCAAAACATTTAGCAGTATTTACCAGGTGAATTTTACTGTTTGTGTTGTGGGCATGTAAGACTTAACAGCCTCAGATACCTAAATCTAGGTGATGGAGGGGATCAATTTCAAAACTAAACCAAACCGAGAATGCATGGTTCTGTTCCTGATCAAATCAACCAGATGTAGGGGAAGCTCATTTAGTTGAAATTTTTAAACCGAGAGATCCTCAGGATTCCTTTTCTCTGCAATTGGTTTTATATCTGACACTTTTGCAAGCTGTGGTAATATGATTTCACTCTGGTTGTATTCGCCAAGGTTATCCCACCTTGGCCTTTTTATTGCTTATATTCTATTAGAAATTAGTTTAGTGTAGGAGTAATAGCTGCTGTGGACTTTAGATCTTTTCACTCATAAGATTTGTATTTTTTTTATCCATATCCTGACAATACCATATCACAACTCCAAGGACATAAGGACAGCTTTTTCTGTGCTGCAATGAAATCTAGGGGGTGTGAGAATTTCTATAGTGAGTAGACACCTGAGCACCATCGATGCTTGCACAATCACTGTTCTTAGTGAGCAAAGAAAGAATATATTGTAACATTTTCACCTCTTCCTCCATTCTTAAATATAACAAGCACTAATAGAGTGTAGTCTAAATTTAACCAGTCTCCAGTGAAGTCAAGTATGAGAATTTTACTTGAGATTTTGTTTTGTCTCTTCACACTTACCTTGAAGTGAATCAAGACCATATGGTGCCTACCTTGGTCTGTACTTGCATCTGTGTTCCTTTTTTTTTTTTTTTTTTTTTTTTTATAAATCAGTTTTAAGTGAGACTATCTTCATGTATGGAATAGTTAAGTCTATTTTTGTGTCTTTAGAATGTTTCTAACAAATTTATGTGCCTAAAGATTATCTTCGAAGGGAAACAGCAGAGTAGCTATGAAGGAAGATGCTGAGAATTCAGAAAGTGCTGACAGAAAGCTGCAATCACTCTCAAAAAACATGTATCTTAGTATGCCTTAGGTCTTCCATGCAGAATTTTATGGATAGCCTCTTGTAGCATTCCTTACTATCTTTTTTTAATTTTTAAAAGGGGTTTGTTTATTTATTTATTTGAGAGAGAGAGAAAAAAAAGAGGGAGAGCATGTGTGGGAGGGGCAGAGGAAGAGACATCAAGCAGACTCCATGCTGAAAGCAATGCCTGATGCCAGGCTTGATCTCACGACCCTGAGATCGTTACCTGAGCTGAAATCCAGAGTCAGATGCTTAGCTGACTCTGCCACCCAGGAGCCCATTGTAGAATTATTTTTTTTAAATAAGGTTTATTTATTTTTAATTTAAATTTCTTTTAATTTTTTTCTCACCGTAACCCATACCCTCCCCAATGTCCATCTCTCAGTCACCCCATCCCTCCCACCTCCCTCCCCTCCCCCCGCAACACTCAGTTTGTTTCCTGAGATTAAAAGCAAAGATTAATAAGGGAAACAAGATTCATTTCACAAGTAGAATTTTTCAGTTCTCACCTCAGTCAGCTTCTTTTAATTATTTGACACAATTGGCCACTCTCATTTTTAACATAACTTTTTCAATTTTCTGAGAAACCATTATGCCCATTTTCTCCTACATTAATGGTTACTTCCTAGCCTTCTCTACTTGCTTCTCCTTCCCTTCCTAACTTCAGTAAGTTGAAATATCCCAGGATTCAGTCTTTGGATATCGCTTTCCCATCCATACACACTTCCTTTGTGGTCACCATTAACTATTTAGTTCTGAATATCATATATGTGCTCTTATAACATTCAAACCAGTATCATAAACTCCAACCTCTTTCTGACCTTCAGGCTTTGTATTCAATTGCTTACCAATTGCTTACTGGAAATTTTTTCTTGAATATTCAGTGAATGTTTCATATTGAATATATCCCACAGTGAACCCTTGATTACCACATTCATCTCACATCCACTTTATTTCCCAGACTCCTTAATCTCAATACATGTCACATTGCCATTTACTCACTTGTTGAAACAAAATTTTGGAATCACTCTTGACTCCTCCTTTTATAGTAGGGCATACGTTCAAATAAGCAGTGAATGCTGTTAGTTCTTTGGCTTCCGTATATTGTTCAAATTAAAAAGCTTCTCATCTCCCTCAGTACTAACCCTAATCTAAGCCACCATCATTTCCTACCCAGTTTCTGACAAAGACTTATTAAATGGTCATACTGCTTCTAGTCTTGCACACTGATTCTACATAATCAGTAAGAGAAACTTTTAAATAACATAAACAGAATGGATCAAGAAGATGTGGTATATATACACAATGGAATACTATGCAGCCATCAAAAGAAATGAAATCTTGCCATTTGCGACAACATGGATGGAACTAGAGCGTATCATGCTTAGCGAAATAAGTCAAGCAGAGAAAGATAACTATCATATGATCTCCCTGATATGAGGAAGTGGTGATGCAACATGGGGGCTTAAGTAGGTAGAAGAAGAATCAATGAAACAAGATGGGATTGGGAGGGAGACAAACCATAAGTGGCTCTTAATCTTACAAAACAAACTAAGGGTTGCTGGGGGAAGGGGGGTTGGGAGAAGGGGGCGGGGTTATGGACATTGGGAGGGTATGTGCTTTGGTGAGTGCTGTGAAGTGTGTAAACCTGGTAATTCACAGACCTGTACCCCGGGGATAAAAATATATGTTTATAAAAAATAAAAAATTTAAAATAAATAAATAAATAAATGAATAAATAAATAAATAACATAAACTGGATCATGTCATTTCACTACTCAAACACTAAAAAGGTTGCCAGTCATTCTTAGAACAAACTTCAGATTCTTACCATGGCTTTTAATACACAAGCAACCTGGCCGTTATCTCCAACCAACCTCATTTCCTCCTGCTCTTCCTCTTTGACAGGCCAGCCCTGCTGGCCTCCCTGGGCTTTCTTGAAGTTGTTAAGAAAACTCCTACCTGAGAGCCTTGCTTGTCCTATTTCTGTTCATTGCCCCAGGTATGATCATGGGTCACTCCTCACAGCATCACCTCCTCAGAAGAGTCTTTCTTGACAACTCTACTTGAAATAACACCTACGGGACGCCTGGGTGGCTCAGCTGGTTGGACGACTGCCTTCGGCTCAGGTCATGATCCCAGAGTCCTGGGATCGAGTCCCGCATCCGGCTCCCAGCTCCAAGGGGAGTCTGCTTCTCTCTCTGACCTTCTCCTCACTCATGTTCTCTCTCACTGTGTCTCTCTCAAATAAATAAATAAAATCTTAAAAAAAAAAAAAAAAGAAAGAACACCTACTACACCATCTCTTTATCCCCTCACAATCCCTGACATTTTTTTTTTCTTAACAGTGGTCATTTCCTGGCTGTATATTTTATGTATGGGTGTATATGTACATATATAGGCATATTTATGTATGTATTACTGTACTTCCACCCTAGAATTTAATCTATCTGAAGGCAAGGGCATTATTGGTTTTGTCCACTTCTGTTTCTAATGCCAAGAATTGTGCCTAACCTCTACTAGATATTAAATAAGTAATTATTGGATGAATTATATGAAAAGGGAGCAAGACCTTTATGGTTATTGCCTATGAGGTGGAGCCTCCAGGTGACCGTGCAGAGATGCTTTGCCTGCTGAGAAGAATGCTCTCTGGCCTTTAACAAAGTGTCCTCACTTTCTTAATTATTGATTCCACTTAACTGAAGGAGCCTTGTCTACTGTAACTTCCTTTGGTCATGGAAATGTTCTATATCTTCACTACCCATGATGGTAGCCACTGCCACTATTTCAGTGCTTGAAATGTGGTTAGTTTATCAAAGCAATTAAATTTTTAATTAATTTTAGTTTTAATGAAAAAAATTTAAATTTAAGTGGTCACATTTGACTATCAAATTGGATAGCATAAGTCTAGGTCATAGAAGGCAAGCAATTGCCTGCTTTAAACATCAGACTGGGTCTTTTCTAATAAATATTAAATATTAAATGAACCTAAATTTCCTGGCTACATTGTCTTGTTTTTTTTTTTTTTTTCATCTTATATGTGTTTAGCTCATGCTAGCAATGCAAAGTGAGAAAATACAAAGCATCTCTTTTTCAGTGTGCTCAAAGCAGAAGGCCAATTCCCCAGCACAGTAAAGATGCTGCTGGCAAAGCCTCCCTTGCAAATGGGGATTAAGCAAGAAAACACAGGATACAATTGCTGTCAGTAAAGCCAGTCAGCAAAGCCATGGGTTTTTGTAGATTCCCACTTAATGATACATTGTTTTCTTTCTCTACAGCCAGTGCAGATTTGAATCTGTGGAATGCATACATTTATTGAGCAAGCAGAAAAGGATATACAAAAGTGAATTTGACATCTCCCTTCCAATAGTATAGGATTTCTGAAATATGACACAATATAATTTAAAATATGTAACTCTTACAACTAAAGGGACTGGTTATTATATCACAAACAGCTCCACTCCATTCTCTGATAAGAAGTAAATTTTTAAAACAGTATTGTTGTAGCATGTACAATGGCAAAGGAGAAGCCAGGTGCTATGTCACTTATTTTCACGGAGCCTGAACACAGGGCAGAGAGATGACACATGCGACTCCTTTTCTCCGTCCCACCCACTCTAGCCTGATCTACCATCTGAGAAAACAAACCAGAAGGTGTCCCAGGGTGGCGGAATAATTGTCAAGCATCATGCTTTTCTCCCTTTAAGTTAAGCTGATCTACGACTGACCAGATGACTACCGGGGTTTCTCACCCTCAGCACTGTTGGCAAGTTGGGCCAAATAATCCTCCGTTGTGGGAGACTCTCTTGAGCACTGCAGGTTGTGGAGTGGTATCCCCAACCTCTGCCTAACAGATGCCAAGAGTAGCTGCCCTCTCACTCCTCCTCGTGATAACCAAAATATCTCTAAGGTATTGCCAGTTGTCCCTGAGGACCACTGAAGAAGTCAAGAGCATCACAGCCTACTCACTTCCTGTGTTTACCTGGATCTTGACCTTTTATGTTTCATCTCTTCTCAACCCCGTGTTACTCTCTTGGATGTGAAAACTTCTTTGCCTTTAATTATTTGACCTTGGTATTCTCTTAGACTCAATTTTGGACTTGCCTGCTGATGCCTCTGTTCCAGATGGAACACCTTTGCCTCAACATTTCATCAGTCCTTAGATTCAGTACCGAACCTCAGCATGGACTTCCCTAATGTGTGTCTCTCTCAGATCTGCTTGTGATATCAAAGGCAGATTATACAACCCTCAGGGAAGGAAACTGTCTCATTTCTGGTGACCTCAGTTCTAGTGTCAGCTTGGTTGTTATCTTGGTTTTTTGGTATCTCCTTCTATTGGTTAAATAGATTCCTTAGGCCTCAATTTCCTTATCTTCCAAATGAAGCACTGATTTCTGTCTTCATTGCTTTAAAGGTTTTCAAGGTTTAAATAAGGTAATTGATATTAAAGTGCTTTGGAAAGATTTAAAAAACTCTTCTGCAGATATAAGGGAGTATAATAGTAACAGTGTTCCTAATTCCGTGCAAGCCTACAGAAAGTTACAGATAAGCTGTATCTCTATCCATTTAAAGGGAACATGAAGCTTGCTCCTGTCTTTTCTGACATATTGAGAGTGAGCTAGAATTTTCTAGACTGGACATTGGGGATGTCTCTTTTACTGTTTTGGCACCAGACTGGTCTGGCAAAATTCAACTTACCAACCCAAGTACTAATGTCAAATAGGGTTTGTGTTCTGCTTGAGGAAGAAAAATATTCTGGGTACCCACATAGTTCTCTGAAAGAAGTATGAGCTCCATACTCAGTGTTGAATTTTAAATGACTGCCAACCTCTCTCTTCTGTCATCTTAAAGCTCCCAGCCCCTAAACATGGGGGGACACTCCTGTTCCTCCCCCAGTCATGGAGAAGACAATGAGAAAAGCTCAGTAGAGGCCCCATGGGGTGTATTCCAGCATTTGGATCTGTAGCAGTTTTCTAGGCACACCTAGTACATTTCCCTCATGAGGCCATTGCCATATCCTCATCTTGGACCTTTAAAGCAGCTTCACCTCTCCCTGTGCAGGAGGTGTGTGTGCTTGTGTGTGTATTGATAATATGTGCACACTCCCTGTCAGGGTTCCTTCCAGCATATAGGAAATGCAGAAATCAGAAGGTCAAGCATTCCTAGAGCACATTTGTGACTTAATGAACAGGAACAGAAGAGGATAATTCTCTTTAAAGGTCTCTTTCCCAGTGAATGTTTGAGAATTACCATCTAGAAACCCTCCACATATAAACTAGGACTAGACTTCTCCCGTCAAGAGACTGAATAGATATCACGAGCCAAGCAGAAGTGAGCTGGAAAGTCCTTGTCTGAGCTTGCCAAGAGGCTTAGCCTTTATTTCAGGGTCAGAACCCTATCTTCTTTTGTCCAACTTGGAAATGAGGAATATATGTGCTTAGTATTCAGATGTGTCGTCCTTGAGAATGTGAACATTGAAGATAGCCAAGCAAGGGGAAATAGGTCAAAAGATACTGCACATAGTTAAAAATAGCCACCGCAGAAAATGTGTTTCTGTTTGGCATCATGCCTCTTCACGTTCACTTTAATTGGCCATTTGGCGTGCTGTGTAAAGCAGACAGCATTTCACACCTCTGGGACACAGGGGTTATGGTACTCTGTTGATGGCTCCAAACCACACAAATTGGAGACTAAGGTAGTTATTTCTACAATTAAAGCCAAAATTGCTTTCCTTTCATGTCAGCAAAGAGTCTAGTTCCAATGCAAAAATGTCACCCTTCTCTGTCTGCAGAGAAGCTATTCTCTGTTGAAGGCCCTCCCCTCCCCCTGCCTGACCACTCATTGCATGGTGTCAGATGATGTCACATGTCTAACCTTCCATTACACTCTGGCTGAGCCAACACAGCTGGATTCTCAGCCAACTATGAAGTTTAAATTGGTAATTCCAAATCTGTTCTATAAATTCCAGCAACAGTTGATTTGGCCAGAATTTCAATGTGATCTTCATGCCTGAGTTAAAAAAAAAAAAAAAAAAAAAAAAAAAGGAAGAAAGAGAACTAACTAGTCTCTAATGATCTACCTCAGGGAATATGTGAACCATTGAATTCAACTTTTTCTTTTTCTTTTTTTTAAATAAAGTTGCCTTCTTTTTTTTTTTGTCCTTCTCCCCTGTTCCACTGTTTATTATGACTATGGAGCCATGAACTTTGTCAATGGCCTAGGAAGCTCTGACTCTGTATTTATGACTAGGTAAGTGCATACTGTGAACATACGACTTTTTAAAGTGATTTTATATAGAAATATTAGAGATCAAGGAATAAAAGATTTTATTTTGCTTTGTAATAGAGCTGCAAATCAGCATATGTTCTGGTAATCTACAGGAAACAGCACTGTTTAGGGGAAGTGATCTATCTATGATAACTAGTAAACAGAACTTACTAGGAACTAGGAGTTTGGGGACTTTATAAAAAGCGCTTTAGAGAACATTCTAACATTTGTCCAAAAGGATATGACAATTCTAAGAACTATGGTGTGTCAGATGTTTTAAATTACTGAGCTCTCTCGCGGAACTCCTTCTCTACTTCTCTGGAGAAAAACATTTAGGCCTCTAGCCCCATATCTTTGAAATCCAGTGTTTTTTTGTGGGTTTTTTTTTTGAGATTTTATTTATTTATTTGACAGACAGAAATCACAAATAGGCAGAGAGGCAGGCAGAGAGAGAGAAGGGGAAGCAGGCTCCTGCTAAACAGAGAGCACTATGTGGGGCTTGATCCCAGGACCCTGAGACCATGACCTGAGCTGAAGGCAGAGACTTAATCCACTGAGCCACCCAGGTGCCCCTGAAATCCCATTTCATAGTTATCTCCTTCACTGGATTGCTTACGGTCCCTGCCTGGTTAAGTGAATATGGAGGGGTCCCGTGGAATGAGGTAGTGTGATCCAGTCACAAGCAATTACTAAAGGATTGTGAAAAGCAATAATTTCAAAAAATGTAGAATTGAGGATTATCTGAGGATAACTATTGTAAAATTGGAAATCAAATAACAAAATAAAAGAAACAAGCCAGTTGCTGGTCCCCTTAATTTCCTTATTGGGAAGCAGCAGATACCTTGAGGATGTCTTTGAAAATAAAACATATATATACATATATACATATATATATATATAAATATATTTAAGATTTATTTATTTATTTATTTGACAGACACATCACAAGGAGGCAGAGAGGCAGGCAGAGAGAGAGAAGGAAGCAGGCTCCCTGCTGAGCAGAGAGCCTGATGCGGGGCTCGATCCCAGGACCCTGAGATCATGACCTGAGCCGAAGGAAGAGGCTTTAACCCACTGAGCCACCCAGGCGCCCCAGAACTTATATTTTTAAGGGACAAAGATAATGTATAATATTTTGTTCCTCATGGTTGAAACAGATATCTTATAAAAAAGAAGTCTAAGCTAGCAGACATCCTGAAAAATGGATGGCATTTTAAAAATGTATTTATTTTATTTATGTGAGAGAGAGACAGACAGACAGACAGACAGAGTAGGGGGAAGAGCAGAGGGACAGGGAGAAGGAGAGAAATTTCCAGCGGTGCAGCAAGGGAGCACAGAGCCCCATGCAGGACTCCGTCTCAATACCCTGAGATTATGACCTGAACCAAAATCAAGAGTCCAGAAGTTAACTAAATGAGCCATCCAGGTGCCCCTGGATAGCTTTTTTCTTTTCTTTTCTTTTCTTTTTAATAATAATTTTCTCAGTCATTTCACACATAATACATATTTAAATTTACCTGGTTGTTCTTGAGTACCCCTGAAGCAATGTTGACCTATTTTCCATCATAGTGACCTAGTTTTCCCGCACTCATTTAAATTAACATTTTATTTATATAGTTAGCATAAAGTGAAATAAGTGGGGACTGATTAAGGAAATACAAAATGTAAGGCTACCCAGAGAGTTTAAGGATGCTAAACTTTGAAATAGAAGGTAATGTGGCTAATTTTTCAGAGAGAAGAGATTCAAAAGCTTTCTATAGATATTGTATCTTTTAATGAGTTTTGAGTCATAAACTAACTGCATCAAAGCACTGACCTCAGGACAATCCATTAGAAGTTTGGGAGGACTGATTTGACAGAGATTTGTTGTAGGATTGACTGCATCGTATTGGATTAGAATAAGCCTTTGCTTGATTGCACACTGCTTAGAGGGGAGGATTGAGAGCAAGGAGAATGAACTGCACTGGATGAAAAAATGGGGCATCTGGCAGATAAAGTAGAAGTTGGAGTCAAAAGAGCACCTAGTAATAATAGTGTTGACATCAATAATAACAACAGCGGTATTGACTCCTTTGTCTATGCTGGGCACTATGTGTAATCCTCACCCTACTTTCTACGAAATGGGAACTCTTGCTATCTAAATTTTATGGATAAAGGAACTGAGTTGTAGAATGTATTTAGTTTTCGACTTGTGGGGCTTAAGTTTCTCTAAGGCATCCAAAAGGAGGTGTCTAACGGGCATGTGGAATAGGACCCAGAACTTCAGGAGAAAAATATCTGGTCTGGAGATAATATAGTGGGAGCCTCTAGACTATAAATGATCATGTAGGCCACAGAGGTACATGAGGTAAAGTTTCATGACACTTTATAAAAGAATAAAAGGAAAAAAGAAAAGAATAAAAAGATAAAAGAAAATAGGATGAGAAATTATCTTTGGATTTGGTTATTAGTGGTCATAATAAAAACTATTTTCAAAGAGTGGAAAGGTCAAAAGCCATATTGTAGTGGATTAAAGAATGAAGTGTACTCCTCTAACATGTATACATATTTTTTTAAAGAATTATTTTCTTATTTTCGAGAGAGAAAGTGCAAATGGGGGGAGGAGCAGAGGGAGTGGAAGAGAGAAGTGAGTGCAGAGCCCTACTCAGAGCTCAGTCTCAGGACCCCAAGAGCAGAAACCAAGAATCGGTTGCTTAACCCACTGAGCCACCCAGGTGCCCCTAAGATGTTTACCTATTAATAAAAGGAGAGACATAGGTTAAGGACTTTTGTTTTAATAAAATATTTGGCAGAGGAAAAAGAGATTTCTTTTTTTTTTTTTTTTAAAGATTTTATTTATTTATTTGACAGAGAGAAATTACAAGTACACTGATAGGCAGGCAGAGAGAGAGAGAGAGAAGGAAGCAGGCTCCCTGCTGAGCAGAGAGCCCGATGCGGGACTCGATCCCAGGACCCTGAGATCATGACCTGAGCCGAAGGCAGCGGCTTAACCCACTGAGTCACCCAGGTGCCCCGGAAAAAGAGATTTCAAATAGGCATTACACTGATCGTGGGATTTCAAATGCCAGCATCCCATTTTTTGTTAACCAAAGGGCTTCATTAACTTTTGAAAGTAGCAGAAATACAGAATTAAAGAACGATTAATTAAAATCACAGGTGCTTCTTGCATCTCTCTCAATGTTGGTTTAAGAAATGCATATCATTGAAAAATCCCATTATGAAGCGAATTATTAGTAGATTCTAGAAATTTTCATGTAGACTCTAGACAAAACAGTTAAAAATTCCCCAGATCAGTGGCACCTGGGTAGCTCAGTGGGTTAAACTCTCTGCCTTCAGCTCAGGTCATGATCCCAGGGTCCTGGGATCAAGTCCCGCATCGGGCTCTCTGCTCAGCGGGGATTCTGCTTCCTCCTCTCTCTCTCTGCCTGCCTCTCTGCCTACTTGTGATCTCTGTCTGTCAAATAAATAAATAAAATCTTAAAAAAAAAAATTCTCCAGATCAGTAGTTAACAATGAGTAGTGACAGATGGGAATCTGAGGAGCAATGTTTGTCAGATGGAGATCATCACTAGAAAATCTCATTACTTATAAGAAATTAGTTATTTATTTGTCTGCTTTTGTTGACTCTTGTGGCATCTCAATTTTAGTTATTTTGAGATTCAAGTAACTAAGCAATACTGTAATCATATTAGAAAATAATAATTCTTTCTCTGTCATCTAACAGACAATAGCAATGCAAAAAATAAAGAACTATTCAAAAAACGAATAAGAAAGATTTTACCTCTTATAAAATAAAAATATAGACTTCTGAAATTACATTTTAGTCATCACTGGTAATAGAACTGTAAAGATATGGAGCAGCCTGAAAGTGTTCTGGTCCAAGCTTATTTTGTAATGGACACGGACATCTGCTTAGCCTGATCAGTTGTTTTATGGTTCTCTGGTAAATGAGAGTAGCACAAATTACTATTGAAAGAATATACGGGGGAACAATATGATGTACTAAATGGGAAATCTGAACGACAATGAGATCATATTCGATCCAGTAGCCCCCAAGGTTATTTTCTTTGTATTTTTAAAATTCTTAGTCCTATAAATTCTTAAGAAGAAACCTTTATGAAATTGGCTGAAAGTCCCATAAAAAACAGTTTCCATCCTCAAACCTGTATGTTATGTCCATCTAAAACTTGTAGCTTTTCCTTCTAATCCTCTGATCTTTTTATATCCACTGCTTCCATAAGTAAGCAATTTGAAAGTAATAAAACTGAAAGTAGTTTTGACCATTACTCTTCACCTTTTAAAAAAGCTGTTTCATTCTTATCCAGCAGTGCCAACTCATTTGATACTCTGCACACACAGCCCATCAATTAAAGCTGCTAGCTGTGTGCAGAATGTAATACATCAGCTAGGTTAAGTCTATTCTAGAAATAAACCGTAGGCCAGAGATGAATGGCCATTTTTACTTTCTTTAAGTGTCACTCCACACTTTCAATCACATCACCGCTAATAGAGTCTATTTTCCACTGTACTTTTTAGTACTAACAGAAAGCCCAGACTCTACCCTGCTGCATGAAGTCTTCTTTCCTGACCACTTAATGTCATCTCTTTTTTTCTGGAAACGCCAATGGAACATTGAAATTTTTGTATACGTCTTCAAAAGTTGATGATATTTTTTCAGCACATATTTATGGGTTTCTTGTAATTTGGAAGTTTTAGTAGTTGAGCAAACAAATAAGTTTCCTGCCTTGACACCGCTTCAAGTCTAGTGAAGACAGACAAAAAGCAACCAACTGCAGTAGAAGTGATAGTATACGGAAAGTGCAGGGTGCTTCTCACAGACTGCATACTCCAATGTGGGATCACGAAAAATTCTTGGAAGAAATTACAACTTAAGTTAAAATCTGAAAGGAAAGGAGTCAGCCAGGAAGAGGCAGGTGGAGGAGTAAGGACAGTGTCCCAGGCATACTGAGAAAACATGTACAAAATATGCAAAGATGGGCTTTTTTATTTTTTATTTTTCTCTTCTCAAGTAAATTAAGGTCTTGTGGGAAGAGCACTCCCTCATGTTTCTTTGGGTCTCTCACACGATACCTCATACTTGGCAAAGCTCATATTTATTTTTTTATCTCATTTTTTAAAAAGACTTTATTTATTTATTTGACAGAGAGACACAGCGAGAGAGGGAACATAAGCAGGGGAAGTGTGAAAGGGAGAAGCAGGCCTCCTGGGGAGCCCAGAGCCTGATGCTGAGACCTGATCAGCCTGATGCTGATCCCAGGACCCTGGGATCATGACCTGAGCTGAAGGCAGACACTTAATGACTGAGCCACTCAGGCACCTCTTTATCTCATTTAAAAAAAAAAAAAAATCCTACTTAGTTAACATATATGGTAAAATTGGTCTCAGGGGTAGAATTTAGTGATTCGTCAGCCGCGTACAACACCCAGTGCTCTTCACAACAAGTAGGCTCCTTAATGCCCATCACCCACTCAGCCCATCCCCCACCCTCTTCCCTCCGTCAACCCTCAGTTTGTTCTCTATCATTAAGGGTCTTTTATGGGTAAGCCTCATATTTATAATATAACTGATAGAGCAGATCCAGATTCAATCTCTCCAGTTTCCATAATAGAAAACAAAATTTAAAAATAAATTTAGAAACTTAAAATATCAAATATTACTAAATGTATAGGCTACCCTAGTGCAATAATCTGATATAAAACTACTTTCACTTTATCACTAGTAAAGACCATTCGAAATATCAATCGGTATCTGGTATAACTATGCTAAAGATGCAAAATAAGCCAACAGAAGCAAAAGTACAAGCATGTCTATGACAGTCTACTTTTTTATCCTTCCTCAGCAAATCTTTTTTACTTGGACTTTTAGTTAGCATTCAAATAGGCCTGATCAAGCCCCACCCCTGGCTCCCTGCTCTGCAGAGTCTACTTCTTACTCTCCCTCTACCCAGCCCCCACCCCTACTAGTGCACATGCTTTCTCTTGCTCTCCCTCTGTCTCCCCCCTTCTCAAATAAATAAATAAAATCTTGGGAGGAATTTGTAACTGGGCGATGGACATTAAGGAGGGCCTGTGATGTAATGAGCACTGATGAATCACTGAACTCTACCTCTGAAACTAATAATATATATGTTAATTAATTAAATTAAGATAAATAAATAAAAATTTTTAAAAATTAAAATAGCAAATAAGCCTGATGTATCAATCTTTAAAGAATGAAGTGTTGGTTTTTTTTTCTTTCGGGTAACTTTTAAAAACCACTTGGTTAAACTAATAGTTGATTACTAATTGAAGCAGAATAAGAGCACATGCAATTGCAAAGGCATGTGACAGTCATGACTATTTAAACCGTGTTTGCAGATTGAATTAATATGTCAATGTTAGCCTTAGTGTTTATCAAGGGAGCACAGAATGGAGGGTAATGAGAAGGAAGAACATGAACTATTGGGTCAAAAATATGTGAGATCATTTGGAAGGCCTGATCTTTTGACCCATCCAAATTCTTATTTCTAAAATTATTGACTTTATGCTCATCCTCCATGCGACAAATGAATGGAGGGGAAGTGACCAAAAGACCAGTATGTCCTGGTAATCAGGTACCCTCTAGTAAAAGCTAGAGGAGATTGTGTGTGTGTGTGTGTGTGTGTATTTCTTTAATTAATTAACTTATTTTAGAGAGAGGAAGAGAGGGTGCATGTGCATGTGTGATGGGGGGAGGGGCAGAGAAAGAGAATCTTGAGCAGACTCCCCCCGGAGCCAGGCATTCTGGTTGGATTTCAGGACCCATGAGATCATGACCTGCGCCAAAACCAGGAGTCAGGCATTTAACCAGCTGAGCCACCCAGGCGCCCCTAAATGTGTATATTTATTTGAATATTTAAAATAATATTTCATCTATTGCCAATACATGGACATTCTAATCACAGATGTGGAAAGTTAGTCTTTATAGACATAACAAGAAAATGAGCTTTATCTCTTCAGGTTCATGGTGGGAATATACATTTTTTTAAAACAGTCCTGGAAATGCCGAAAACCCAGTACCATAAAGAAAAATAATCAAATAATTCATAGGATAAAAAATCATTTTTGAATACAGGTAGGAAGACATATATGCTCACAGAGATCTATCCTGAGCTATAGTACAGAAGAGGGTATGTAAGGTACTAAAACAGCTTTCACAAATCTTTTCTGGCATCTTATTACAGACCTTATGACAAAGCCTCTTGTGCATGTAGTGGCTCATAAGGGACCAACTTGTTGGCAATGCTTAGCAACAAGTCACTTCAAATACCTTCTGCTTGACAATGCCATCTGGCCCAGGATGTGTTGCCAGGAAAACCTGTTAACCAGTGTTCATCGATTCTTTCTCTCCTTTGATCCTGTCACTCAAATTTTAACTAAGTTCAGAATTCAGAGGAAAATTTAATTGATACAAATCAACATACTGCATATCAGAAATAGGTCTTTGTTAAATTATTTTATTTTCTTAATGTTAAGTAAACCTTTGAGTTTTTCTCTTTTTGACTCCGTATTAGTTTGTTGTTGTTTTTAAAGATTTTATTTATTTATTTGACAGAATGAGATCACAAGTATGCAGAGAGGCAAGCAGAGAGAGAGAGGAGGAAGCAGGCTCCCTGCCAAGCAGAGAGCCCGATGTGGGGCTCGATCCCAGGACCTTGGGATCATGACCTGAGCTGAAGACAGAGGCTTAAACCACTGAGCCACCCAGGCGCCCCTGTATTAGTTTTTTTAATGACCTATGCATTTTAAAAGCATTTCTGCCTATATAAAATATTTCATTTTATGGAGTTAATAACTCCATAAAAAACAGGAACCATTGAACTGGCATAGTAATGGGTATATTCATACTAAAAGTAATGGCAAAGTAGGATTTTGCAGTTAACACTAATTACCATTGGTTACTTTTATTAATATATCCCCTTTTGAGCCCCATCTGTAAACCAGGAATCAAATTTAATCCATACAAAACTCTATTATGTATTCACTAGTAGACATATGGACAGGAAATAAAGGTCTCAGAGAATTAGTGAAACTTGCCCAACTTCATATAGACACTATCATAAAGGGTTAAGACTCAATTTATGGACTTTCTGTTTGTTTTTGGCTTATTTAGTAGTTTTTATGACCTTTTATAGTGAAAACAGAATTATATTATCTGGGTCTTTTTAAAATTAGAATGCATTTGAAGCAATATGTATTCCTTCAAAAACAATTTTGGCTATATCACAAAGGGTTTGGGAGAAAGTTGTATTATTAAGGACAGACTACAGTAACAAACAGTCCTCTCCAAATTTTAATTTAACACAGTAAGTTTTATTTCTCCTTCATTTTACCATCTAATCTGGGCTTTTGGTGGCAGGTGCTTAGCTTCACATGGACATTCAGGTTACCTGACTTCTTTCATCTAGAAACTCCACCGCAAACCTTTCTCCAGCCTGAAAGACAGCAAGTGGATTCTCTGTATCCAGAAGGATGTATTGAAATCCATGCTCTCCCACCTGTGTTTTTATGCATTTCAAAAGTAAAAATAAAAATAATACTGTAGGAATAAATTCAAATATAGTCCTAATGACAAAATAGTGTTGGCTTAAAATAATTAACTATGTGTAGTTTATAAGAGACATATAGAAAATATGAGGCTATGGAAAGTTTGAAAATATAAGGATGAAAAAATGGGAAACTACTAGAGTTATACTAATATCAGACAAAATACTGTTCGATGTACAATGCATTGCTAGAGATAAGGACGTCTTAAGAAGACAGTTTAATTCAGTAGGAAGATATAATAATTCTAAACTTGTTGACAGCTAGAAACATATCCTTACAATCTAAGCAAAAGTTGGCAGGGATATAGGGATAGTCATACCCCATCACAATGAATTATTTTCATATGTCCTTTTTAGTAACAAATAAGACAGAATATTCAGAAGGATATAGGAGATTTGAATAAGATTAACAAACAGTATGATGTACTTATTTAGAACAGAGCAAACAACAATCAAATGAAAAATAGACATAATTTTTCAAGTATGCAAAAATGTTTTACAGTGGAGCTGAAGATGTTCTAGGTCATAATACAAATTTCAATAATTTTAAAGGATTGTTGTCGTAGAAAACATTTTCTCTACTATAATAAAATCAACCTAGAAAGTCTCAGATGGGTAGACAACTAGTATAGTTAGAAATAAAGACAATTATAAGTAACTCATGGGTCAAAAATGAAATAATATTTGAAATTTTAAAATATTCTAAACTGAAAGATAGTGAAAATAGTACAGGCTAGAATTTGTTAATACAATAAAAGCATTTCTTTGATGAAAGTGTATAAATATAAATGAATTTAATAAGAACATTTGATTGGGCCGCCTGGATGGCTCAGCGGGTTAAAGCCTCTGCCTTCAGCTCAGGTCATGATTCTGGGGTTCTGGGATCGAGCCCCACATTGGGCTTTCTGCTCCGCGGAGAGCCTGCTTCCTCTCTCTCTGCCTGCCTCTCTACCTACTTGTTTTCTCTCTCTCTATGTCAAATAAATAAATAAAATCTTAAAAAAAAATTTGATTATTAGTAAGCTCAGTATTCTATCTTAAGAACTTAAAAAAAAATAGCATACAAGCCTAAGATAAATAGAAGAAAATAATAGATTGAGTTATCACAGAAATTTAAGGTTGTTTTGACACTAAAATAATTAAGGCAATACAAAATATTGAAGTGAAAAATCATGTGAACATCTTGTTGATGCTGAAAAAAGCATTTGCTGTAATTCAACACCAGTACATTTTTAAAAGCTTTATAAAACATATTTGCAAAAACTCTCACAAACATCATAGTAAATGGTAAAATTAGAATTGTTTTTCTTTAAGATGAGGATCAGATTGAGGATACTATTTAACATCCCTTCTATTCAAAATTTTACTGGAGAGTATAGCTAACAAAGTAAGTTAATAAGAAGAAACAAAGGGTCTAAACTATGGAAAGAAATATACAAAACTATTATTAACAACAACATAATTATGTTTGTAGAAATTATGAGATTTAATATAGGGTTTAACAATTTTCTAGATAGAACTGATATATAAAAATTTAGTTTTCTCTATCAAGTTATAAAATATTTTACTAAAATTAAATATTTCAAAAGATATATTTATCAAAACATAAAAAACATAAGGTACCATTTATGATCAAGACCTTTAGGAAGAAAATTATAGAACTTTATGTAAGACATTAGAGAAGATGTGAATAAATAGAAACTGTTTATGTACTGACACCTCAATAGTATAAAGGTGCCAGTTTCCCTCAACAATTTTTATGTACATTTGGTGTGTGTGTGTGTGTGTGTGTGTGTGTGTGTGTGTGAATTGAGGAGAGATACTGTTTCAATTTTCTAAGGCTAATTACTATACAAACATTTTTGAAAAAAATAGTGTACATTAAAAGCTTTCAGAACAGATGCAGAGACCTAAGAGGCCTGTGGAGAACTGTCTCCCAAAAAAGGGTAATAAATGCTTTTTGGACAACTCACTACCATATATAGAGAAATAGGATTACACTTTCAACTCACAAAAGATATTATTAGAAGTACTTTAAAGCCCTAAATGTGAAGAGTGACATTATAAAATTTTAGACAAAAGGTAACATCATTATGAAAATGTGAAGGATATCTTAAACAAGATGCAAAAATTGTAAATTGTTATGTTGAAATATATGAAATAACAGGTATTCAACAGTTTCTATAAAACAAATGAAAGTCTGTGACTCTTAAAAAACATAATTTGGAGTTTAATATAAAGAAAAAGATTGATACATTTGACTGAATTAAAATGAATAATTTTTGTTCCTCAATATTTACCACATAAAGAATAAAAACAAGCTATAAGTCAGGAATAAATATTTGTTGTATATAGATGAACAAACCTTACAGTATCCAGAATATAAAGATAATTAAAGGATAAATTTTCAATAGAAAAATGAGCCAAGGGCGCCTGGGTGGCTCAGTGGGTTAAGCCGCTGCCTTCGGCTCAGGTCATGATCTCAGGGTCCTGGGATCGAGTCCCGCATCGGGCTCTCTGCTCGGCAGGGAGCCTGCTTCCCTCTCTCTCTCTCTGCCTGCCTCTCCATCTACTTGTGATTTCTCTCTGTCAAATAAATAAATAAAATCTTAAAAAAAAAAAAAAGAAAAATGAGCCAAGACAAACAGAAAAGGGAAATGGGGTCAGTATCCATATGGAAAGGTAATTAGGGGATATCATTTTTCAGCAATGAATTGCTGTTTTACACCCACTAGCTTGATACAAATGACAAAATCCGACTATATGGAATATTGGCCAGGATGTGAAATAATAGGAATTCCCATATATTGGCCAGTAGAAGTCTAGATCAAAGCAACCATCCCAATCATCCCTACTAGAATAGAAAAAAATACATTAATACAATGAAATACCATATAGGGTGAAATTAACGTCACTTACGTGCCCTCAAAATGGATGGGACTCAAAGAACTCATGTTGTGCCAAAGAAGTAAGTCTCAGTGAAATAATAAAGTCTATACCACTTATATAAAACTGGAAAGCAATCAAGATAAAACAATATATTGTCTAAGGAAACACACATTGGTAGTAAAGCGATGTGCTTTTCTAAAAAACAAGGGACTGTTTAAGTTTCTTTTTTTTTTTTTTTAAAGATTTTATTTCTTTATTTGACAGACAGAGATCACAAGTAGGCAGAGAGGCAGGCAGAGAGAGAGAGGGAAGCAGGCTCCCTGCCAAGCAGAGAGCCCGATGTGGGGCTGGATCCCAGGACCTTGGGATCATGACCTGAGCCGAAGGCAGAGGCTTTAACCCACTGAGCCACGCAGGCACCCCTAATTCAAGTTTCTGGAGAATCATTGTTCGGTGGGGAGAGAGGAGGAGGTACATGATGAAGGAATGACTCAGGGGGACCTCTCAGCTTATAGCATCTCAACTTTGTCACTCAGCTATTAGATACACTGATGTACATTATTACCATTCTTTCAGTTTTTCAGACATTTTACATGTTCTTCAGAATATATATTTCATTGAAAATTGTTTAAAGTTCAACTACTAGTTTAAAAGATCATCATCGTAAAGATCCCACGAAAGGCTAAGTAATCCCATCACCAACCTATGAATGTTTCAAAATGGTATGAGGTCTTAAACATTTATTTTCGTAAATCTTACCAACAAAGCCCCTTGAAGATGAACTAAGAACCAAGAAGAAACACTGTAACAGAATTACAGTCTTGGTCACTATACAAATTAACCAAAAGGAAGATGCAGAGTCCTACAAACATTTCCATGTGTCCAGACACTCAGGTTCATCCCAGGAGTCCCTGACTCAAGATATCGCTGACTTTCTCCTCTCTTTTTCTTTTTTATTTCTACTGTTTATCTCAAATAGAGTCTGCGTGTTCGTGAACAGAGTGAGCAGTTTAGTGTCTCAGGCCATGGTTGTCATGGCAGTGGTGTGTTTTGGACTAAGGACAACTAAAAGGTCAGTACTCCAAATTAACCATCCACCCTCTCTTCCTCTCATGGGACTATTAAGGTAGCCTATTCCTACCTACTTCTGGGGATTCTTGAGAAGTTCCAGGAGCAAAGGAAGGAGAGCAGAACTGAAAGTCAACAGATTTAGTCTTGGTTCAAGAATTGCTTATGACTCGCTTTGAGAAACCATTTACATTCTCTGGACTTCAACATCTTTATCATTTAAAAAAGGGGGGGAAGAGGGGGGCAGAAAACATGTCCATTTATTTGAATGGTCTCTTTCAATGCCTTTAGGAATTTTGAAGTCATTTTCTGAAGTTTTGGTCAATCTCGTATGGTTTCTGGGTGGGTATGGCAGGATTTAAAGTGATTTGCGTACAACTCCCTTGAAATATCCTTGAAACCATTGGGATCCAAAAATGTTCAGACATCTTGCTTAATATAATGTTCAAGCCATAGCTGTGTTTTGACTAACTCCTTCATTGTGTGTTCTATTCCATTTGAAAATTCAAAACCATGTTTCTTTATTGCTGTCCCCTTCTGGGAAAGGCAGCCTTTGTGAGAAAGACTTGCTGTTCTACTACTGTGTGTGACTAATCCTAACACTATTTGCTGTTTCTGAGTAAATCTTTTCTGTTCCAAATAAGGGCATCTAAAGGATATTATAAAGTGTACATTGTAGCCTTACCTTTTATAATTCACTCATGCCCCCAAGGATATATTCAGACTCAAAGATTTAATTTATAACTCCCCCCCCAGGTGAAAGACATAGCAAGGTCTAATTGACTTTTATTCATTTGAGAGAAAGAGGATTTTTGGAACAGTATTGGGAGATGATTATAAGAAAAGTGGAGTTTTTAAACAAATAATAATATCCCCAAACTGGAATCAGTGATTTACTTTCTTTTTTTATTGGAAGCAATACTTTAATATTTAATATACAAATTACTCAAACATAAACATATTCTTTAAAATGTAACCAAAAGATTTGTTAGCAACTTTGTTCCCTAATTAACAGAGGTCAGAGGTTTGTCAGATTTCCACCAAGACATTCTTTTCTTGAGAAGGACCAAGATATTGGTGATGTTGAAAACCAGCTGATAGTCATAAACTACAAGCATACATTTTGGTAAGTCTCTGCAACCCTAAATTACAGAACAAAGTGGAGGTTATATAATATATCAGCACCAATTTCCATTTTATCCCTGACTCGCTTTCTCAAAACTTGGCTTACATAAGCGTTCTATGATTTGTAATCAGACTCACGTAAGTTTGGAATAAAAGCCAAATCTAATTATTGAGAGACAGAAAATAAATAATCTCTTATCCAATTTCCCCCATATCATTACATCAAAGCCTACATTTCCCAGCCAATGAGCAATGGTCTGTATGTATCTCCTGTTACCCTGTTAGTAATTTCTCATTTTCCACAGTGCAATAAGGACAATAGCATAGGGGGATACTCTATGTCTTTAAAATTCCCTGCTCTGTAACTTTCAAGAAAGGAAAAGACCTACTTTTTCATACATATGATATGCAATAGAAGTCAAGGTATTTTTGGTATAATCAATTAAGTAGCAGAGCTTAGAAGAAAATTTAAGATAGGGAATCTAATTGTGATAGTATCAGATCTTAAGTTCATCCTAGTGTCTCTTAAGACACTAGAAAATAAGACCTCATATTTTTTCCCTTTGGAAAAAATTTTGACATAGAGTTTATCTTAATGAGATCATATGTATTGTATATGATTTAATACAAAACATTTAAAATATATTTTCAAAAATATGCCTCAAGGGTTTAGAGTTGAGTTATATTTAAGTCCTTTTGAAGTTATCCATATTATGCAGTGCACACTCACTGAGTTTAGCTTGAACACCAAAGCTCCATTTGGATTCAGTGCTGATTTCAATCCCAAATATGACTGGATTCAATGCTAATGAAAAAAAGTGTGGGGTGGAGTTTTAACAAAGACTTGAGTAATTATCCCTGAAGGTTAACCTTACAATGGCATGTGTTGTAAACTAGCCTTTTACAGATCATTTTCAACAGGAATAAAAGAAATACTTTTGTTATGGAGATCATAGATAATGTAGCTATAAACCCAAATGACGTTTCTTCTCTTTGCACCACTACACCTAAAGCAGTGTCCAAAATACGGAAATACCGTGATTCATAAATACTGATGGCTCTGAGTCCTCTTAGGGTGTGCCCTGGCTTCTCCCCTAGGACCTTTGAACCACTACAAGATTCAGGAACAAAGGAAAGGATAATGCCTGGCACAGAATGGGGCTCCAGAACTCTTCAGCGGGGTGATCATTTCTGTCCTTAGGAAGCATGCAATACCAGTAGATAAATATTTTAAATATAGCTTTTAGCCATAGACAGATGAAATAGGAGGAGGAGGAGGATGTAGTTAGGTACTTAAAATATCCAGGGAGAGCATCAAGTATGAATTTAAATGTTTCTGACTCCCATACCCCTTAGAATGAGCATGATAGGTTCTTTAAAAAGGTGTTAGATAATCCGTAAATGGCTCCACTGACTACTAGTATTCCAAAATTGAAGATGCGTAAGAAAGCTTGTAATAAGATTGACTTATAAATGTGAAGGTAAAAAAAATGTTATCTTAAAAATTTGTATGTCTCTAATCTCTTTTCCCAAATCTTTGAGGATGGGTAGTATTTTGGAATTCAGACTTTAGAAAGTACATATAATTTTTATTATGTAAAACCCTAAATCCAATAATAAAATTTTATGGAAGTAAATGGATGAATATTCTTAAGAATTTGGATAGACAAGGCATTGTGGAGTCATTTCTTATATAATTAATATGTGTCAAAATATGTATACACATGTTATGAACTAATTAAATATTATAAATAAATGTTTGAGGATTTCAAGTGAATTTCTAACAGTTTTTATATTTATATTGGCCACCAATATTTGGTAGGTTTTTTTTAATATCAGGAAATTAAGATATCATCTTATATTCTTAGATAAGTTTCTTGTATATATTATTTTTTTTAATTTCAGTTAACTTCATTACACATTTTCAGGATTGTCAGCATTTGATGTGGCTGGAACAGGAATAAACCCTAGGATAGTAAAACTAAGGGTTTCAAACATAACCATACTCTATGCCAGAGAGTATCAGGGGTCAAAATCATATTTCATTGGTGAAATAAGAGGTGTCCGATATAAGTGGTTGGTTGGAATGATCTGCCCTTCCATAAGTCTGGCAAACTTCCACATAATAAATATTATGGCAGGTTGAGGTCTAGACCCCCATTAGGAACTTCAATGTGCAGACGGTGTTAGAAAGTGGTACAATAGAGATGAATAAGGAAATGTGATATATTAATAAGCTACTGAGACAGAGAGCCACTGTAATGCCATGTGATTAGACTTTAAGAACAGAGCCCGTCTACATTTGTGCAAATGTCTCTAGCATTTAATATATTTTCATTCACACAGTAGGAACACAAATGTTCAATGATTTCATTTTAATGTAAGAAACATATGCAATGTCCGGGGTGGACTCCAGAAATAGGAATTACTCATTCTACTATGGAGGAGGTAATACTTGAACTGCATTTTGAAACATTGAGTAGGAGCCCTCTTTGGAAAAAGAAGAAAGGACATTCTAGGAAGGGGAACAGCCTGTACAAAGGCAGAATATTTATGACCAGCTGTTCTTCACTATGCTCTAAGTGTGCCTGGCAAGACAGGGCTGGATGGCCATGAGTATGAGGGGGGAAGGGAGACACAGTGGAACTTTTTTTTTTTTTTCCCCCTAAATCCTCAGATCTTATTCATCTTATAGGTGAGAAAATATATAACCCTTTACCAATCTCTCACTATTCCCCACACCCTCCAGCCCTTGGCAACCACTTTTCTCCTGTTCCATTGAGTTTGACAGTTTTTTGGTTTGCTTTTTAAATTGACATCTGGGTGATACCATGTAACATTTGTCTTTCTCTGTCTGGCTCATTTTACTTAGCACAATGCCCTAAAGGTTCATCTATGGGATAGTTCTATTTTTAATCCTTTGAGTAACCCTGATTTTCCACAAAGGCTGCACCAGTTTGCACTCTCACCAACAGTGCATGAGGGTTCCCTTCCTGCCCCAACCCCTGCCCCCAGCACCCCCACCAGTACTTGCTATCTCTTGTCTTTTTGACAACAGTCATTCTAGTAGGTGTGAGGTGAAATCTTACTGTGGTTTGGGTTTTCATTTCTCTGATGATTAGTGACGTTGAACACCTTTTCATGAATTAGCTGGTCATTTGTACATCTTTGCAAAAATGTCTTCAGTTTCTCTGCCCATTTTTTTTTAATTTTGTTTTTTATTTATTTGACAGACAGAGATCACAAGTAGGCAGAGAGGCAGGCAGAGAGAGAGGAGGAAGGAGGCTCCCCACTGAGCAGAGAGCCTGATGCGGGGCTCGATCTCAAGACCCTGAGATCATGACCTGAGCCGAAGGCAGAGGCTTTAACCCACTGAGCCACCCAGGCACCCCTCTCTCCCCAATTTTTAATCAAATTATTTTTTGTTTGTGTGTTTGCTATTGAGTTTTATGAATTCTTTATATATTTTGCATATTAACCCCTTATGAGATATATAATTTGGAAATGTTTGTATTTGATACATTGATTTCTCATTTTGTTGATGGTTCCTTTGCTATACAAAAGCTTTTTAGTTTGATGCGGATCCACTTATTCTTGATTTTGTTGCCTTTGCTTTTGGTGACAAATCTAAAAATCATAGCCAGGACCAATGTTAAGGGCTTTTTTCTCGATGTTTTCATCTAGGAGTTTTATGGTTTCTGGTCTTCCATTCAAGTCTTTAGTCCACTTTGAGCTTATTTTTGTGGATGGTATAAGACAGTGGTCCAGTTTCATTCTTTTCCATGTGGCTATCCAGAGTTCCCAACACCATTTATTAAAAAGGCTATCTTTCCTCATTGTATATTCTTGGCTCCTTTGTCATAAATTTCATTGACTTTGGACCTCCTGGTTTTAAACATTATCCTTTAGGATCTCTACGCACATAGGTTGGGGAGTAATGACTTAACATACAACACATGTTTTTACCATTATGCATATACTTCAAAGAAAAAATAATCATATGGTAAATAAACCCAGCACGGTTTTATTTTATTTTTATCAATTGAAATTCTCATGGGCTATATAAGAATGACGATTTCTCCAGATAACTCTCCAAGTACTTTTGGCATGATATTACATCCTATTTTAGTCTTTGTCATATGTGTGTGTGTGTGTGTGTGTGTGTGTGTGTATACATACATATATATGGTTTGGCAAGCAGTCCTTAATTGCTTTTGTCACATATGTTAACTCAATTCCTAATTGCCTAAGAGGTTTCAGTGATGGAAAAACACATTTTAAAGGGAAGCATTATGGATAGGCAGACTGTTTATAGTTCCTAGTGTGCTTGGCAGAAACAAAAATAAACCACACATGCATGCAACCCAAACAATTCGTTGTAGTACATTTAAATACTGAAGCTGTTTTACAAGCAAAAATAGCAAAATTACAGTTTGGCTGAGTTCTAGAAATTTAGATACATTATTATTTAAATGCATGTATTCTATAAATTACTCCCAAATAATTTAGAACCATCTTCATAGGTTTTTTTCTGAGTACTGTATAATGTGAACACTAAGTAGGAGGTTACTAGGAAGTCACATGGACATGAAACCTCCCTCTGATTATCGGCAGTGGCAGTTATCAACTGTTACTGTGTTCTCTGAAGTGCCAAGCTCTGTTACTGGTGATAATTTCATTGTGATATTCAAACACAAAATAATCACTGAAACTAACTTTTGGGAAATCAGAACACCAAAAATCTAGCAAAATAATCAGTGCTATAAACAAAAAGGAAATTTATATCCTTATTTTCTTAATGTACCTTTATTGAGAAAAGAATTTGTTAAAGAGCCTGATAACAACAAAAAAAATTCATTAATATTTGTGAAAAAAATGTGCTTTCATAATATTTGTTTTTTCCTCTAAGTCAAAGATAATATTATAGAAAAGAAGCATGGGATTAGTTCCTAAATTTTATAAGTGTGGAATAGTAGTCCTTTGTGTTATTTCATTTTAAAAATATAATCAAAAACAGCTTATCAGGGGCGCCTGGGTGGCTCAGTGGATTAAGCCACTGCCTTCAGCTCAGGTCATGATCTCAGTGAACTGGGATCGAACCCCGCATCAGGCTCTCTCCTCAGCAGGGAGCCTGCTTCCCCCTCTGTCTCTGCCTGCCTCTCTGCCTACTTGTGATCTCTCTCTCTGTCAAATAAAATAAATAAAATCTTTAAAAAAAAAAAAAAAACAGCGTATCAGCAATAATGGGGTTGTTGATAACCAAAGAGAGAGAGAGAATGAGAAGATGTTTGTATAGCACATAGAGAAAACATAAGAGATTATAACATCTAGTATTTTTTTAAAGATTTTATTTATTTATTTGTCAGACAGAGATCACAAGTAAGCAGAGAGGCAGACAGAGAGAGAGGGGGAAGCAGGCTCCCCGCTGAGCAGAGAGCCCGATGTGGGGCTCGATCCCAGGACCCTGGAACCATGACCCGAGCTGAAGGCAGAGGCTTTAACCCACTGAGCCACCCAGATGCCCCAATATCTAGTATTTTTAAAAATGAGCTTCAGTATAGAAATTGTAAGGAAAAGTTTGGTAGGTGGACTAACATAAAAACTATGAGTAATTGTATCAAATAGATCTTTAAGGCAATTAGAAAGCTTTGACTTAAGATATTAGTATCCAGGTTTATGTTTTCACAATATGTAATATACCTTTTTGGAACACACTGGCCATGAAAAATCTGCTCTTATAACTTACATAGAACATTCAGTAAAGTAGCTATTGGCTGGTAACCAGCAAATAGCTCTGTGGTGGTAATCTCTAATATTACATCTATAAAAGATGTATGTCTAAGAAAATCCTATTGTCAGATCTATAAAACAAACTCCTTGGTATCCACTGCTCCTTATTTTTCTTTCTTTCTTCCTTCCTTTCTTTCTTTTTTTTTTTTTTAAATATAACTCATTTGCATTTAGCTTATATGGGACAAACACTGTTACTCATTTCCCTTGGAGACTTTTGCCAGACCTCCTTCCAGAGCTCAGTTCCAAGAGATTACAATGTCAAAATGCTGAGAGTTTCCACGGTAACCTTGTATGTTTCCATCTGAATATGCCATGGCTGCAGACACTCAATCATCTGTCCATAGATTCAGAAGACTCAGGGCTTCCAAGGAGTCCCACTTCCTTGGAACAGAAATACTAGATAAAAAGTATGTGAAAGGCAACCACTGGAATGGAAATTTTAAAGACAACATTTTATTTAACTCCCAGGAAAGTGCCTTTTCATTAGTAGATAGCTATCTGTTGAGGCTATGAAGAACCCTTGAAGAGAGAGACTATGTCAAGGTTTTATCCAGCAAGTAGTCAGTTTAGAGTTTGGTACCTATGGTGTTCAAAACAGGTGTATCTCTCTCGTGGCCAGCACAGGGCTGCCATACCCGGTCTCCAACTGAGGGGCTTTTTGTCGGCTTTAGAAGCTTGAGGGGTAGAGCAAAGTGACTCTGAGACTCATAGAAATATTAGAAATTATTTTAGACCATTAGTAATCATTAGCTGCCTAAACATATTAATAAAGCTTTTGAAAATATATGAAGTATAAGCACCAATATTATTTATATATATGTGTGTGTATGTATATATATATACACACATAAGAACAGAGGAGTTTATTGTAATTTTGTTTATAGTTGGAAAAAAAAAAAGCAAAGTATCCTGAATATCCATCAATACAGAAATAGTTGAAAAAAATATGGTACCTCAAAATATGGAATATCATGTCCTCATGAGAAATAATAAACTATACCGGTGTCTGTTGAATTAGGGCACTATTAGTTATTGTTAAGAAAGAAAAGCACACTGCAAAATATATTTGGGTAAGCATGGAGAAAGGTGGAGATGATTGGCATGAGGAAATTAATATTTATTTCCTCATGGAATGGTAAGAATAGGAAGCCAGGGAATTAGGGTAATGAAAAACAAAAACACATTGGAAAAATATACATGGTACAATATTAAGTTCAAGTATAGAAAAGAATAGTATTTAACATTGCTACAAATATGTTAAAGTAAAATCTACTTAGACAAAGAAAAGTAACATGGGCATATAAAAATACTGATTTCAATTCATAATAGAATTTAGGACACCTTTTTGCCTAAAGTTCTCTTATGTTAATATAATCTTTAAAATAAGAAAGTATGCTGATTCCTGGATTCTAGTGCTACAGTCTGGGAATTTGTATATTTTAAAGCTCCGTGATTTTGGAAGCACTTTCTAATACAAAGGAACCAAATATTAGAATCCTTATAGATTATCGAACCAAGAGATTTCAATAGTACTTTGAAGACATGGCCTTGCTTAAAATGGTACCCAGGGACACAAGCTTCATAAATAATCAGTATTTCCATATTTCCTTCTACGGTTATTATAAACCCAGAGCCTTAGTTTTAGACTTGTTATATTGGTCTGCAAACCCTGCATTCAGTTTACAGGATTATATGAATTCATTAGGGGGACAAAAAGAACATGGTCCACTAAACACATTGATTACTTTGCTTGAATTGTATATTGAGGACTGTCAGAGCAAAACTGTGAGGGGAAAACCCCCACTCTCAAAACTGTGAGGGGAAAACCCCCACTCTCCTCTTCCTATATCTTGTGACCTTTTTCAGAGCCCTTGTTCATTCACCCGAAAGACTAATATCTTAATAGTTGCCCCTTTGTCCTTTTCATAAAACGTAGTTCTCCAAAACAGTATCGACCGATTACTCCAAGAAGTAAATGACTGATAACCTTACTTAGTTCTTCTCCATAGATTTCAAGGATTCATAACTCACTGGTCTCAGAGTGCCTAATTTCTTGCCCTTCTATCAGGCGGCTGTGAAATAGTTGTCAGAGTCATATCCTACATCTAAAACTAATAATATATTGTATGTTAATTAATTTAATTTAAATTTTTTAAAAAGAGCCACATTCTAAACCTCTGCACTTCATTAACTTACAAGGCAAATGACTTATCCCTGCTTGTGGGTAGAGGTCATTCCTTTTGAGCTCAAAGTGAGCTTAGAAGTTCCCGACATTTGAAGCAGTCAAACTTGACCTATCGTTTCGATATGTGGCAGAAAAAAAAAGGTAGCTGAGGATATTAAGAGGAACATAGAGCTGAGAGGTAGACCAAGAAATCCCTCCTCAGAAATTCTTTCTGAGTGTCTTTGTTGCTTATACACAATTCCAAGTTGTAGAAACACCTTCAGGCACAATTATCAATTGTCTTATTTTGTTTTGCTTTTTGTTTTCGTTACTGTTTTTCAGTTGGGTGTGACTTGGTTTCCTTAGGCCATGAAAATTCTGGTGTCCAGAATTTTCTTTTTGGCCCAGGCCAACATCCCACCCAGCAAAATGTTGCTATAACCCATTTAATTCTAAGTGAGTTCCACACTTACAGATACATAAGCTAAAGCAGCAGAACTTTAATTTTGGAATATCAGGGAACAGTGAGGAAGCAAGGAGGTACAGGGTTTCCTGGGAGAACAATTTTCTCCCCTGCCACAAAATAAAAATTATCAATTTTTATGCTCCAATTTCAAAACTCTCAGCTAATTAAGTTGAGTACTTTTTTCTCTTTATGAAAAACATAAAAAATACATAAAAACAAACAGACAAACCCAACTTTAGGTTTACCAAATATACTTTTGGTCAGAACTCCAATTGCAACTGTTGGAAAGTTAACTCAAACTAAATAAGAGAAATAGGAAAATGTACTCATTGCAATGAAACTGCAGAAATTGCTGGTTGGAGCTAACCTCAAATTCAGTAGAAACCAGGCCTGGTACCCGAAAGGATTCTCTCTGCAGCATTCTCTGCTGCTTTATGTGTGTTGGTTTTTTACTTTCTTCAGCTTTTCCCACTAGTTGGAAATGAGCATGTGATTGTGTATGTGTGAGAGAGAAACTGAAATGCATGAAGAGAGGAAGAGGAGGGTGAGGGAGAGAACGAGAGAGAGTGAAAGGGAAAGACCGAGGAAATGAAGGAGACAGGAGAGGAGAGATCAACTCACTAATGGCCTTGGAGAAAGCTCATATTCAGCACGGTCTAGTATTATGAATGTTTAGGAATCATATGTATGAGTTTTACTCACTGAGAGATCATTAAGCAGAATGAAGTTCAGGCACATTTCCCTAGTAAATGTAAGAAGTTCCATTATGAGGTAATGAAACATAAGAAAGACCGATTTCAGTTTCTGTCTTGCAGAAATAAGGCACAGCTGAAAATGAAAATATTTTAACTTGAATGCATTCATCTGTAGGTGTTTATTTTTGACTTTTATCTCTCAAGTAATTTATGGAATGACAAATCATGGCTTAGAAGACACTGGGGTCTATAATTTTAGAATTGTTTTATTTTGGTAGAAGAAATGGATTCTGAATCTTGCTATCTCAATTTAAAAATTGTACTTTTCTGATCATACCGCTGCTGCTTCTCTACTCCCCTACCAAAGCACAAAATAGTTAAAATACACTTTTCTGCCACCTAATCATTGTCTAATTACCCTTAGTGTGCAAAATATCATGTCAGGTGCTGTATATAGTTCCTAGAGGTTTATAAACGACCCAAGTAAAAAGATCAAACATTGGGACACCTGGGTGGCTCAGTTGGTTAAGCAGCTGCCTTCGGCTCAGGTCATGATCCCAGGGTCCTGGGATTGAGTCCCACATCGGGTTCCTTGCTCGGCAGGGAGCCTGCTTCTCCCTCTACCTCTGCCTGCCTCTTTGTCTGCCTGTGCTCGCTCGCTCTCTCTCCGTCTGTCTCTGGCAAATAAATAAATAAAATCTTAAAAAAAAAAGAGAGAGAGATCAAACATAATATTCTCCTTTACTTCCATTCTGGTTAAGTCTAGATGCAGAGATTTGAGATCTGTGAGCAGTTGATATCCATTAAAATAATGGCAGTAGATGAGATACCAAGGGATATTCTGTAGAATAGGAAGAGGAGAGCAAAAACCAGAAATCTGGAAAGTTAACCCACCTAAGGAGCTCCCTTCCCCTCAAAAGGGGAAACCATAGGTGGAAGGGACTCCACAAGAGAGATCTATCAGAAAAAAACAGACAGAAGTTTCTTAGAGCCAAGTGTGCTGAATCATGAACAATGTTACAGAGAAGGCTCATGAGGTCAAGACTGTGTTTGCTGGGTTTAGCCATCCACGGGTAAGTGGTGTCTTAGAAGGGAAGGACAGTGACAGTGGAAGAATAGAGGTGGACCGGCAGCTCAGTTTCAGAGGATTGAACACAGCTGAAGCAGCGAATAGAAACGATGTTGTTCCCAGTGTCTTGGCCATGAATAGAAGAGAAATAAGAAGGCAGACATCAGACAGGAATGTAAGCACGAGGAGGATGTGTCTTCTGGAGAGAGGATAATAACATTGCAAATGACCCTGAGTAAGCGGGAAGGATGACCCATAGAAGACAGGGGGAGGACCCAGACTTAAAATGGAGAAAGGAGATTTCCTTTCCGGAGAAGGATGAAAATAAAGTAGCAATGAGGGCAGATGCACAAATTTGTGCGTATTTGACAGGAAGTTAAGTAACTTCATATACAAGCTTCTCAAACTTTAGGAAAGAAAAAGGAAGGCCACCTGATTAACAAGTCAGAGGAGAGGAATTGAGAGTCAAATTGGAGTTATACATATTTCATACCATTTTGGCTAATTGCAGCAGAATCTCTTTATCTGCTTTCCTGTATGTCTGTCTATAGAACTCTTAATTGCCCTGAGTACCCAGCTGACATTGGCAATAGAAGGTTGAAAGTACTAGTTATGATGAAGTGATATCCCTATCCTATAAACACTAGGCTTGAAATGGAAAGAATAATAATGAAGAAAGGAAGAGAGAAGAAGAAACTGGAGCCTTTGTTAATGTTGAAAAGCTGTGAGACCAGAAGAGAATATTAGTCATTAAAGTATAACACATTAGAAATAGCTCAGTTCTTAATGATAACAGGGTTGAAGACGTTGCTATCATTAGAATGGATAAATTTGGCAAAGGTAAAAATAGCTGGAATCCAGGATGTTAAGAAGCTTTGAGGCTAAGTCTTCAGATGGGTCAGGCACACGGTTATTGAGGTTACCTAAAACGACCTACAGAGGAATGTGGAGAAAGAATGTATGTTAGATATCAAAGCCCTCGAGGATTAGGGAGAGAGTAAGCTACTGACAGATGACAATGAGGAGTAAAAGCAGAGACAGCAGTGGTATTGCTTAGGAAGTTGGTTTTTCAAAGAAGAAGGGTGGATATTGTACAAGGAAGAAAGAATATTGAGCTAGAAGTGCTACCAAAAAGGAGAAGGCACCTGAAGACTATTGATAGAACATCTGGGCTCTGTAGGAAATAAGTAAGCTCTGAGAGCGCCTACAGAGCATAGGGCCGGGTTTCAACAAGGCAAGGAAATGGAAAGTCTAATGATATTGAGAATAAAATTGTTTTTTTTTTCTTTCTGCCGGTTTTTGCAATGGTATGAGGATACCTGAGGCATAAAGAGAACAGAAATCAGCACATACATGCACTCTCACTAACTTTTCTTTATTCTTTTTTCTTTTTCTTTCTCCATGGGCATTTTGCTTACTAGTTCTACCAATTATAATCTTTTCTTACCTGGTAAAATCATAAGATTTTGTTGGAGCTTCTTTTATCAATCAAACATGACTGGAGGTCAGTCAGGTATTAGCAATCATGCTATAACATGTAACTATGAGAAGCCTAATAGAAGTAACATTTTGTGGAACACTTACACTACTCCCTCTGTGTACCTCGGGTCTTTTCTTAACTGATAGAATATAAGTGTATATTGTTAAGCCACTTTTACTTGATTGGAATTTTATGGTACTTGCAGCCAGACACCATTCTAATTAATACCATGGATATCTTTGAGTTTATCTAACTTATGGGTAGTTTTAAATTAAAAAATCAAGTTTTAGACAAATCTGTACAACTTCTCACCAAGATTTCAATGCACAAGTTTGTTTCTTTTGTAACATCTACGGAGAATTACTTCCCTCTTCCTGATTTTTTTTCCTCCAAGAGTTTTCACTCTTGTGTTTAAAACAAAGTTAAAATTTTCTGTTAGAAATTACTTGTAGCAAAGTTAAAATTACAGAATCAACTCTAAAGTCCTATTCAAATTTAAGCCCTGGGAAACTAATTAAGAAGAAGAAAGCAATAGGAAACAAAAAGTTTTTTTCTTTTTTTTTAAAGAAAAGAAATTCCCCTGCGTGTTATACCCCTGATGATGAAACTTTCTCCTTTAATGTGGAATTTGGTCACTTCAAATATCTATGTTGGTTTTACAAAATCTTCAGATATTTCTATTTAACATTTGTACCATTTTTCTATTATCAATTTATTAAACAAGCAGTGTTTCCAAACTCCTTTGATAGGCCTATGGCGTAGGTAAATATTCTCTTACTTTCAAAATGTCTGTAAATGTCACACAAATTTCTAAGAGGAACCAGAATGATCATTAATAGATTCAGGGTTGGGATCTATATGCCTTGGTCATCAATTGTTGCATAACAATTATGCTAAAACTTAGCACTTAAACCAACAACCTTTTTATTATTTCTCATGATTGGTGGATCACAAAACAGAGAGGGTACTACAGGTATGAATCTCTGCACAAGATGTCTACTGGGGGGCGCTTGGGTGGCTCAGTGGGTTAAGCCGCTGCCTTCGGCTCGGGTTGTGATCTCAGGGTCCTGGGATCGAGTCCCACATCAGGCTCTCTGCTTGGCAGGGAGCCTGCTTCCCTCTCTCTCTCTCTCTCTCTCTCTACCAGCCTCTCTGCCTACCTGTGATCTCTGTCAAATAAATAAATAAAATCTTAAAAAAAAAAAAAAAAGATGTCTACTGGAGCTATAACACCCAACGTAGCTTCTTGACTCACAAGTCTGATGCCTCAGCTTGGATGCTTCAAATGCTTAGGGACTGACAGTAGCAATTCAGCTGGGGTCCTACTCCCAAGACTTCAGTTCTTTGTGTGAGTTGAGCTAATTTCCACATAGTCTTACCAGGATAGCTAGACTTCTTATATTATGGTTTAACATCCACAAACCATGAAAGCGGAGGAAGCTCCAGGTCCCTTTGAGACTTAAGCCTGAAACTGGCAATGGATATCACTTCTCCCTCATTCTTTTAATTTCAGCAAGCCATAGGCCCAGATGTAAGGGATGAAGGCTGTACAAGATATGGGTTTGAGAAGATGTGTTTCGTTAGGTGGAAATGCTGCGGTTGCCAAGTAAAACACAGGACACACAGTTAACTCGGAATTTCAGATGACAGTGAAAATTGTCTTAACATAAGTATGTCCCATGTAATATGTGGGACCTGCTAGCACTGAAAATTATTCCTTGACAATCTGAATTACAAATTAAACTATTTACCTGGCATTTTTTTATTGGCCAACTCTTATAATCCTAGAATCCACCAGTGTAACAGATTACCAGTAAATAGAGACTGATAGTCTCCTTGGATTCTGTAGCATTACATCAGTAATATATAGATTCAATGAGACTATCCTCCAGGCCCTGCTGTATCTCCTAGTTCATAAAGTGTATATTTATGTTCTTAGCTACATGCCTAAGTTCAGTAAAAGTCATCATAGCAGTCAGATGAATTAATCAGTGAAATGGGATTGAGTGAGCTACAGGGAAGAAAGGCTTTACACTCATAAAAATATAAGGAAAATAGAAAGATGATTCAGTAAAGTCTCCATGCCTGGGTTCTTCTGAAAAGCTTGTTTATGTATACAAGTTGTGTTTCTGGCAGCTTTTGTGTAGGTAGTATTGCAAGACAGTACATTTTTATTGTTGTCGCTATTGCTCTTCCATTTAAAATGAATGATATCAGCAAGCAGTAACATCTTAACTGCGCGAGGCTTGTTAGAATCCCTTTAATACATTTATATAAAGAATTTAGTGCCTTTGTTGCTATTATTCAGGAAGAGGTCCCAATCCTGAGAGTTTATTATTTTTTATTGCTCTTGTAATAAATCATGACGTAAAAGTCATGCTCTCACAGGCTTCTAGAAGAGAATAACTAATCTACCAGTAATTTGATCTAACCAGTTCTCTTTAAATCAGTGATCATTAGAATTCCATCCCCCTCTGTCAGGAGCCTCTTCTCCATGTAATGTTACAAGGTCAAATGCCTTTAAAAGTATGTAGGAGTTTGCATATAATTTTCTGGAACCTGCATAAATTTCATCACCTACCTAACATTTTTTATTTGAAATATAATTCCTATCTGTTAGGTTGACACATATTTACCTAATATTTTTTACCCATCCAACAAAATAGTCCTGAATTTTATAACTACATTTTTCAAAAAAAGGATACAGTATTAATTAATTAATTAATTAATTAAACAACAAGCTTGAGCCAGCCTAAAGGTTTTTCTAGGTCAAAACTATGCTCTCTCAAACTTCTCGTCTTTCCACAACTTCCTCCCTTCCTGTTACAAGTTGCTAAGTTGAGGCCTGATATTTAAGAATACTTAAGATTAGCTATAGGCCTATGTACAGGGAACGGCCACTATTCAGACCTCCTCATTGTTCTGAGGATCTGGGAGTAATAATGTACTGCTGTATAGTGTTTGATGCTGAAAGAATTCTTTCTGAATTTTTCTCAGCTCATTAAAGACACGATCTTCTGAGGATATTAATGGGAACAGTGTAGGTGCCAATGACATAAAAGATTGTAGAATGTTTGGTAGGTTCTGAGAGATTATGTAATACAGCTGCATGATTTTACTAATGAGGAAAATGTTGCTCAAAAAAATAAGGACTTGTCCAAAATCATGACAACAGTGAGATCAGAATGGAGAGCTTCTTCAAACCAGTGTTTTTCTAATGAAAGCATGTCCTACTGTCACTAATGTTGTACCTAGACACTGAAGTCAGTGACTTCTAAAAGTCCCTTCATGCTTTGTGCCTTCAAGGAAAATATCTGAGAAATATTTCTGAAACTCTTGTCTCAACAATTTTCCATTCCTTTGAAGTACTTTGTTACAAAACAGAGGTTTGAAACTGTGGCTTTAGTTAAAATTACTGACCAAAGTTGAGGTTAACAATCAGACCATAAAGTGATCTGTTTCCACAGTTGTCTTTTATTGTAAACAATTGCTAGTGTTTACATAACTAAGCTCCTGTTGATGATCATTTAGGGTTCTCTAATCTTCTGTTATTAAATATATTGTTTAATACATGTGGAAGTATATCAATGGATACAATCTGAAAAGGTGTTTAAGTTATTTAATAATTAATTTAACCTGCTGAACTTGATTTTTAGAATATTATAAGTAATTCATAACTGTAAGTTGTGATCATAATGATCTATAATTGCCAATTTATCTGCTTGCAAAGTGAAACGATCAATTGTCTTCATTTTTTTCTCCCTGGATAGATGATTAATATTTAAACTGATTTCTCGTTTGAATTACCATCTCCATCTGGTTCTAATTGCTCAACTGATAAACCATTTTTATATGGAAATAGAACTGTGAATTTTCATAGCTCATGAAATATGGGAAAAGGGCCATCAGTGACTGTACAAAGACACATTAGTTTCAGAAGTGATTTTAGATAGAAACTCATTCAGTTCTCAGCTCAAATTAACAGACTTTTATGTGACATAGCAGTTAAAATCAATTTAAGAGCTTCCTGGAATACCATTTCCAGCAAATATGCAGACATCTTCTTATTTAAAACCTGGAACACTGACAGACTCTAGCAGACTGGGTCTCCCAGGCATTGAAACTGTGGGAACATGCACAGTAGCAGTACGTCTGCTTTTCATTTTCCAGATTCTCATTGACTTAACCATGAATATGAAGCAGCTATGCGCTTAGATGAATCTGCTAGTTAAAATAAAGCTTTGGATTAACGGCTGAGTTCACTTTACTGTTCTATTCCTATCTCTTTAATTAAACATCTTATTTGTCTTGATTATAAGCATATCTGCCCAGTATTTTTCAAAATGAAGAATATAATAAAGGGGGACAAGTAAGCATATATTGGTACATTTATGGAATTTAAGGTTATCTAGCCATGAGATAAATTTTTTTAAAAAGCCATATTTCAACATTAGTTATTTTGAAGAATTAATCCATTTAATATAAGTGTATTTATTTTTAAAAGAAATAAACAGCCTGGTTCCTTCATGTGCTTTTTAATTGTATGCCTTTTGTCTGATGACAGAAAAGGAAATATCATTAGGCATAATTTTGAACTGCATCCCAGTTCAAGCAGCATGCTGTAAAGCTGTGTTTTATTAAGGGTCTTTCATAAAACATTAGCTTGAAGAGATGCTTATATTAAAAAAAAGCAAAGTTTTTGTGACTAAACATGCTTGGAAAACTGTTCATAGTATAATCTTGGAAATTTTCAGTATACATTTGTTTTGAACTTTTAACAAGTTCCCAGGCGATACTTATGTCGCTGGTACATGGATCATACTTTGAGGACCACTTTCTATAGTGGTCTATAGGAAGGTGGCCTACTCCCAGAAATGTGCCAGACTCCTAGAAACTCATGGAAACAGTCACCAATTAAGTGCACAAGATGAGCCATCCTGGTGGAGGGCAGAGGTAGAGGATCAGAACAGAAGCTCCTGATACCTGGTGCCATACAGTTACTATCTATAGAACAGACCTCATTCCTTCCAAAGTGCCAAAGGAAAGTCTGCTCTTCTCTGATCATAAATACTGACAAAATAAAACTTAAATGCGAAGGTTCCATATGTTAGACAGCTATATCTTCAAGGCTTGGGTCCCAGTCTCCCAATATACCAGGGAGGGAGAAGTTGTTTTCAAACTAAGAAAATCTGAGGTGTAGAAATAGAGTTAGAGGCCATACTTTCTTTACTTCATGCTTTCATCAGCTGCTGGATGATGTCCCATAGCCATAGTCTATGTCTCTTTCTTGCTCAGCCTAATATCCAGTCCTATTAAATGATACATCTCATGGTACTTCAACCCTGTTCAATGGAAATACTTGGACATAGGAATTTCTACCCCATAACCACCAAAGGGGTGAGTATAGTCAAATTGTACATAAAATAAAGAGAATATTTAAGGACTTATCATCAAAGGTTGAAAGCAAGCATGAATCTAAAATGTTCTCCCTTCACTGTGAAATTAGAATAGCTACCAAGTTAGATGAGGTGGCCCTCAGAACACTTGGAAGTTAAGAGCCTTTCATAATTTGGATTATAAATTTTATATTATTTTTATTTAAATTTAATCAATTAACAACTAATAATATTTTATTTTATTTTATTTCTTTTCAGTGTTCCAGCATTCATTGTTTATGTACCACACCCAGTGCTCCATGCAATACGTGCCCTCCTTAATACCCACTACCAGGCTCATCCATCCCCCAGCTCTCCTCCCCTCCAAAACCCTCACTTTGTTTCTCAGAGTCCACAGCCTCTCATGGTTCACCTCCCCTTCCAATTTCCCCCAACTCACTTCTCTTCTCCATCTCCCAATGTCCTCCATGTTACTCCTTATGCTCCACAAGTAAGTGAAACCACGTGGTAATTGACTCTCTCTGCTTGACTTATTTCACTCAGCATAATCTCTTCTAGTCCCGTCCATGTTGATACAAAAGTTGGGTATTCATCCTTTCTGATGGAGGCATAATACTCCATTGTATATATGGACCATATCTTCTTTATCTATTCATCCATTGAAGGGCGTCTTGGTTCTTTCCACAGTTTGGCGACTGTGGCTATTGCTGCTATGAACATTCGGGTACAGATGGCCCTTCTTTTCACTACATAAGTATCTTTGGGGTAAATACCCAGTAGTGCAATTGCAGAGTCATAGGGAAGCTCTATTTTTAATTTCTTAAGGAATATCCACACTGTTTTCCAAAGTGGCTACACCAATTTGCATTCCCACCAACAGTGGGAAAAGAGGCTTCCCCTTCCTCCACATTATTAGTTTTAGAGGTAGAGTTCAGTGGTTCATCAGTCTGTATAATACCCGTGCTCATTATATCATTTGCCCTTTTTATTGTCCTTATTGTCCATCACCCAGTTACCCCATACCCCAACCCTCTCCCTTCCAGCAATCCTGTTAGTTTCCTATGATTAAGAGTCTCTTATGGCTGGTTTCCCTCTCGGATTTTGTTCTTGTTTTATTTTTCCCTCTCTTCCCCTATGATCCTCTGTTTTGTTTCTTGAATTCCACATATGAGTGAGATAAAATTTAAGCTATTATTTTTCCAAAGTCATGTATCTCTCACATAATTCAAGCATTAAATACATAACTTCATATACTATTGGCATATATTATCCAAAAAGAAAATGGAATTTACTATGTAATTTTGCTGGCAATTCAAGCAGATGTGTTTCACATAACCAGCATATCCTATAGAATATGAGTTAATCCAAGTGGCTGAACAATTATCTCCTGGATTCAGGAGAGGTAATAGAGTTCTCCAAGGCTGTAGGTCTCAGTTTTGCTCTTCCTTTCTTATTTATTATGGTAACTGTCCTTCAGCATTACTGACAGTGATATTAGCACTATAATCTCAGCTCCAGCATGCTAAAATGGTAAAAGTTGCTCAAGACACAGGAGATAGTGTACAATTTGGCCTGAGAGGTAAGGATTAATCTGACTGATTCATTACAAGTAGGACTCTCAGAAAGAGTCAACTTTTGCATTAGAATCCATAGAACTAACACAAAAAAAATGTTCATTTTCATTTATGATAATTTAATAAATAGGGAGAGTTTTACTTTTTTGTTCCTGATTTTTGTGTGTTTTATTTCTTTTTCTTTCATTACTGCAATGGCTAGACCCTCCAGTACAATGTTGAATAGAATTGGTAGAAGTGGACATTATTGCATTTTGAACCCAAGGGAGAAATATTCAGTCTTTCACCACTAAGTTTAATATTATCTTTGGTGTGTTTTGTTGTTGTTGTTGTTGCTAGAGGTGATTTACCATATTGACAATATTTTCTACTATTCTTAGTTTATTATGTGTTGTTGCTACATTTTGCCATTTTCATTCATGCATTAAAATTCCGTTATGGGGGGCACCTGGGTGGCTCAGTGGTTAAGCCTCTACCTTCTGCTCGGGTCACGGTCTCACGGTCCTGGGATCGAGCCCCACATCAGGCTATCTGCTCGGCAGGGAACCTGCTTCCCCTTCTCTCTCTCTACCTGCCTCTCTGAATACTTGTGATCTCTGTAAAAGAAATAAATAAAGTCTTTTTTAAAAAAATTTCGTTATGGTATTCCTCCTCTTTTTTCTGTTTATTTTTTGAATTACATTTATTGATTTTTCAATTGGTGTACCAACCTTAAATTCCTGGAATAAATGCAACCTGGGTTCATGATTTCTTTTACATATTGTTAGATTTTATATGCTAATAGTTTGTCAAATATTCGTGAAGTAATATTGTGCTTTCTTTATATTGACGGATATTTATTCATATTCTTAATCTCTTCTTGTAGTTTTCTTGAAGTAAACTTTATATATGGTGAAATGAACAGATTTCAAGGCTATAATTAAATGAATGTTGGTATATGATTATACCCATGCAGCCTAGATGGCAATAGAAACTTAGACCATTTCTATAACCTCATAAAATTTCTTTATTCTCATGTAAAATTAATCTCTACTCCCCACAGGAAAATACTCTCGAAATCTATTCCTATTAATCTATGTGTGTTTTACCTTTTTTTATCTTCATATATATAATACCGCATTTTTATGGGCCTGGCTTCTTTTGCCTAATGCATGACATTTATTCATGTTGTTATATACACGAGGAGTTCATTCATTTTTATGGCTGAGTCGTATTTTATTGAATTAGTATATCACAATGATTTTTTTAATCTTACGTCTTAGGGCACCTAGGTGGCTCACTCTTCTGAGTGTCTAACTTAATTTTGGCTTGGGTCATGATCTTGGGGTCATGAGATGGAGCCCCGTGTGGGGCTCCAGGCTCAGTGGGGAGTCTACTTGAGGATTTCTCCTTCTCCTTTTGCCCCACCCCCACTCTCTCTCTCTCTCTCTCAAATAAGTAAATTTTCTTTAAAAAATGAAAAAGTAAATTTTAAAAAATTGAAAATTGAAAAAAATTGATGAAAAAAATTATTTCATTCTAAATACATAGAAGAGAATTTTCTAATCATAGGATAGGCATATGTTTAACTTCATAAGTAAATATCAAAGGGGACTAATGGATATCAAGGCTACAGAATAAAATAAAATGATTTTAATGAAAGTTAACCCATTATCTGATAGAGGTGTGTTAAAGTGGAAGGATTGGAAAAGTACAACCCACGGACTAACTCTGGTACTCCACCTATTTTTGGATGGCCTGTGAATTAAGAATGTTTTTTACCTAGTAAAATGTAAAAGGACTATTAGCTTTTTGGCAAGAACAGTTGGTTAATTTTGCTCACTGGATCCCAAGGACATGAAGACTTACCATTTGGCTCTTAGAGAAAATTAGCTGACCCCTAGGAATAATTGCAGTAGTAATACAATTGAGTATATAAAGAATATTCTAAGAGTGATAATACAGATGGTCCAAGATAAACAATTCAATTTCGAAGCAAAGAAAAAATACTGTGAATTAGATATATAGATACAGAGATAACAAATGACAAAACTGTATCCACAGGTGTTACTGAAATACCTATTAGAAATATCCCCAAAGACATACTAGATGGACTACCAAATATGCCATAATTATTAACCATTATAGAAAGTTAAACATAATAGAAAATGATAAAGAAATGAAAATAATTGGAAAAAAGAGAGTTCAACTAGGAGATCACAACCAATAAAAATTAATATATCCAAGATAAGAGTGGGGAAGCAAATAAGGAGGATTTAGGTAAAGAAAAATGATGATAATGAAGAATAAAAGGAAGAGGAGGTTCCTTAGAATAAAAATAATCAGGATTTCAAATGGAAACCATCCAAACCATAAGAATAAGGCAGGCCCCAGGTTGTAGCCATGTCAGGGGACATTTGTAACTCTACTATAGTGACTCTTTATATCTAAATACTTAACCATATTAAACAAATCCCATAATGCATTGGATCAGTAGATACAAGATGTCAAGTAATCATAATTATGGGTGAATTTAGTCATTGGGGAAAATTTCACAAACACAAGAGAGAAGGGTTGGGAGACTCTACAACAAAAAAGAGTAATATATTTACTAGATTGAACCAAGATTATTAACAGCCTAGTAATAGTATATTACTTAGGTAAATAAAATGCTAATCATTTTAATAAGGACTTAATAATATGCGTGATGTATACGTATATATAGATATATAATTTTATGACTATGAGAAAATATTGCAAAGAATGACTGTTATCAGAAGAAAAAGTATAATAGTCAGAAATCTCAATTCATTTATTATACATGTAATGGAAATAGCCAGCACAAAGATAAAAGCGGGTTTGAACTTATACCATCTATTTGTTGTTTTAAGAACAATTCCTCACTTGGGAATTCTTATATAAGATAGAAAGAAAATCCCAGGGTTTTAAATGGATAGAAAGGGATAAAAGAATATTACAGAAAGTCAAGTATATGTTACAATTTCCTATGTCCATGATCCCTACCCCCAAAGTGTTCTGACTTTAAATTAGAGAAGTAACCTTAAATAACTGTAGCTCCTAGTCCTTGAAGCTGAGACCATAAGGATTCAGGTTTGAACCATATCAGCCAGTGGGTTGGGAATCAGAAAGTTGACTGACTCAATAGTATGATATTCTCTGTTAGAAAAAATGGCTTAGGCCATTTATAATGCTTAAATAGCCTCTAAGTTCTTAACTAGCCCTACATCTATTAACCTTAGAACTCAGATACCAATCAAACAGTAAGCCAGATTAGCAACATAACAAATGAAAGAACCATATCAGCAGAGCACTCATGGAAAATGGAAAGGGGGCATCATAGAATGAGACATATCCAACCCTTCAGGGGTCACCCTTGCATCATGATATTGCTACTGTTGAGATTCACTTTGCTAAATTCAGATTAAATCTGAGAACTTCACCCTGATCTGAGTGCACAAAGGACCAAGACAAAGAATCAAGTTCTTGGACAGAAGGGCTTTACTTACAGCAAAAGGCACAAAGGCAAAGCTGATTCTTTAATCAATGGTGGGGGGGAATTCTGGTAGGTAATCTGATTAAAAACATATGATACATCATTCTCATTTCTGCAATAAAGCCAAAAATTTAAAACACAAAATAAGCAGGTACTTCTTATAGACATTATAACCCAATACAAAAAATTCAAGTTGAGTGCATTGAACCTATACTGGTGAGGAAATTTAAAGATCCTTCTTCAGAAGTAGTGATGGTTTACCCTCTTACAGAATTAATGCGGATACCATAAGTGAACAAGTGAACAAATGAAAGGCTTACTCTGTAGAAAACAACTTATTGAGACTCACCCACAAACAATTTGTGCAGATAGCTCAAGAGAGCCATTTTAATTCCAAGAGGATTGCTGTAACCCAAATGATACGACAATTTCCCCTCTTAAACATTTCCACTGAAATACATATCACTGAGAGTGGACTGAGTTCCTAAAATGCAGATAAAGAAAAGATGAGATACTAGAAATTCATGGTATATCATCAAGTCAATGAGACAATGAACAGAATAAAAGCAAAATTTATACAAAGACATCTTGCAACCATGCTATATGATACCAGTCTCTGAGATAACTCCAACATGAGGACTTCCCAAGAAAGGTAAATCTGGATTAAGACAAAAGGAGAATACCTAGTTTTACGGGGGATTATAGATACAGGGATATAGAGTCATCCCAATATCAATTGTATCAAAATAGAAGAAAGCAGTCTTATCCAAATAAAAATCTTGTCACTTTTGTTTTGATAATTTCATGGAAATATTAATTACTGTCCTCCCCTTCCTAATGTTTCTGGCATAAGGTATTTTTTTCCTACTACCTATAGTTCTTCTATGACTGTTGCAAGCACCTATGCTCTTACTATTATTTTTTTTAATTATTTTTTTATTTTTTTATAAGCATATAATGTATTATTAGCCCCAGGGGTACAAGTCTGTGAATCGCCAGGTTTGCATACTTCACAGCACTCATCATAGCACATATGCTCCCCAATGTCCATAACCCCACCACCCTCTCCCTACCCCTTTCCCCCCAGCCCCCCTCAGTTTGTTTTGTGACATTAAGAATCTCTTATGGTTTGTCTCCCTCCCAATCCCATCTTGTTTCATTTATTCTTTTCTTACCCCCCAAACCCCACTATGTTGCCTCTCCACTTCCTCATATTAGGGAGATCATATGATAGTTGTCTTTATATGATGGACTTATTTCGCTAAGCACAATACCCTCTAGCTCCATCCACGTCATCACAAATGGCAAGATTTCATTTCTTTTGATGGCTGCATAGTATTCCATTGTATATATATACCACATCTTCTTTATCCATTCATCTGTTGCTGGACATCTAGGTTCTTTCCATAGTTTGGCTATTGTGGACATTGCTGCTATAAACATTCGGGTGCACATGGCCCTTTGTACCACTATGTTTGTATCTTTAGGGTAAATACCCAGTAGTGCAATTGCTGGTTCATAGGGTAGCTCTATTTTCAACAATTTGAGGAAACTCCATGCTGTTTTCCAGAGTGGTTGCACCAGCTTGCATTCCCACCAACACCATAGGAGGGTTCCCCTTTCTCCACATCCTTGTCAGCATCTGTCATTTCCTGACTTGTTAATTTTAGCCATTCTAATTGGTGTGAGGTGGTATCTCATTGTGGTTTTGATTTGTATTTCCCTGATGCCGAGTTATGTGGAGCACTTTTTCATGTGTCTGTTGGCCATCTGGATGTCTTCTTTACAGAAATGTCTGTTCATGTCCTCTGCCCATTTCTTAATTGGGTTATTTGTTCTTTGGGTATTGAGTTTGATAAGTTTTTTATAGATTTTGGATACTAGCCCTTTATCTGATATGTTGTTTGCAAATATCTTCTCCCATTCTGTCAGTTGTCTTTTGGTTTTGTTGACTGTTTCTTTTGCTGTGCAAAACCTTTTGATCTTGATGAAGTCCCAATAGTTCATTTTTGCCCTTGCTTCCCTTGCTTTTGGTGATATTCCTAGGAAGACATTGCTGCAGCTGAGGTCGAAGAGGTTGCTGCCTATGTTCTCCTCAAGGATTTGGATGGATTCCTTTCTCACATTGAGGTCCTTCATCCATTTTGAGTCTATTTTCATGTGTGGTGTGAGGAAATGGTCCAGTTTCATTTTTCTGCATGTGGCTGTCCAATTTTCCCAAAACCATTTGTTGAAGAGGCTGTCTCTTTTCTGTTGGACATTCTTTCCTGCTTTGTTGAAGATTAGTTAACCACAGAGTTGAGGGTCTATTTCTGGGCTCTCTATTTTGTTCCATTGATCTGTGTGTCTGTTTTTGTGCCAGTACCATACTGTCTTGATGATGACAGCTTTGTAATAGAGCTTGAAGTCTGGAATTGTGATGCCACCAACTTTGGCTTTCCTTTCCAATATTCCTCTGGCTATTCAAGGTCTTTTCTGGTTCCATACAAATTTTAGGATTATTTGTTCCATTTCTTTGAAAAAACTGGATGGGATTTTGATAGGGATTACATTAAATATGTAGATTGCCTTAGGTAGCATACAGATTTTCACAATATTTGTTCTTCCAATCCATGAGTATGGAACATTTTTCCATTTCTTTGTGTCCTCCTCAATTTCTTTCATGAGTACTTCATAGTTTTCTGAGTATAGATTCTTTGCCTCTTTGGTTAGGTTTATTCCTAGGTATCTTATGGTTTTGGGTGCAATTCTTACTATTATTTCTATTCTGTGTTTATCAAATCAGTTTTCAAAATATGCACTATAGAAAATCAGAAAAAAAATTTCCTAGAACAATTTGTATTTCTGAGGAAAATGCCAGTTTTTTAAGAATATCCAATGGCATTCTTTTTGGATGGTTTACCAATTTATCAGGAGATGGAAAGTTGTACAACTGATTCATCCCAAGGACAATGAGATGATTGATTATTGGTATTTGGGACAATGACAGTTTTGTGGCCATTTGATGGATAATGCCCCCTCTATTCCTGAGACATAAGAATATAAGAATCCATAAGAATGATCTCCATTACAGTAAAGGGTCCATGCTCATGGCTTTAATAGAACTCAGGAGAAGCACTCATTGTTGCTGCTATGATTAAAAGGGTACTTTTTAAAGGGAGTATAAATCATAACCTAGAAAATGGATACAAAAACCTGGAATTAATGATGAGGCAACCTTGGAGCAGATTGTATTTTATAAACAATTTTGTAAAGAACATTTCATGCTACCAATTGACTTTGTGTGTATAATTGCATTGCTATGTAAGATTCCACCTTTGCTGTCTAGAGAGAGACTGACCTTAAAGAAGCAGACCAAATAGCAGAGAACGGTGGCTGGCTTCTATGGGCTGAGGGCCTCAGTCATACAACTGTGAAAAACTGAATGTTTCATCAGCTCCAATCTCAGAGAGTTTGGGCGTGGATCCTTTTCGCTTTGAGCCTTGAGATGGCCCAGCCAACAACTGGATTTTAACCTGTTAGAAAACCTGAACCAGAAGACCCAGCTAAGCTGTGCCTGGACTCCTGCCCATGGAGACAGTGATATAAAACATGTATGGTTTTAAATTGCTAAGCTTGTGACAATGTGTGATGCAACAGTAGAAAAATACAACTATTTTCATGAACTACCTTATGTGTAAAAGAAAAGAATCCACCACATACTAAAGATTTCAGCAACCTTACAACGATAAACATATTTATATAATCATAAGTTTAACCAAGTGGCATCTATTGTACATATCCTTGTTCACTAGGAGAATAACATTGATAAGAAAAATTTGACTAATTTACTAGAAATGTGGAGGCTCTACTAAAAACAATAACCCTGAACTAGTAGAATATTAGGCATGTCCGGGACCCCAAAGAGCATAAAATTCACAGTGCCGGGGCCACACCAACAACCAAGTAACAGATTCCCTGTATGTCTCCTGGGATATGCCAAGAGGACTGCAAATCATTTGACACTAGCCATAAGATAATTCCAGTTCCTTTGTATATTGAGCAAAGGGATCTTCAAGCAGGAGCAAATAGATAATCTAGCTGATAACTGACAGTGGTGAAAGCAGAGAGATCACGATGGATCGAATCCTGAGAATAAAGTTATGTGTGCTTTCTTGCTTTGCTAGGTCTCACCGCCATGTAAACTGCCTAACTGAGTGATTCCTTGATCAACTTACTATATGAGTGTAAATGTGTATGTGGTGGGCAATCAACGATTCATCGTTTTCTTGCTCATCACCTCTGATTGGCATATTGTCACACGTTCTTTGTACTAAAGCCAAAATCTGCATTCAGAGCGCCCAGGTGCCTCTATAATTTTCACTTTTTGCTGAGCTTTCCACGTGGTCAATCATTTTGGTCATGAATGGTTTTCATATCCTCAAATATATTTATGATTATTGCTTTAAGATGTTTGCTAAATAAGCACATGGATCATCCCAGTGTCTCCTTCTCTACATTACTTTTCTTTAAGTATGGGTAAATGCTCCTATTTCTTTGCAAGTCTAGTAATATTTTTATTGAATGTTAGACTACTGGTTTGGTGTTAGAGAGCAAAAAAATATTACCGGCTGAATATTACCTTGAACATGTAGAATTTCAGTCTTACATTTTTATAAACATGGGTCTTTTATTTTGGCCTTGATCTAAAAACAGGATTTTAGTTCTGTTTATAGTATTTACTGTGAAGTTACGGCATTCTGTAATTTCAGGGGCAATCCCAAAGTGTATAAAACAAGACTCAGATGCTATATTGTATCTCCTCTGTAGTTGACAGGAGCTAGATATCCTCTCCGTTTTTTCAAAGTTCCAGCTGTTGTTTTCCACTAGATTTCTTGGAGTTTTCTTGTGTATTCAAAGGTCAGCCAAGAATTTGAGAAAAATTTATGCATGGATTTGGGGACTCTTTCCCTTTGGTTCTTTCCTTCCCAGGAATTTCCCTTTCAATTTATAGCTCATCTGGTAGTCTAAACTCTGTCCTCTGACACCCCAATCTGAGAATATAGCAGATTTTTTTGCTTGAATAATAGTAGCCCTATGTTATATGAATTGGAAAAATGCCTTTCGGGGAGAAGTCAAATAAATGTGGATCTGACTCAGTGCCATGTAATTCTTTCAAGGGTCAAAATTTACCATAATTGCTCTCTGCCTTTGGTTGTTCTAAAGTGCTTCAAGTTGGTCTCTATGTTATTTTGTTATAATAATTATTTGCAGGACAGTTAGCCTTATATAAGCCACTCTATCTTCACTACAGTCTGAACTCATTTTTCCCCATGACATTTATACACATCTCTCCATTGCCTTCCAGCATTAAAAGTTTCTCTGAATTTGAGTCCAGATTGCCTTTATCCCCCTTAGAGTCAATGTAATCTTTTTGTCTGTCTTCAAAAGGATTCTCTCTTTATTCTCAAGGAAATTGACTAGGATTATCTCTTGGCACATACTGCCACATATCTCTTCATTCATTCTACCATTCTATAGGCTGGTTATTAATAAATGTTGGGGTGGTAAATAGAGTGAGGAGAGATCAAAATAAACAAAAAGGTATAAATGATCTTAGAAATAATAAAATATAAGAAGATAAGCACTGTGGAGAGAAATAAAGTGGAGAAACATGTTTGGGAATTATATTGTTTTTATATTTCTATGAGATTATATAACCTTTTTTCTAATTGCCACTGTTACTTCATAGTACATTATAATTGATCATAATTCATAATAGCGTGCCACTTCCTTCCTCATGTTTGTCCCAAAGTGTCCTAATTACCAGTAACATAAAATGCATCTATCATATACTTATGTGGTGTTGGGTTTTTTAAGTGAGAGTTGCTTGGTATTTTGTTTTGTTTTGTTTTTGAGTGCCTTCCACAGAAATTTTTATTCCCTGACTTTTAGGAAAGTTGATATTTCATATTTTATGTTCTTTGATCCATGCATGAATATTCATTAGTATTTCTTGAGTAAAATTCCCATGCTTTAATATATATATTTTTTATTGTGCTAAAGGAAAGTCTGCTTTTCAGGAAAACAAATAGAGTGGTTTTGTCCGGTGCTTACAACAGAGCAGAGTGGAATTTCTGACCAAGTAGAGACAACTACTTCCAAAGTTACCAGGACTGATGAATGAATATAAATGGTTAAATATCAGTGGCAAAAGAATGCTATTTTAAAAAAATTTCTTTGGCTTTGGAACAGATTGTGTATTTGCGTGTCCGTGTGTGTGTGTGATAGTAACACATTTTCCAACAACTCAGCTTTCTTTTTGCTTCACGTTGGAAATTAATATTGATACTATACACGGGAAACATAGCGGGATCAAAATTAATTTTACATAGTAACAGCTGAGACTATCTTCCTCTTAGTGAAGAATAGCATATTAATTGCTGCAGTTTTCACTTTTTAGTCTTAGATTATCCTTCCCCACCATCTGTCTCATATCATCTCTATTCAACATTTCTTTATTTTAAAATAACTTTAAAACAGAGGAGAGGTTCCTTGAATTCAAGTGTTATATCTACTCACGAGCAGGCTACCGATTGCTCCCCTGCTGATTGTTCCTCTACCCATCATTTTCTTGCATCCTACCTGCCTGTTGGTCTTTTGCTTTTTCTTTATCTGGAGTATGAAAAGCCGAAACCCTGTCAGGCTTTCTCTAATTCTCAGACTGTGTCCACATTATGCTAGAAACAATTCAGTCAATTCAGCCAAATAGCTGATCAATTCTGTCACACCACGAGTTTAAAAGATGTCTTTTCTAACTCCATTGATTGGGTACTTAACATGAAGCTGTCAATGTGATAACACGGAATAAATACAGACTCAGTCTGACCTAATCTGTGCTCTAGTTCCAGCCTCTTGCTTATTGTTCTGTTCCAATCTTACTGGTTTACCTCTACAACAATGTCCTGAAATGAAGAGGGAGCCTTTAATCCCATTTTTTTTTCATTTATTTGTCCCAGTTTTAAAAAGTGATGGGTGAAAATAGGAACATAGGGTTTTCTGAACCTTAAAATTACAATTTTATGGACCATTAAAGCAGGAATAGAACCCGGGGTTCATCTCATCCATTTTCAAACTTGGAACAGTAGATCTCTAGCACTCTTTCAGAGTTGGCTAAAAGGTTTTCATGCCTGGTCAAGGTGGGTGGGAGGTGGTGGTTAGCCTGACTCAAAAGATGCTTGATGGACTGGATTTTCTGTCTCTCTTGAGGGGCCCAGATCCCTACTCCCATACACAGGCCCCAGTTCTAGATATATCAGTTTTATATAATGAAGCTCCATATGGAGTGGATTTTGAGAAGTTTCTTCTAAAAAAAATATTTTAACACCAATAATTTTGTGTGAATCCATCATTTTACAGACTGAGATATTTAGAATCACAGAGAATGTGATTTTCCCAGAGTCATGCTTCCATTTGGTGTTCATAGTATACCTTCTAACACTGAGGAAAAACTCACTCAGTCTCTGAGCAAAATCACAAGAACTTTCCAGGGCATAGAGCTCTCGGTAACTAGGAAAACTAAAGAAGAGCTGAAAATGTCCATTTAAGTTAAGTGCTGAGTTCAGTCAAAATCGTCTTTGTTACCTGTTTAACTTCCATTAAACACTTACTTCATTTGGTGTAGATAACTATCCATCCATTTTTTTTATAAAAAGGTTGATCACATATATGCTATGTGCCAAATATTGAGGTCATAAATATGAGAGAAAAAAAATAGCATACTCTCTACTTTTATAGACTTTATATTTTATTGATAAGTTGATAAGTAAAACTACATGTATATGTGTTTAAGAGCATAAAAACTTTGTATTGTAATTTCAACAATAATTAAAAAAAACAGCTACTGTTTATTGAAACTAGGGACCGTATGGTAAGATGATAGATTGATTTATGTAAATACCCATTTAAATATATAAATATATGTATCTCTATCTTTATACGTGTGTGTGTGTGTGTGTGTGTGTATATAACCACTCTGTTAGTTATTATTATTTCCATTTTACAGGCAAGTACACTGAGCTACTTAGAGAGTTATTTAATGTATTCAAGACTATACAACCAATTAAATGCTACATGTAGGAGAGGAATTCAGGTAGGTCCAGCTCTAAGGGCCCAGCCTGGTGTAAGGAATTTTTGGTCTTTAAGAATCCCTAATAAATTCTTTACAAGAGGAACATTCTCTTTTTAATTAACACACTGAGAAACAGAAGGGGAAGACATGTCGGATGTGGTGTCACATCTGGATCTGAACATTTTAAAGATGATACAGGGGTCCTGGGGGGCTCAGTCCTTAACTATCTGCCTTTGGTTCATGTCATGATCTGAGGGTCCTGGGATCAAGCCCCACCTTGGGCTCTTTGCTCAGCGGGAAGCCTGCTTCTCCTTCCCCCACTCCCCCTGCTTGTATTCCCTCTTTCGCTGTCTCCCTGTCAAATAGATGAATAAAATCTTTTTTAAAAGATCTAAAAAAAAAAAAAAAAAAAAAGATAATACAAATGTGAGAAACATGTAACATTTTACCTAACTTATATTTTTACCAGCAAATTCTGCCTTAAAAAGAAAGGTCTGATTAATAATTTAATGTCCCCTGAATATGCCAAAGTATATAAATATGTAAATCTGTAATGAACCAAGCCCCTTGATTTTAACTTTTGGAAATTAAATATTAATGCAGAAGCTTTGCTAGACTAGTGCATTAAACCCTCTGGCAATGTTGTACACATTTGAAAGCTGTAGTTTAATTATGGCTCTTCAAACACACACTCTTATTTCCTTTTGGCATCAATTCTTGGTGTTCAATAATTTTAACAGGAAATAATTATGGGTGAATTAGTTAAACCTACATCCTCAGGCCCCTAAAATAGCTCCTATGCTGATAAAGGCAAAAACTCAAAACAGGCAGCTAGAAAGAAAAAATATATTTATTTTAAGGACTAATGAAAAGATTTTCTGGGTTTCTTTTTTGAAACCTTAATCTGAGAACAGTTTAACCTAATGTTAAGATTAAGATGCCACTAATTTAGTCCCTAAATTTTCTTAATAACTTTATAAGGGGTACTAATCTATACAACCTTAACTTCTTTCCTATGATAATTGGTCTAATTTTTATTTTATAATTTTATATTTTTATTCATATAGAACAATACTTTTTTGTACCTTTGACATATTGTTTAAATCAAGACCTCAATTATAACATTTGTAATACTTTGTTTCATCCAATCTAAGATAATACTGACTGTGAGGCAAACTAATTTATATACCTCTAAAAAAGAAAAAACACTGCTGCTTCAAATACAATTTAGTTTTTTTATCTTTTAGCATTTTGTATTATCCTTAAAAAAAGGACAATGTTGGAGTATTTAGACATGAATTATAAATAATTTATCACTGTTATGCCTATATGAAGAGATAAATATAAGCAAAATAATGTTTGAAGTATTTCTTCTAAAGTAATTGAAGTATTTCTTCAAAAAATTTATTTCTTCTCAATAAATATTTGATTCTTCTGAATCACTTTTTAACTCAGAGTCTTTAAATGTCCAGTTTTTTGTCCAAATGTCATATTCTCTGCAATGAGGAGCAATAGTGATGCAGCATTTCTTTCTTTTTCTTTTTTCTTTCTTTTTTTTTTTTTTTAAAGATTCTGTTTATGTATTTGACAAAGAGAGAGCAGGAGCAAGAAAACACAAGCAGAGTGAGTTGGGGAGGGAGGAGCAGACTCCCCACTGAGCAGGGAGCCTGATGAGAGGTTCATCCTGGGACCCTGGGATCATGACCTGAACCAAAGACAGATGCCTAGTGACTGAGCCACCCAGGCACCCTGTGATGCAGCATTTCTTAAAATAATGAGATTTGTTCTAAGCCAAGCATTATACCTTCTACCAATTTGAGTAAGAGCACTTTCTGTTTCTTGACAAGAAATGTCAACAAATTATTTTCCAGTAAGTTTTGAGTATCTTGCTATATTGGGCCCTATGGGTATTTGCAAAAATAATTGTGGAATTTTAATTATTTTTATAGTTCATATTTGCCTCATTGATACAAATTGATACCCTATTGTTCATCTTGATGACTTAGTGACTATTCAATAACTTTCTGTTTCAGTGACAAATGTAGAATCTTTTCTACATTCTACAGTGTGGAATCTTTTTGATGCTATTTAAAATGCCACTTAAGGGGCAGCTGGGTGGCTCAGCATGTTGAGTGGTGGGCTCTAGTTTCAGCTCAGGCCGTGATCTCAGAGCTCTGGGATTGAGCCCCACAGAGCCCCACATCTGGCTCTGCACTCAGCGGGGAGTCTCCTTGATTCTTTCTCTGTCTTTCCCTCTGCCCCTTCCCTCACTCGTGAAGCCTCTGCCAACAAGTGAAACATTCAGTTATTCTGATTGGTTTAATTTTGAAGTCTGGTTTCATTTTTGAAGTTTGGAGTGAATTGCAGCTTTATTTTTCCTATCTTAATTTAGACGCTAGGCTTCCTCTGGTTTATTCTGTTCTAATCCAAGAGGAGCACCCTATTCAAAGGTGAGGCAGAGAATTTAAACAGAATCTTGTTTGGGCTCTTACCTGCAAGCACACAAAAGTGGGCAGAACCCTGAGTGTGGAGTTCCCTCGGGCCATGCCTCTAGTGTAGATGGAAAGTACTTTGAATAAAATAGATAGGTCTGTAGCATAAGTATCATATTTCACAATGGAGAGATTCAGAAAAATTTTCCTCCAACCTCCCAAAGCAGATACTGTTTTTATATTCTCGTTTGCTCAAATTTAAAGGCATATCAGTAATAAATTTATTGTTCAGCATATCTATACTAAAGAATATGTTTTAATGAAATATTTTTTTCTTAATTAGAAATCCACGTTAGATAATTTCACTAACCTTTTCAAGCAATTACATTTTAACATGATGGCAAGAAAAGGATAGATGGAAAAATAAATTAATTCTCTTGGTTTAGCATACCTGAATGGGAAAATAGATCATGAAATATTTTGCAAAGATATTTGCAACATGGTATGAGCTCATCCATCCAGTCATGTCACTAAAGTACAGTTGTCACAGGCAGGGTAATAATTTGGCACCATTTCAGAACTGTCATGAGGGAAACTGCTTATCATTCACCAAATTCCATTCTTCCTTTTCTGGTACACCAGAACTACGGTCACACCGTTGACAAACAAACTGCGTTCCCTGCCTCTGTTGAAGTTATGGGTGGTCAGGTGATGAAAACCTTAGCGATGGACTGTGACTAGAGGTGTTGGACCTCAGGGATTTAAAACATTTGTGTGCACCTCCTCCACATCTTCTCCATCCTTACTCCCTGCTGGACACTGGACCCGGCAGCAATCCAGCCTCCACTGCACCAGTGAAGCCCATGGTGCCTATGCTGGAGGGCTAGGGGAGCTAAACCCCTCAGGCAAAATCTAGCCTGTGGTCTTCTTTTGTGTGGTTTCCAGCTAAGAATTATTTTATATTTTTAAAGGGTTTATAACAAAAGAGAAAAGGAGAAAAATACACAACAAAGATGTATGTGGCTTCTAAAGCCTAAATATTTATTACCTGGTGCTTTACAAAAGGTTTACAGACATTTGCCCTAAGGTATAGCAGACCAACAGCTTAGAAGAAATCCAAGTCTCTAAATGATGACAAAAGGCAAAGCACTCCAGGCCAGTTAGGCAGTTTGTAATAGTCTATAACATGAAAGAGAAATAAACTGAGTGGTCACATTGCATAAGAAAGAACAGTATGACTGATTGCTGACTTCTGATAAGATACAGTGCAAGCTAGAAGGCAATGAGACGTCCTTAATCTTTAATGTGATGAAAGAGAAAAGTTAGCCTAGATTTGTCTATCCAGTGAAAATATCCCTTGCCAGTGAAGGTAAAATACCAACATTTTCAGAAAAGCAGCTAAGAGAACTTATCTCCAGCAGAACTGTACAAAAAGAGCACAGTGGTTTTAAAGCAAGGGAAATGATACCAAATAAAATCCTGAATGGACATAAAATGAAGGTTCTCAGAAAAGACAAATATTTACAAAAACACAAAATATCTTTCTAGTATAATTGTGTGTGTATGCATTTGGGGGGTTAAATTTCTTTACAAAATTATGGACTGCTAAAAGAAAAACAATAGTAGAGAGTTTATGGCATATATTGAAGAAAAATATTAGAATTAAAAAGACAGCAGGAGATGAATGGAGTTTGTTGCAAGGTTTTAAAGATGTTTCTGAATTAATATATGAAGTCTGACTGAAATAATGTAAAGATTCATATTATATTCATATTCTTGAGAGTGAGAAGCCACCAAAAATACCAATAAGGTTATAGATTTAAAAAGCAACACAATAAAGAATGGTATGTTAAAATATACAATATTCATTCAAAAGGGGAAAGGGTTGAAGCAAAGATAAATGAAATAAATAAAAAACTTGTAAATGGGGGCCCCTGGGTGGCTCAGTGGGTTGAAGCCTCTGCCTTCGGCTAGGGTTGTGATCTCAGGGTCCTGGGATCAAGGCCCGCATGGGGCTCCCTGCTCAGCAGGGAGCCTGCTTCCTCCTCTCTCTTTCTGCCTGCCTCTCTGCCTACTTGTGATCTCTGTCTGTCAAATAAATAAATGAAAATCTTTAGGGAAAAAAAAAACTTGTAAATGGAAGATTTAGACCTTATAATAGCAACATTATATTAAATGCAAATTAATATACATTCTAATTACAGTTAAGAAACACATCACGAGACTGGATAAAGGAGAAAGATTTGTCTATATACGGTTTACATGAAGCATACTTTAACAGGAAATACACAAACAGGTTGAAAGTGAGAGTTAAAATATGGTATATCATGGAAGCACTAAACATATGGCTAATACGGCTCTATTAATTTCCGCCAAAATAGAATGCAAGATAAAGAGTATTACTAATGAATGAAAATAGCTATTTCATAATGATAAAAATATCAATTTATGAAGATACAACAAATTCAAGTTATGTATACATTAAAGAGTAAAACTTCAAAATACAAGACGCAAGGGGAAAAAAAGGACAAATTCATGATTACAGTTGATAGGAGAGTGGACAAAGAAATAATGGAAAATATGGGATATTGAAAAATATGAATAGCCAACATTTTGATATGCTTATAGGAAAATTCATTAAAAAGAAAAACAACTATGAACTAGGAGATGAGGGAGAATTGCTAAAGACTTTTTCTTGAGTTGAGTAAGTCGGACTACCATATGGTTTTCCAGGAGCTTCCAGTCACCTTCTTCTAAATCACTCACTGTAGTGCTATAGAAAGTAGAGATCTTATGTGGTGCTTTCCTGTAAGTCCTGTACTTATTCCAATTTCTTGAATACTAACAGAAGTCTTCTTAACCTTCACTCTGCCCATCTTTTCAAATCCTTGTATTGAATTCTTTTCTTCCTGAAATACCTAAAGCAATTTCTGGTTTTGTGACCAAATTCGATATGGTATATCATTATGTGTGGGTACAGAGACTGATAAATGGTTGAATTTGTCAATTTTAATTGTTGAATTTGTGAGTCTGTAGAGGTTCCCTCCCAATTGTTTATATTTTCTCAGTGAAGGAGAAAGTTCACCAGCTGAGAGTAAGGGGAAGGAAGGAAGTCAAAGAGGAAAGGATCTGAAAAAGTTCTTTAAGAGTGTGATTAAAGGGACGCCTGGGTGGCTCAGTTGGTTAAGCAGCTGTCTTCGGCTCAGGTCACGATCCCGGCGTCCTGGGATCGAGTCCCATATCGGGCTCCTTGATCAGCAGGGAGCCTGCTTCTCCCTCTGCCTCTGCCTGCCATTCTGTCTGCCTGTGCTTGCTCTCTCCCCCCTCTCTCTCTGATAAATAAATAAAATCTTAAAAAAAAAAAAAAAAAAAGAGTGTGATTAAAGCACGAATTCTAACGGCTGGGCCACATGAAGGGTGCTCCTTTATGGTTCTGGATTTAAATCTGGTAAATGGGGTTTGTGGCTTTCCTCAGCCACATTTATAGCCCATAGGTAAAATTTGTAAGAAACTTGTCTGGAAGGTCTAAACAGTGAGGAGTTCATTCTGAGCCTTGTCTGGACATTAAACTTCCTTGAGTAGCTTTTAAACAGTACCAATGCCTGCTCTCTTCCCCAGTGATTCTGATTTAATTGTCTTAGGGTGGAGTCAGATCATCAAAAAAATTTTAAAGCTGCCTGTAGGATCCCAATGTAAGAACATGGTTGAGTTCTTTTTTTAGACTATGCAGGGTCTATGTCCTATTAATATTTTTATTCTCAGTGCTTGCACAAAGTAGGTGATCAAAAAAATGCTCACAGAACTGAAGAGTAAATCCATGAAAAGCCAGGCTTCGGCAGCTGCTTTTCTTCTCTAATTTCCTCCTTCTAACGATTTCTCACAATATTTCCGTGTAGAAGGTCAGAGTCTGTAGTAGATTGACTATAGAGGTCGACATAAAATTCCCCACATTTCTTTGAGAGAATAAGCCATTAAAATGCTAAGGGTGAAGAATCTGGGGCACAGGATCTCATAGATTGGTGTCCGAGATAATCAACTGCCTCATACATAAACACCTGAGGTAGAGTTGGTTTGTGGGACAACAAACATATTTCCTCTTCTTCTTTAGCACACAGCTAGACTACACTTCCTGGACTCAATCCCAGGAAGAGAGAGCCATGAGACAGAATTCTAATCAATGAAATGGTTAAGATGCAGTCATTAAGGTACACCCTAATCCTTGCCATTAGTGTCCTTATGAGAAGAAGGGATTTGGACATAGAAACTCACAGAGAGAACACCATGTGAAGACAGAAGCAGAGATTGGAGTGATGCATCTACAAACCAAGGAATTCCCAGGAGCTGAGAGAAAGGCGTGGGATAGATTCTCTCCCAGAGCACTTAGATGGAACCAACTCTGCTGACACATTGATTCTGGACTTCTAGCTTTCAGAACTATGAGACAATAAATTACTGTGATTTTAAGCCATCTAATTGCGAAGTACTTTGTTATGACAGCCCTAGGAAACTAATACACCCTTGTATGCCATAATGTCAAGTTGTTATGGGTTTTTAGCATATTATTTATCAATGAGAGAATAAAAACAAATCAATGAATATCTTTTTTCCCTTTTCTTTGCAAACAGTAAAAAATTTAAAAATGATTTGTATTTTACCAGCATCCACGCCCAAATGATTTTTTTTATCGATGAATCATTGATTGCCTAGGATGTCAAGAATGTTTAACTTCTTTCTGAAAGTTAAAATGAGAAATCTTTGTTTTATTTTTTTCTCTGTCATACAGTTTACTTAAGTACACTTTCTACCTGATTACCTCATTTACATGGAAGCTAAAAAATGACCTATAACTGCCCAGGGGCTCCAGAACTGCTGACAGCTATATTTCCAAGAAACTGGGCCCTCAAAAAATTTTTCTCAGGTTCCCAAAAGATAAAAATATTAAGTCTGAGTCACAGTGGGTGTTAATTCCTTGACACTTTTTATTCCTATTCTATTCCTCTTCTTTCCTGGAGCTCTTCACACAGATACATCTAAGGAAAGAAGGGTGAGATTATTTTTCTTTTGGCGATTGTTTGATAGAAAATTACTGCCCCCCTTTTCTTACTGTTCATGTCTTTTTTTTCAGTTTTTTAAAATTTTATTTTATTATGTTATTCACCATACATCATGAGTTTTTGATATAGTGTTCCATGATTTATTGTTTATATATAGGACCCAGTACTCCATGCAATATCTGAATTAAATAAGGGATCTGAGGTAATATAACATTAAGAATGTTTTTCCTTTATTATCCAAAAAATCATCCTGGAAGGAAGATGATAACACATTTTCACAGCTTAAATACAGATGAGTAATTGCAACATTGAAAGTGGCATTTGTCTTGTTTTAGGAAAGTGTCCATCAAATAATTTATCTAATTAAATGTATTAGCACTGGTAAAAGACATCATTTTATTTAAAGTGTCACTTTGCAGCTAGGAAAAAAAACAACAGGAAAAATCATAAATGGTGTGTTTGCAGGGGTAGATTATGCCAAAGGATATGCCAGAGGGGAGCAAGAAACTAAGTTCAACTAAATGTATGAATACTGGGTTCTACTGCTCCTTGATGAATATATTTAACTCAGAGTAGCTTTTCCAGGATTTTCCTACAATGAAGAATAGTGACAAAAAGCATGGCATAAAATATTGCTCTTGAATTGGATTAGTTTGTTTAGTGGATGCTTTGCAGAGTCCATTCAGGATGGTGACACTCATTTTCCCAGATAATGTGAATGTTGGTTGCTGAGGATCTTAGCTTAGTCCCTATACCACACCAGCTGTGGGGAGGCTTGGAGAAGCAGCCTGTTTCCAGTGACTGGTTGATGCAGGGATATCAAAATCTGGGCATCTGCCTCAAGGTGATAGAACTTTGAAGGACACCAACTCCACAGTTTTGCATGGGACTACCATGACCTTTGTGTGATTACATTACAGTTCACCTTCTATCCTGTGTACTTCACTCACTGACTAGTGTTGATCCTAGAAAGTCTCCTTTCAAAATCTCAGAATCTCAATCTGTCTTTCAGGTAACCAAGTCTTAACAGTTTATAAATTCAAGAAACAAAAGACAAAAGCAAAGAATAATGAATAATGATAGTGAATAGTGGTACTGATAGTGAATATTGATGGTGATACTGAATACTAACAGTGAAGGACACTGATACCTTATCTAGTATATGTTAGATAAAATTACAATTTCTCAAAGATAGCCATGCTCTAATATTTGAAACCTGTGCCAAAAGAGACATTGTGTATGTGACTATCATTAGGATCTCAAGATGCAGAAATTATATTGGATTATCCAAATGGGCTCAATCACAAGGGGTTTTGAGTGTAGAAAAAGAAGGCAGAAGAAATCAGAGAAAGGTGTGTGACAGTGGAAACAGAGTCAAAATGATATGATATGAGACTGTCTCAACCCACTGCTACTGGCTTTGAAGATGGTAAAAGGAGGCCACAGGTAAGGGATGCCAGTAGCCTCTAGAACCATATGATCCTTTCAACAGATGCAACAGAAAAAAAAAATTGGATAAAGTACAACATCCATTCATGATTAAACAGTTGCTAAAGTACAACATCCATTCCTCAACAAACTACAGATTTAGAATTTCTCCTCTAGAGCCTCCAGAAAAACATGCATCCCTGCCAACACTTTGATTTTAGAGCTTCTAACCTGAAGAACAGTAAGATAATAAATTTGTGTTATTTTAAGCCATGAAATTTGTGGCATTTTTTACAGCAACGATAGAAAATCAATACAATATATTTCTTGTGCACATTCAAATATGTGAACTATATAGTAAAATCAGTGTCAGCATATTATGATCATTAACATTGGATAATGTGGTCTGGCTGGAGTACTGAACTTACTCTGAGTCAATTCTTTACTGCCTCTACCATTTTGGTGATCAAATTTCATTCTCAACCACCCATGCTTGATCATAATCTATAATTAGCTGACCATACCTGGATGTGTCTTGACATGATGCCATGTCAGAACATCATGGTGTTAGGATGACAATGTCAGGTGCCTTCAGTGATCATCTTTATAGTTTTTTGGACCTAGATCTAAATTCCAAAACCATCATTTATGACCTGTGCGACCCTAAGTCAGTTATCTAACTTGTCTGCACCTCCTTTCCTCATATGTCAAATTAGGGTAATATATAACTTGTGTAACAAAAAAATACCTCAACAAACTCAAGAAGATTGAAGTAATTCCATTCATGAATGGAACTTTCTGACCACAACGCCATGAAACTAAAAGTCAAACACACACACACACACACACACACACACACGGAAAGATTACAAATACTGGGAGGTTAAAATAATGTGGCACCAAATAATGAATAGATCAACCAGGAAATCAAAGAAGAAATTAAAAATTACATGGAAGCAAAATATGGTGATCCAAAACCTCTGAGAGACAGCAAAATCCAATTTACTATTGCTACAAAAACAATAAGATACCTACAAATAAACCTAACCAAAGAGGTGAAATACCTGTACTCTGAAAGGTATAAAACACTGATGAAAGAAATTCAAGACAACACAAAGAAATGGAAAGACATTTCATGCTCATGGATTGGAAAACCAAGTATTGATAAAATGTCTATTCTACCCAAAACAATCTACACATTTAAGGCAATCCCTATCAAAATGCCACCAACATTTTTCACAGACCTATAACAAACAATCTTAAAAATTTGTATGGAACCACAAAAGATCCCAGTGAGCCAAAGCAACCTTGAAAAAGAATAACAAAGCTGGAGGCATCACAATTCCAGACTTCAAGTTATATTCACAGCTGTAGTAATCAAAAAAGTAAGGTAGTGACATAGAAATAGATATATATATCAATAAAATAGAGTAGAAAATCCAGAAAGGAGCCCACAATTATATGGTCAATTATTCTTCAATAAAGTAGGAAAGAATATGCAATGGGAAAAAGAGAGTCTTCAACAAACGGTGTTGGGGAGACTGGACTACTTTCTTACACCACACACAAAAATAAATTCACAATGGATTAAAGACCTGAGTGTGAGAGCTGAAACCATAAAAATCCTAGATCACAGGTAGTAATTTCTTTAACATCAGCCATAGCAATGCAAACATTGGAACTATATCAAAAGAAAAAATTTGTGCACAGTGAAGGAAACAAACAACAAAATTAAAAGGCAGCCTACAGAATGGGACAAAGTATTTGCAAATGACATATCTGATGTCATTTACTATTGATATCCAAAATATATAAGGAACATATAAAATTCAACACCCAGAAAACAAATAATCCAATTAAAAATGGGCAGAAGAGGGGTGCCCAGATGGCTCAGTCAGTTAAGTGACCTACTCTTGATTTCAGCTCAGGTCATGAATCAGGGTTGTGAGATCAAGGACTCCCCCCTCTTTGTTCTTCCCCCCACTCATGCACAGGATCTATGAATGAATGAATGAATGAATGACATCTTTTTTTTTAAGATTTTATTTATTTATTTGACAGAAATCACAAGTAGACGGAGAGGCAGGCAGAGAGAGAGAGAGGGAAGCAGGCTCCCTGCTGAGCAGAGAGCCCGATGCGGGACTCGATCCCAGGACCCTGAGATCATGACCTGAGCCGAAGACAGCGGCTTAACCCACTGAGCCACCAAGGTGCCCTGAATGACATCTTTTTAAAAAAGAAAAAAAAAAATGGGCAGAAAAGATGAACACACATTTCTCCCAAGAAGACATCCAGATGGCCAGCAGACACATGAAAAGAGGCTCATCATCAGAGAAATACATATCCAAACTACAATGAATTATCACCTCATGAGATGACACCTGTCAGAAGGGCTGGAATCAACAAGACAAGAAACAGCAGGTATTGGTGAAGATGTGGAGAAAAAGGAATTCTCTTATACTGTTGGTATGAATGCAAACTGGTGCAGCCACTGTGGAAAACAGTATGGAGGTTCCTCAAAAATTTAAAAATAGAACTGTTCTATACTCTCGCAATTGGACTACTAAGTATTTACCCTAAGAATACAAGAACACTAATTCAAAGGGATACGTGCACCGTATGTTTATAGCAACATTATTCACAAAAGCCAAGATACAAAAGCAGCCCAGGTGTCCATCAACTGATGAATGGGCGAAGAAGTCACACACACACACACACACACACTATTCAGCCATAACAAAGAATGAAATCTTGCCATTTGTAATGACATGAATCAAGCTAGAAGTAAAATGCTAGAGAGTAAAATGCTAAGTAAAATGCTAAGAGAAAGAAAAATACCATATAATTTCACTCATATGTGGAATTTAAGAAAACAAAGGGGAAAAAATAAAGAGAGACAAAGGAAGGAACAGACTCTTAGTTATAGAGAACAAACTGGTGGTTACCAGTGGGAGGTGACTCAGTGATGGGGATCGAGGAGTATACTTTCGGTGAGCACAGGGTTTTGTACAAACATGTAGAACCACTAAATTGTCCTCCTAAAACTATTACAGCACTATATATTAACTAGCCATGATTATAATAAAAACTTAAAAATATATAACTTGTGAAAACTTGTTATATCTGTTAAATTACATCACATTCTTACATGGTGTCTGGTACAGAACAGGCACTTAATAAACATTAGTTATTTGTATTATTACAACAGAGTTCAATGGTTCATTTATTCAACAAGTATTTTGTGAGCCCCTACTGTGTTTCAGAATTGTTTTTCCAACTTGCTTAATTATCACATTGAGATAGAACTGAAATTTATCTTGAAGATTAGATAATCTCAGGTCACAGATAAAATGCCTATTACTATGTCCAGAATTAATATTTATTTAATGTTTAATAAATTAAATAATTCATTAACAAATGCCTTTGATAGTTTTTATTCAGTGCGAAATGGCTTCATGTTATTAGAGGCCATATGAAAAACCTTTGTACCAGCCAAAAACACATAAACCACACAGAGTATGTGAAGAATACAGCTTTTTCCCTAGAGTCCTTGAAAAAAAATGTAGGATTGTAGTAGACTTCATTCAAAATGGAGGGGAAAGCTTCAGAGCATTTGAGGTTATGACTGAATATGTATTTTTAACCTTAGGTTATTTGACAAAACAGCATATGCACATTCAGTGTTTTATTAAAAAGCACATTCCTGCTTAGAGACATAACAGATACATTTGCAGTGGAAGAATTTTATTTATTTTTCTACTGCAAATTCTGCCAGAACCACATGGAAAAAGACCAAAAGATTTATTACCTTTATAAATCTATTCACCTAGTTTTGAAAGACTTTTCTCTAAATACCATTTAAAATAATTTTATTCTTTTCAGTTCTTATTGAAGTGTTTATAGTTAACATCATCCAAGCAACAATTATCAAAATATAAGACAAATAGTATAACTACATAGGCTCAATAAATCAAATGCAAAGAAAATTATCTGTTATTCTTTGGGTGTTGAGTTTGCTAAGTTCTTTATAGATTCTGGACACTAGTCCTTTATCTGATATGTCGTTTGTAAATATCTTCTCCCATTCTGTCAGTTGTCTTTTGATTTTGTTAACTGTTTCCTTTGCTGTGCAAAAGCTTTTGATCCTGATGAAATCCCAATAGTTCATTTTTGCCCTTGCTTCCCTTGCCTTTTGCGTTGTTCCTAGGAAGATGTTGCTGCGGCTGAGGTCAAAGAGGTTGCTGCCTGTGTTCTACTTAAGGATTTTGATGGATTCCTTTCGCACATTGAGGTCCTTCATCCATTTTGAGTCTATTTTTGTGTGTGGTGTAAGGAAATGGTCCAATTTCATTTTTCTGCATGTGGCTGTCCAATTTTCCCAGCACCATTTATTGAAGAGGCTGTCTTTTTTCCATTGGACATTCTTTCCTGCTTTGTCGAAGATTAGTTGACCATAGAGTTGAGAGTCTATTTCTGGGCTCTCTATTCTGTTCCATTGATCTATGGGTCTGTTTTTGTGCCAGTACCATGCTGTCTTGATGATGACAGCTTTGTAATAGAGCTTGAAGTCCGGGATTGTGATGCCACCAACGTTGGCTTTCTTTTTCAATATCCCTTTAGCTATTCGAGGTCTTTTCTGGTTCCATATAAATTTTAGAATTATTTGTTCCATTTCTTTGAAAAAGATGGATGGTACTTTGATAGGAATTGCATTAAATGTGTAGATTGCTTTAGGTAGAATAGACATTTTCACAATATTTATTCTTCCAATCCAGGAGCATGGAACATTTTTCCATTTCTTTGTGTCTTCCTCAATTTCTTTCATGAGTACTTTATAGTTTTCTGAGTATAGATTCTGTGTCTCTTTGGTTAGGTTTATTCCTAGGTATCTTATGGTTTTGGGTGCAATTGTAAATGGGATTGACTCCTTAATTTCCCTTTCTTCTGTCTTGCTGTTGGTGTAGAGAAATGCAACTGATTTCTGTGCATTGATTTTATAACCTGACACTTTACTGAATTCCTGTATAAGTTCTAGCAGTTTTGGAGTGGAGTCTTTTGGGTTTTCCACATATAGTATCATATCATCTGCGAAGAGTGATAATTTGACTTCTTCTTTGCCGATTTGGATGCCTTTAATTTCAACATTTTGAGGAACCTCCATGCTGTTTTCCAGAGTGGCTGCACCAGCTTGCATTCCCACCAACAGTGTAGGAGGGTTCCCCTTTCTCCGCATCCTCGCCAGCATCTGTCATTTCCTGACTTGTTGATTTTAGCCATTCTGACTGGTGTGAGGTGATATCGCATTGTGGTTTTGATTTGTATTTCCCTGATGCCGAGTGATATGGAGCACTTTTTCATGTGTCTGTTGGCCATCTGGATGTCTTCTTTGCAGAAATGTCTGTTCATGTCCTCTGCCCATTTCTTGATTGGATTATTTGTCCCTATGACCCAGCAATTGCACTATTGGGTATTTACCCTAAAGATACAAACGTAGTGATCCAAAGGGGCACGTGTACTCGAATTTTTATAGCAGCAATGTCCACAATAGCCAAACTATGGAAAGAACCTAGATGTCCATCAACAGATGAATGGATCAAGAAGATGTGGTATATATACACAATGGAATACTATGCAGCCATCAAAAGAAATGAAATCTTGCCATTTGCGACAACATGGATGGAACTAGAGCGTATCATGCTTAGCGAAATAAGTCAAGCAGAGAAAGACAACTATCATATGATCTCCCTGATATGAGGAAGTGGTGATGCAACATGGGGGCTTAAGTGGGTACGAGAAGAATAAATGAAAGAAGATGGGATTGGGAGGGAGACAAACCATAAGGGACTCTTAATCTCACAAAACAAACTGAGGTTTGCTGGGGGGAGGGAGTTTGGGAGAAGGGGGTGGTATTATGGACATTGGGGAGGGTATGTGTTTTGGTGAGTGCTGTGAAGTGTGTAAACCTGGTGATTCACAGACCTGTACCCCTGGGGATAAAAATATATGTTTATAAAAAATAAAAAATTATATTAAAAAAAAAAAGAAAAGAAAATTATCTGTTATTAATCAAAATAGTTGAAAAAAAGGAAAAGTGAAGGAACTGTTTTCTGAACTCTAAAGGGTCTTTATAGGGATGAATAAGTATAGTGTGTGGGTATGTAATTCTTTATTTCATTTACAAAGAGAGGGCCCAGTGAAATAACACACAAAAGGGAAAGAAAGAATAGGAAATGCTTGCCTTAGTGGGCCTGTTTTATAATGGTTAAAGTCTCTATTCTCAGTGGAGAACAGTGCCATCAATGGATTTGAAAAATGGCTAAAATATAAATTCTTTAGGTATTTCAACAGATTCCAAAACCAGTTCTGCAACCTTGTAACATTAAGGCTAAAATGAAATTATTTGCAAAATTGTAAGAGAGCTTAAGAAACCTTCAAAACAGGGTAGTAGAAACTTCTAATTTTATAGAAGAGGAAAATTGAAGTCTGAAGAGATGTACTACAATCCAACTTATGAGTCACTCAAAATTAGAAGATTCAATATTTAGCTGCTGAACTTTGATTTTGACTCCTCATGTTATCCAATTTTATCACCACCTCATTTAACAGGCCTAGTTCAAAATGACTTTTGACTATTTTCCAAGATCCAGTCCACATTCAAGTGAAATTTGCTTCTAAAGTTTTCCCAGGAATGTGCCCCAAGGCTTTGAAAGTAATTCTAAATAAGAGCAACAAAATGTTTCCAAGGCAAGATAGTATTGTCTAGAGCAGCACTGTCCAATAAAAATATTTCCTAACAGATACATTGAAAAAGTGAAAAGAAACAGATGAATAAATTTTAGTAAGGTATTTTAACTCAACATATCAATCATATAGTCATTTCATCATATAAACAATGTTAAATATTTTAACTAATATTTCATATTGTTTTCATACTTAGTCCTAAAATCAGCATGAATTTCACATTTACACTACATCTCAGTTTGAGTTAGATGTGCTCAACAGCCAGCTGTAACATGTAGTTACCATGTTGGACAGTACAGATCTAGAATGACAACCATTATTCAAATTCTACATTAAAAATATTTTTCTTTAAGATTTATTTATTTATTTGAGAGAGGGAGCGAGAGCAGGGGAGGGGCAGCGGGAGAGGGAGAGAGAGTACCCAAGAGACTCCCCACTTCGCGGAGCCCCTCGAGGGTCTCAATCTCACAACCATGACCTGAGCCAAATCAAAAGTTGGACATGCAACTGACTGAGCCATCCAGGCACCCCCAATTTTGCATTAAAATTAGACTTCTTGAGTTTAATTATAAGCATGAATAGTTGTTGAACAAATATTCAGTTGGCAATTTTGGATTTCCTAAATAGTAAAAACTACTCTGTTCTCATGTTCTGAATTTTATATTACAGGTATTTTGAATCACTCAGGTCTTCTATTTCTTTTTTTCCCTTTTATTTCTCTCTTCCCCTTTTCTGCTGTGTTCTGGGAGTATTCTTTCAATTATCCTTCTAATTCATGGGCTTAATTTTCCATATTATCCATTTTTCATGGTCTCCATTGTACATTTAAATTCAATAATTTTATTTTTTAATGAGGCACTCTTTCTTGATCTCAGATTATTCTCTTTGATAGATTTAATTTACCCTTGAATATCCCTGATATTCTATGTTGCATATTATTAAGTTTCTTCCTTCTTTTGATTTATTTCATTTGATTCCTCAGAATAAGTTTCCCTTCTTCTGTACTATAGAAACTTTGCCTAAATATTATACTGGTAACTTGTTTTAAAAGTACTGTGGCAAAAAAGTAGAATAATGTGTGGGTTAAATTGACTCTAATTCACACCTGAGGTAGTGTTTGAAGCAATGAAGCACATGGCTTCACCATCAAGGGGTTTCAAATAACCAAACATACACCAGAGGGAACATCAACATAAAGACAGTTGGAAATCAGTTGGTGAATTTTAGTGACACTCAAAATAGGGGGTTTGCCAGAATGGCAACACAAACCTGGCATGAACAATACGTAAATATCCCATATGCCCAGGCGTTGAACACCTTTAGAGTAACACGCGATGTCTAGAGCTCTACATAGTCCAGGGTCTGTGTTACAAACAGGACTGTGTGGTCAAATTCAGCTACAAACCAGACTGATCTTTCTGTCAGATGGATTTGCTCTCACCTTTGAATAAATTTCTCAGGCAAGGGCCTCATCAGGGGGCCAGAAGACAGAGAATACATTCATCTCCCAAGTGTGCAAGAACGTGTTGTTTGACTGTTTTTTTTTATCTTTCCGTTGGGAAATGTGGTTCATTTTGCAAATTTTGTGTGAACTTACTCTTCATTTTAACAGACCACCTGATAACCAGATGCTAGACAGTGTGTACTCTCAACTCCAGTCTCGAGGGGCTATCAACTGTTGAGCAGCCGGATAGATCAGGTCAGTTTAAGGTGATAGGTTCAGTCTTTTTTTCCCTACTCCTTTTTTAATCTTCACAAAGAAAATTCTGCAGTTCTGTTACTGTCACATAAGTACTTGTTAAATATTATGGGGGTTTCCGTGAAAGTATCATCCTTTTCAAAAGAGGAAAAGGAAGTGTATCCCTTCTCTAGTTTTATTTGGTGGCTTGTTTTGCTAATGGGGTGTAGAGAAGGAGTACCTAGTTGGAGGCAACTAAGAAGAAGGAAGGTATTTGTTATGGCATCCTGAAAACTCTCATTTTCTCTGATTAGCATGCCTGACTATTCAGGCCCTGAGGTAGATGGGCATTCCTCTTAGACAACCCCCACGATAATAGGTGGAGTCAAGATTGTCTCTGGGACATCTTGCAATAATTGCTCACAATTTCTCTGTCTTGCTGTTTTCTCCTCTCTGTATGGGGTCATCTCCCATGTAGCTATGGCTGCTTGGAGTTGCAAGATATTATAGATCAGAAAAGGTCAAGGAGATTTGAAGACTCTTAAGAGTTTTCCTTGACTACATGGTAATTTCTATTCCATGCAGGAAAGGCAGGAAAAGATTTTTAAAGCCTTAGTATTACAACATATTCTCTAGTGTCATTTCACTATTGCCTCTTCCCATCGCACTGCAGTCCAATCAATTCCATTAAATAACGGGGGTCAAAGGCGTATAAATCTCTTCTGTTGTCTCGTCTCCATCCTTAGCCTGTAAGTACAGCATTATATTTGAGATGACCCAGGATTCTATCAATCCGACAGATCTCAGAGCCTGGGTCCAACAAAGAGCCATATAAAAAATTTAAAAATTAAATTTTAAAAACCATGTTTGAAAAAATAAAATCTGTAACTCCACTCTTGTTACTTTCTGAGATAACAAAAACATTCTAAATGCTTATTAGTAAGTAAAGGAAAGTCATCGTACAACTGTAGGGCCATTCACAGCAAATATCCATCTTAAAAACATGACAGATTAGATCAATCCTTTGCAAGAAAAGAGATTTGTATCTTGTATTTACATTCACAATTTGCTAGTTTATTGCAATTATATTTTAATATTAAGCATGCTTATAATTAATATCTTGCTTTATTACAGACCTTCAGAGTTTTAATTAATAGTCTTTTACATTTTCAAATATGATAGTTATTCTTTTATTTCAAATTTATTTAGTCAATCATTGAATATTTAGGAAGGGGAAAAGTTCAGTGTTAAATAAAACTAAAATCCCAACTTGAAAAACGTATCAGAGGCCACTTAAAATCCTTGACATTTTCATCAAACCTAACTTCAAATATTTGTTGTTTAATGATCTACTTTTTTCTTTCTATGCCCTCAGAGAAAAGTTGGAAATGTTTTAATACCTATAAAGCCTTAGATTTGCTCTTTTGATTAGCTGTCAGAAAACGTCTGCACAGTCTCACTGTACACCCAATGCAGTGTTCTGCCAAGGCGTTGTTTTCTTTCAGGCATGAATTAACAATATGAAAACTGCTTGATTACATGATTACTGACTCGGCTCAGAAAGGAAACTGATTTCATCTTCTCATGTCTATGGTTTCATTCAGAAAAGTCTTAAAATGTATACTCCCTATGCATGAAAAATAGCCTGACACATCATCTCTTATTTACTTGATATGGCGTTCCCTATCTTGAATTTGTGGACCCTAACAGGATCAGATTATTTTCCCTTGTGATGATCTTGTAATGAGGAAGCTCATAATTGGAGGAGTAATTGATTGAAAGGAACTGGAAGACTCTGAAAAAAAATATATATATATATGAAATATATATATGTATATATATGTGTGCATACACATATACATATATATACATATATACATTTATATAACTAAAGAAACAAAAACACCCTGGAACCATTTACCCCAAATGACTCCAAAATGATACTTTATTTTCAAATGAAAATAAAAGTAAAACACGTCGCCTTTTTTTGTCCAAAATATTTTAAGGCATCCTATTTGAGGCCTGGTGAAAGATAGATTGTTTGAAAGCTGTTTGTAAGGATTGCAGCAACAGAAGCAGAAGTGTGTAGATCAGGTGGTATGAACATGGATGTCAGAAAGGCATCTGTCAGGGGGAGAATTCTAAACTGGATAGTTCTCACTTCCAGTTATAGCAGCACAGACAGTATAAAAAACTGTTGCCGTGAAATCCAAGGGTTATGCTCAGCTGTCAGTTGTTCTTGAGTTGCTTTCTCATTTAGCAAATGAGGCCTTCCTGGAGCTATCTTTTGTGTAAAGGTTTTGGATTTAGCAGATGGATTTTTCCCTTATCTGCAGTATAGTATGTTATTACATGTGACCAGCTAATTTCCCCTTGAGTCTTTTCCATATGACAGGACAGAACGCCGGACATCCAAAATCAAGTGGTTAGCTGTTATCTTTCTGATAACTTCAGTAAAGGCTTGAAATTTAGAAACCACAGGTACAGCTACCTGAAGGGTGATGAATCTTAATAGCGGCGGAAATAATGCAGAAATATGGCAACAGATCTCATTAACATTCAATCCTAGTGAAGTCAACAAGCAATCATTAAGATAAAACTCACCAGAAGATGAACAGACATGTTCCCTTTAATCCAGGCATGTGATTTCTCTGAAACTGGAGATAAAGAAAGTCTAAGCCATTATTTCATTTGCAGACATATACATCAATGTACTCAAACTCCGTGACCAAGGAACTTCATGAAAATGTTTTTAGCTTTAATTTTAGGTCAAAGGGACAAAAGTAAAAGGAACAAATTCACACAAGAATTTATTTTAAAAAAGAATTACAGGCTTTTACAGATGAAATGACAGTTTACCTGTCCCTTTTTTGCATCTTCTTCATCTACATGTCTGTAGCGCTGCAGGAAAGTGACCACATGAGCTATAGCGTAGTGACACAATGAAGTCCTTAATCAGTTAAGAAAATCAATTATGTTTAATATTTTATTTTTCTTTAAATGAAAAGAGAGCAGTAAAATGTCTGATAAATAATTTTAATCACAAGGTTTGAACCCAAGGGGTCATGGAATTAGTCAACACAGTTAAACTAAGCACTCTATTCAGTTGAGCTTTAAAATTGTACTGAACTTTGGGACTTATTGTATTATCATTTAGGCTTATTTTTAGTAAGTTTTCTGAAGATAACTATGTATTTGAGAACGTGAAAAAAATTTTTTCAACTGAAATTTTCTAAAGGAAGAAAACATGAACTCATAGCTGATGAGTATAATAAAATATTTTTCTTTTAACCTTTTCTGTTTTATTTAGCTTGATCATCTGTTTGAGGAAAAGCTCTTGAAAAGCTTTTTAATAAGGAATAAAGTATTCCTTTCCAGAAGGCACAGTTCTAAGGATTTAGAAATGTGGTCCTGAGGATTAGAAAGAATTTACTTACAGGGGAAATTATATAGTGATTAGAGCACACTACTGCTACACATTATATCAGGGATATTACAGAGGGATTCTATTTAATTCTTTAAATACTGCATCGTTAAAGCTTAGAGTATGATGTTACCAAAGAGATTATATTATTAAAAAGATTGATGAAACCCAGTTACCAGTATGAGAGGATTATACTGATGTTTTAAAGGATAACCAGTTTGTTAAGTATTATTAAAGTCAACAGTAAACGGAAGAGAAAGTAAGCAAGGAATACATTTATCTTTTATAACTAGAAAAGTGTCATTATGTTCTGAATTCCTAGTTAAGGAATTTAAACACACACACGCACACACACACACATTCTTTTATTGACTCATCCACAGAGACTAGTTAAATGATGACTGAAAATCAGCACTAGGTCTAGAGTCAATAACTTAACACTACTGAATTTTAATCCTAACACAGAGAGGTATCATTTCTCGAGAAATAAAATACTTTAAAATTAACATTCCTTATAGTTCCAAAATTTGATAAGCCAAGACCAATTTAGCTTGCAGAAAAATCCAAACCTTTTTAAGAAACTAAATGATGTTAATCTAGGAACCAGCCTAAACAAGTTTTGACCTTTATATCTGAGACCCATTATACCAGAATTGTTTATAGAAAATAAGCAAGGTATAAAAATGTACTTGAAAATTAAGCCATTATTATAAAAGGAACAAAACTGTATTTAGTCTAATGAAATTGTTTATCAAAACAATTAACATGTAATACATGAAATCATTTTTATTATAAAATTTTCAAATAATAAAAAGCTTAATATGCCATAAAGAACACACCCAACCAACCTGTTTTTAGGCTTATGTCTTAAAGTTTTCATTGGAAATATCATCTCTATAGTTCTAGGCTTGGTCTTTCATAAGATACAAAGGTAAATATATAACATATTCATCTATGCAACTTAAAAAAAAAGAGTGCTTTGACTCTTTGAAATGATAGGGTATTTAAAAACCCAGGAATTCCCACACATGCCAGGGGCATAACTTTGCTTTATTGTTACCTGCCATAGATTTGAAAAAGTTTCTGACAAGAATGTGGATGTCAAGGTAATAGGCTATTTATTTTCATTTCCATAATGACTGATGAAAGGACATGAGTTGAGTCATATTTATCAGGTAACATAGATCCTTTTAGACCTTACTTTTCTTCAGTCCATTGCCTAGAGCTTGGTAGTAAGCATTTCAGAGATTTCTACTTAGATAAGACAATGTAGAGAGAGTATCTGTTTCTCATTAATCTAGAGCAATAGTGCAACTTAAAAAAGATCCAGAGTTGGGGCACCTGGGTGGCTCAGTGGGTTAAAACCTCTACCTTCGGCTCAGGTCCCAGGACCCTGGGATCGAGCCCCATGTAGGGCTCTCTGCTCAGTGGGGAGTCTGCTTCCTCCCCTCTCTCTCTCTCTGCCTGCCTCTCTGCCTACTTGTGATCTCTGTCTCTCTCTGTGTCAAATAAAAAAACAAAATCTTTAAAAAAAAAAAAAAAGTCACTTGATCCAGAGTCATCCTGTTTCACTCAAGATCATGGTTAAGATACCTTCCTAAGAGCAGAAGCCATAACTGACCTCAGCCTGATTTGTATTTGAGAATATTCCTTATGACACTTCAAATTAAGAAAAAAATCTTCTGGGGACGTGTAATAATGTACTCTAATGTGGTTATTATACCTGACTCCTTTATCACGACTTATGTCTGTCTTCAGCTTTAATACTCTTGATGAGAGCGGGAATTCTTGACTTTTGTTTAGTATTTTCATACTATAGGTGACTCTGAAGATAATATAGCTAACTCTGCTTTTCCTTTTAAACCAAGAGTTGGGTTTTCCATTGGACACTTGAACACCTGACTGATATTGACTGTATGCTCCTTAAGACCAACAGTGCACTATATTCAAAATATCTGAAAGTAAACGCCTTAGCTCTCGTTCCCTATTCTCTATCTCACACCTAATTTTCTTTCACTATGCGTTTTCTTGTTGGTTACAAGATGCTCACAAAAGACTGGTTGTCTATCCAGTATCTGTTTCTTGTTTAGTAGCCCAGCACTAAGTATTCGGAGTGGCTGAGTGCTCAAATAAAATACAACACTTCATGCTGTGGGATGTGACTATGTTGCTAAGTTCTGGCCAAAGGGATACTTACTCAAGTTGTTAGGTGGGAATTCTGTGGGACTTTTAAAAGGGAGGGAAAGGGCTAAGCTGTGCTCATTTTGATCCTTTTCACTTCCTGCCCCCGCCTGGCATATGAAAATAATAATGTAGCTCTGTCAATTCTTTGGACAACGGAACATCTGATGGAGAAGAACAACAACAGGTGATAGAGCAGCAGATCAAAGGAGCCTAGGTCTCCACCAGCCCTGTGTTGCCATTGTCTAGTCCTAGGGTGCTTACCTTCACACCAGCCTCACTGAAGACAGAAAGGAGCTGCTACTTATTTTAGCCACTGTTATTTCTGGCGTTTTGTTTCTAGCAGTAGAAGGCAATTCCTCACTTAATGCAGTGTCCAAAATACCCAAGAGTCCCTCTAGAATGTCTCTTCCCTTTATAATCTACCCCAATAGCCAATTAATCACCAAGTCCTGTCACTTTAATTTCTTAAATTGATTTCAAATTTTCTGTTCTCTTCTTCTGCACTTTCATTGCTTTAGTTCAAACACTGATCAGCTGTCACCTTAGCATTGCAGCAGACACTAACTCATCTGCTTTCATTCTCTCTTTCCTAAGGTCTTTCATCTACACTGCTGCCTGGATGTGCTCTCTGAAAGGTTATCCAATCACAGTCCTCTCTTCTCTCTGTCAAGGTCACATATCTTCAGTGACTGATTTCCAACCAGGTAATGTTTTTAGTGTGCAAAAAAAAAAATAATAATAATAATAATAATAATAATGAATCTTGAGATGGGCCTTATCACCAGCCCCTGGGCATTAGAAATATCAAAACACTGGTAGGTCCCTGAATACCCTTCAGGGCCTTGTCAATGCTCTGGCATGCCTATGCTCAGACTGATGGCTATAAAACTTTTATTTGTCAGTTATCAATTAAAAACATATTTAAGTTTTTCTTTGAAGATTTCTTGACTTTCTGACTTGCTAAATAGAGTCTCCACTCTAAAATCCGTTGCACATAATATTGTTGGTATATATCACCTTGAACAGTCAGTTTCCTTTACATAACTATGGACATCGTAAGGGCAGATAGAAAGTATTGTTCATTTTTGTACCTACAGATCCTGTGTCAGCATCTGGGAAAAAATAATATAGGTCACTCAGGAAATATTTGACAAATTTGGATTGATAAATATTTGACAAATATCTCCTCTTTGAGATACTGTTAATTAATAGACCTACAAGAGATGATGGCATCCTGTGTCACCCTAATTGAAGCCAAAATCATTCATAATTATTATCTACATTAAATGGACTTTGAAATTACCTTGTACTAAGCTACTGTTATAGTTGGGCTAGTCAGGGAGGGCACAGGTCTTGGAAAATTAGAAGAAAAACAGGTAAATGCAGATGATGTCAAGACCATTTTGGTGCTATGAGGATAGCCAACAACATTGAGTCACCTTTGCAAGGAAACAACAGTTTGATTATGAATTAATATTTTACTGAAATTCTTTTTCTGTCAAGTTTCATTACAGAGAATTTATCATTAGGTCCTGTTTTCATAGGTTTATTTATTCTCTGTATCATTTGGTTGTGTTGTTTTATTATTCAGGCTCAGGCAGTAGATAATATTTTTTCTATTTTTTAAAATTCAGCAACTTAGGGGCGCCCGGGTGGCTCAGTGGGTTAAGCCGCTGCCTTTGGCTCAGGTCATGATCTCAGGGTCCTGTGATCGAGTCCTGCATCGGGCCCTCTGCTCAGCACGGAGCCTGCTTCCTCCTCTCTCTCTCTCTCTCTGCCTGCCTCCCTGCCTACTTGTAATCTCTGTCTGTCAAATAAAATAAATAAAAAATCTTAAAAAAAAAAAAAATTCAGCAACTTAGCTACTCTTTTTTAAATTAATTTATTTATTTTCAGAAAAACAGTATTCATTATTTTTGCACCACACCCAGTGCTCCATGCAATCCGTGCCCTCTATAATACCCACCACCTGGTACCCCAACCTCCCACCCCCCCTGCCACTTCAAACCCCTCGGATTGTTTTTCAGAGTCCTTAGCTACTCTTAATACTTAAGATGCTCAAATGTCTTAGATGTTTGAAAAACACTTAAAACTATCCTACTCTTTTGAACTAGTTGTAGTACCTTTCTTAAACATATTTTTAATTATTGTTTCAAGAGAAATAAGGTATTTTGAGTACATTAGATAAAAATTTTGGCATTCAGTCTTCAGAATTTAGTGGTTAATTGAGAATCGATCATTTTCTCCTAACACTTTACTCATTAGAATTGGGTATTTGATTTCCTTCAATCTAATCTGTGATAATCACTACCAGATTGGCCCAATTTTTAGAATAATCTATTATTTCCACAATACTACTGGTGCTTTGTATCTATGGTAAATCAGACAACTAAAAATTTCAATTTGAAAGTTTATATAACAAATGATCTTGATAATTGGTCTATTCATCAGACGGTCCTTGTAGAAATACTACCATGAATGAACCCTGATGTAGGCAGTCAACTAAAACATTATTCCTTTCACCTTCAAGGACTTCAGGCTGTCTATGTACTTTTTATTGTAAGTAAAAAAAGACTCTTCAAAAGTCTTTAGAGATATACATCTTTGAAATCTACGATAAAGTTCTTTTTCTTATCTGCTTCAATGTTGCTTTTAAAGCACTGAAATTACTGATGGAGAAGAAAATTCCATTTTTACTCCACAGAGGAAATGAAATTTAAGCGTATAGGTGGGAGAATTAAGATATATTTGAACCCTGATTTTTAACCACATGCCATGGAAGTTTCCCTAGTTGAATTTTAAGGGTCATAGAGCAAGTTTGTGCTGAAGATAGGATTCATTTCTAGGTGAACTGGCTCTGGAGTCTCCACACTAAAGCTTTCTTTGCCGTGGTGTCTCCACGGGACATTATATTGATATTTAGCAAAGCATGTTCAGTTCAAAATGACTCAATAAAATTTATTGAGAATCTACTATGATCTAGACCCTACATGCCCAATTCTGTAGAGCTCATATTCATCTAGTGGGAAACAATGGGAAATTAGTATAATAAATAAATAGATGATGCAGTGTTCTAGAAGATTGGGCTACCAGAAAAAAATAAAACAAAAAGAAGAGCAGATATAAGGGAGACTGGAATATGTGGGTTGTTTCTGAATTGTTTTATATTCAGTAACCTGTATCATCGTGGGAAATGACTTTTAACTACTGGAGCCCAGTGCTGTACACAGTTTATGTGGATGATATAAAATAAGGACGTACAGTCTTCACTCATTTCCAAAGGTACTTAAGTCAACAACTTTTCTACTCTCCCTTACACTGTCATAAAATTAGATTCTAAAAATCATATCTGCATTCCATCCTGAGATCCTTTGATGTCCTACATATTATCTAAAGCAAAATTTTTGCACCAAGGTATACTTTTTTTTGCTATGAAGTTCTCTGAGTTTTGACAGATGTCCAATGTCCTGTAGCCACCCCTACAGTATCACACACAATACGTTTTTCCAGCAGCTTACTGATAGACTTCTGCTGGAATCCAGAATGCAGTCATCGGGAACCACATCCCTTTAATGCACAGCTCTTCTTTGGTCTTGAGCCTGCCAGCTGTCAGACTGGAACTCACACCATTTGTTCTCTCAGTTCTCAGGCCTTTGGACTCCAACTTCACGTAAAGTTTGACTTTCCTGAGTCTCCAGCTTGCCTACTACAGGTCTTGGGATTTCTCAGACTCTATAATCACATGTACCAATCAATACCTTATAATATATGATTATATGTATATGATCATATAAGTCATCTATGATTTATTATAAGGAAATATAATTCTATCTTATGTCTTCTAATTATATTTATACACATGTCTATCTCCTTCAATAAGATGTTTGTTTATATCTTTAACTGGGTTATTTGTTTATCAGATATATGGTTTACATACTTTTTTTTAAAGATTTTTTTATTTAGTTGAGAGAGGGTGGGGGAGGAAACATCAAAGGAAGAAAGAAAGAGGATCTCAAGCAGACTCTGCTCTCAGCACAGAGCCCAATGCTGGGCTGGATCTCATGACCCTGAGATCACGAGCGGACCTGAAAGCAAGAGTCAGACACTCAACCAACTGCACCACCCATGATTTACAATTTTTTTTACTTTTTTTTTTTATTAACATATAATATATTAATTGTTTCAGGGGTGCAAGTCTGTGATTCATCAGGCTTACACAATTCACAGGCTTCACCATAGCACATCCCCTCCCCAATGTCCGTCGCCCAGCCACCCCATCCTTACAATGTTGTTAACCCACAAAGTGCCCAGAGGAGAGTGATTCCAGGCCAAGTCGGGTACTTTAGTAGGGGATGGAGGTTATGGTTTATTGGCCCTGGAAGAGAAGAAAAGGGCTTTTTCTGTTGATTCAGGATCAGGTTCTATTCAGGTATCGCTAATGATACATAGAGAAGTCATTTGGATGTTATATTGGTGAAAATCACGGTAATGGCTTTTAAATGCAACATTTTAAATACTTCAGTGAGAGGGGTGCCTGGGTGGCTCAGTCAATTAGGCCTCAACCCTTGATTCTGACTCAGGTCATAATCTCAAGGTTATTAGATCTATGCTGTGGACTCCACACTGGAATCCTGCTTGAGATTCTCTATTTCCCTCTTCCTCTGCCCCTCTCGCTCCCTACTCAGGTTTATGTGTGTGTGCACACACTCTCTCTCTCTCTCTCTCTCTCTCTCTCTCATTCTCTCTAAAACAAAAAACAAAAAACACCCTGCTGTGAGAAAGAAAGAGCCTTAGAGTCTCACTTTAAGCCTTAAATACATTTTGATCTTTCCCTGCTCTCAGGAAATAATGCAATAAGAATAATTTAGGGAGCTTCAGAACCACTATGAAGAAATACATCTCCAACAAGACACAAACTTTCTTTACCATCTCCATTCCCTGCCTGCACAAAGAATAAGAGTCATAACTCACTTTCAGTCACACAGGCAAACCTATTACATATATATATAAAATAGTCTCAGGGTGTAGGATTTTGTAGTGCCTCTGGAGGGATGGGGCCTAGACTCCTTACTGTCTTAAATGAAGGCAGGCATTCTTCCCCCCCAATATCCTTAAAGGTTTTACATTTAGATTATTGGAAACAAAATAGAATGGAAACTGTCTTTGCTCATATCTACCCAGACTTCCCATCCTCTAGAACTAATGAGGTGATAATTTCCATACTTTCACTGCCCCATCTGAGAAAACAACATCATTACTATGGTATAAATTATAACACAGTTAGAAACTAGGTAGCTCTTATTCATTCCCTATTCTCCACCTTTTCCTTATGAAATGCAAACCAAATCCATGATACCAGTCATTGCATTATTTAGAGACAGGTTTTCTGACTTAGAGCTGAAACCTCATGGGTAGATAGCCATGACACCTTCATTCATGGCTTATGTTTCTCTTTTTTATGGGACAAGTAGGGGAGAGGTGTTCTTTTTTGTAACAACAATGGAATAAAGCACTTCATGCATTACTAGAATGCTTTCTGCCATTATATGTAAGTTAATTATTAAACCCACCAAAAAAATAGCTTATGAGAAAATACTGCCTTCTTACTGCTGTAAGAAGCTCAGTATTATGAAGTGTTTTCTAAGAAAATTGAAAATCAGTCAATACAAATAGCTAGAATACCGAAGATTAAATTATTCAAAATTCTCATTATAATATGCCCCCCCGAAATGCAGCTGAGTTAGCCAGATCTTGATGACACACAGGGAATTCCAGAGTCAGCACGCTCATGCTGTGTGAGTTTTCCCCAAATGCCCAAGCCTAAGCATCCAAGTTCAAACGAGGAAATTTGGAGTCTTCAGTGAAACTTCTCTCTGAGAGCTGCTGCTAGACCATTAAGATTTCATGTTTTTTCTTAAGCATTCTGTGAATACTATTCACCAACTCTTCTTATGTGACATGTTAGCAAAGTTTCCTTAGCACAGCAGAACTGTTTTGCTGAACAGAAAGGGGGAAATGCAAATCATGTGGAATGCAGAAACTAATTTTAAGACTGTCCAAGAAGGTCTCAAACTCCCAGGAGAGTACCAGCCATCTCCACACCTCGGTGTCATAAAATTTCATGTCCTTGTTTATGCCAAGATGCAATCTGAGCTGAACGTGGGCATTTCAAGATTTAGCAGCCACCTGGGACAACACTGCTGTAAAGATAATTTTTGGAAACTGTGTTCACTGACTTTTTGCCACTGTCTTCTCACAAAACACCTGCCTGTGGCCACTACTTAACTGAGAACACCTTTAATTTAGTAGGAGGAAGTAGGTTCTACCATTGTTTTCAATATATGAAGTCTTTAATAAAGTGAAAAGAAAATTAAATAATCATCTTACGAATTCGAGCATAGTAGATATGAAAAACTCTGGCTAAACAGCACCTCCAAAGGGCTCAGTCGGAACATGTAACTTAATGGGTGGTTAAGTTTACTAACAACACTTGCCCAGCAAAAAAAAAGAATGTATGGGGGCGCCTGGGTGGCTCAGTGGGTTAAAGCCTCTGCCTTCGACTCAGGTCGTGATCCCAGCATCCTGGGATCGAGCCCCGCGTCGCGCTCTCTGCTCGGAAGGGAGCCTGCATACCCGTCTCTCTCTGCCTGACTCTCTGCCTACTTGTGATCTCTCTCTGTCAAATAAATAAATAAAATCTTAAAAAAAAAAAAAAACTTAAAAAAAAAAGAATGTATGTAAATAAGGGTTTACTTTCCAGTTTCACTCCCACATCCTCTGTATGACAATGTTTTCAACTTCGAAAAATGATTCCCTTCAGGGAAGCATCAGAACCTTGAAGAGGTGATATATAGCACATATAGCCTATTCAATTAAATTATTAATTCCAATTAAATTATTATAATTTTGGAAAAAATAACTCTTGTTCTTTTGAATGCAAACAGATAGTAATTCTTTTTTTTTTTTTTAAAGATTTTATTTATTTATCAGAGAGAGAGAGGGGGAGAGAGCGAGCACAGGCAGACAGAATGGCAGGCAGAGGCAGAGGGAGAAGCAGGCTCCCCGCTGAGCAAGGAGCCTGATGTGGGACTCGATCTCAGGACGCTGGAATCATGACCTGAGCCAAAGGCAGCTGCTTAACCAACTGAGCCACCCAGGCGTCCCAAACAGATAGTAATTCTTAACAAAACATACCCTATTGCCTTCACAAGGGGATACTTAAAAATCTCCTGGGGGGAGAAACAGGGTATTTTTATATTATCATAATATACAGACAAGGGCTTAAAAAGGCTTAAAATAATTTACTGCAAGGTATGACTGTTTTTAAATGGCACCTTTTAAAAATAGACATATCTCATTTTATGCATTTTCTTTTATATATATATATTTTTTTTATTTTATTTTTTATAAACATATATTTTTATCCCCAGGGATACAGGTCTGTGAATCGCCAGGTTTACACACTTCACAGCACTCAACCAAAGCACATACCTCCCCAATGTCCATAACCCCACCCCCCTTCTCTAAACCTCCCTCCCCCCAGCAACCCTCGGTTTGTTTTGTGAGATTAAGAGTCACTTATGGTTTGTCTCCCTCCCAATCCCATCTTGTTTCATTTATTCTTCTCCTACCCACTTAAGCCCCCATATTGCATCACCACTTCCTCATATCAGGGAGATCATATGATAGTTGTCTTTCTCTGCTTGACTTATTTCGCTAAGCATGATACGCTCTAGTTCCATCCATGTTGTCGCAAATGGCAAGATTTCATTTCTTTTGATGGCTGCATAGTATTCCATTGTGTATATATACCACATCTTCTTGATCCATTCATCTGTGGATGGACATCTAGGTTCTTTCCATAGTTTGGCTATTGTGGACATTGCTGCTATAAACATTCGGTGCACATGCCCCTTTGGATCACTACGTTTGTATCTTTAGGGTAAATACCCAGTAGTGCAATTGCTGGGTCATAGGGTAGTTCTATTTTCAACATTTTGAGGAACCTCCATGCTGTTTTCCAGAGTGGTTGCACCAGCTTGCATTCCCACCAACACCATAGGAGGGTTCCCCTTTTTCTGCATCCTCGCCAGCATCTGTCATTTCCTGACTTGTTAATTTTAGCCATTCTGACTGGTGTGAGGTGATATCTCATTGTTGTTTTGATTTGTATTTCCCTGATGTCGAGTGATATGGAGCACTTTTTCATGTGTCTGTTGGCCATCTGGATGTCTTCTTTGCAGAAATGTCTGTTCATGTCCTCTGCCCATTTCTTGATTGGATTATTTGTTGTTTAGGTGTTGAGTTTGCTAAGTTCTTTATAGATTTTGGACACTAGTCCTTTATCTGATATGTTGTTTGCAAATATCTTCTCCCATTCTGTCAGTTGTCTTTTGATTTTGTTAACTGTTTCATTTGCTGTGCAAAAGCTTTTGCCCTTGCTTCCCTTGCCTTTGGCGTTGTTCCTAGGAAGATGTTGCTGCGGCTGAGGTCGAAGAGGTTGCTGCCTGTGTTCTCCTCAAGGATTTTGATGGACTCCTTTCTCACATTGAGGTCCTTCATCCATTTTGAGTCTATTTTTGTGTGTGGTGTAAGGAAATGGTCCAATTTCATTTTTCTGCATGTGGCTGTCCAATTTTCCCAACACCATTTATTGAGAGGCTGTCTTTTTTCCATTGGACATTCTTTCCTGCTTTGTCGAAGAGTAGTTGACCATAGAGTTGAGGGTCTATTTCTGGGCTATTTTGTTCCATTGATCTATGTGTCTGTTTTTGTGCCAGTACAATGCTGTCTTGATGATGACAGCTTTGTAATAGAGCTTGAAGTCCGGAATTGTGATGCCACCAACTTTGGATTTCTTTTTCAATATCCCTTTGGCTATTCGAGGTCTTTCCTGGTTCCATATAAATTTTAGAATTATTTGTTCCATTTCTTTGAAAAAGATGGATGGTACTTTGATAGGAATTGCATTAAATGTGTAGATTGCTTTAGGTAGAATAGACATTTTCACAATATTTATTCTTCCAATCCAGGAGCATGGAACATTTTTCCATTTCTTTGTGTCTTCCTCAATTTCTTTCATGAGTACTTTATAGTTTTCTGAGTATAGATTCTGTGCCTCTTTGGTTAGGTTTATTCCTAGGTATCTTATGGTTTGGGGTGATCATTTTATGCATTTTCAAAAACCTTCAAAGTTTTCAAAGAACTATGACTTAAATGTTACTATTACAGTGTTGCTCAAAATATTTGGAAATTTTCTAATGTAACTGACAAGCAACACAAGAAAATCCATTGCTTTAATTTATAGTCATATGTACCTTTGTTCCGTATTTGTATAACTGTGCATAGCCACCAGAATTGGCCCCACAGAATTCCATATGTTTACCAAATCATGCATTTTTTAAAGATTTTATTTATTTATTTATTTACTTACTTACTTACCTACCTACTTACTTACTTATTTATGTAGAGCGTGCAAGCAGGGGGAGAAAGAAAGGGAAAGAGACAGAATCTCAAGAAGGCTCCATTCCCATCATGGAGCCCATGGAGCTGGACCTCACAACGTTGAGATCTTGACCTGAGCTGAAATCAAGAGTCAGATTCTTAACTAACTGAGCCACCCAGGCATCCCCCAAATCATCTTTTTTTTTTTTAATAAACATATAATATATTTTTATCCACAGGGGTACAGGTTTGTGAATCACCAGGTTTACACACTTCACAGCACTCACCACCCAAATCATCTTTTAATGCAGTAGTTTATTGATAACCTGAAAAGCATCCAAAAATGCAACCCCTGGGCCCTAACCTGAGAAATTCCTATTCATGTAGCCATATTAGATGATTCTGAGACAGCTTATGGGGAACCATATATTTTGATAAATATTCCATTAATGGATTAGAATCTCCTACCATTAAGGAGAGCTAAATGGACATACCAAAGGTTCTGAAGGTTTTTGCAAAAAAAATTCCAAAAGGTTTTGGGTAATCACAACAATATTTCAATAAATGCATGGTCTCCCATCTTAACAACCTTCAAAGGCAAAATTTTCTTGAATCTATAAACTTTATAAAGTTTATTTTTCTAAGAAATCCACAGTGTTATCACTTATGTTATATTCTGGAGTATGCTATTTCTGGCTAGCTTCTGGTTGCCTTTTTCCTCTCTGCCAGAAAACTTCCACACTTGGCTTGTCATCCCTATATGGACTATTGTTGCCTTTGATTTTTGCTCTCTGCTCTCTGTCCAGCCTTCTTCCTCAGCTCCACAGGAATGATGGATTATTCCCCACCCCTGATTTGGAGTTTCCAAACTAGCATGAGTTAGATTACCATGAGCAATGTCCACCATCCTTTGAATAACAAGCAGGAGAGCAACTAAATAATAATCTTCCAGTACATGTCACCTCCTAATATAGCATGTTTCCTGGAAGTAGAGGAAAAGGAAGTAGTTCTAAGGATTTTGTCAGTCAAGCATTTGCATTAGATGTAGAAAAAAAAATATCTTGACACTAAAAAGTTGATGTGTAATAGCTTTCTCTGGAAGTTTCTAGGATGGTTAACACGAAATTCTGCTGGAAGTCAGAAAGATAATTAGGGTTGTGAGAGTTGTGTTTTCTTCTGCTTATTTCCCTTTATCCATTGGGACTCATCTCTCCACCTGAACTTCTTTAACTTATCTCTAAAAGCCAAACATCCATAGGTCCCTTAAGTATGACAGTAAAGAATGAGAGAGAGAAGGTGAAGGATTGTGGTGTCTAAAATCCAAAATTTTATCAGACATCCCTGTGATCTTCAGGAACACCTAAAATGTAAACAGCCCTTCATTCAAGCCAGAATGTTTATACTTTTTAATGTACATTTTTGGGACATGTATATGGGACATATATAGGTACAAATGGATGAATTAATTTATCATTTTAATTTATATCATTGAACTCAACAAAGTCATAATCTGAAATTGATTTTTAATTCTTCCCTCTACAGAATATTAAGTCAACAACCTCTAAAAATATTTGGGTTTTTGTTTACACAGAAAATAAGCATATTTGTTTATTTCTAGAAGTGTTTTAGAATATCAGCTTTGTGTGTTGCAAAATTATATCACCTTATTGCATTCCTTAGTTTAAAAATAAAGCTTTTATATTTCATACAATTTCACAGGTAACAACACATACTGAATTATTTCTAGCATCCTTTCTGCTAATTAACACACTCCTAATAACAATTTTCCTAATTATATTTATAGTTTGAAGAACCACCTTCAGAGTATTGACTCCTAATTAGGATAATTTGGATACTAAACACTACTCCTTGTGTTTAGATTCAAGTACACCAGCATGTTTATTCTGAAGCATTTTAAAATAAATCACTTTATAGACAATATAATACATCCTAAGAACATCAGCTAGTTAAACTTAAATTATAGAACAACAGCTATTTGATATTTTAAAATTTAAGTGTCACCATAGGCATCTTCAGATTATCAGATAATTAACTGAATATTACTGCTTGTATTTTGAGGTATGCATGATTGTCAATTTTAGTTAAATTATAAAGAGTGTTTTTTTATATTTGCACTTAAATTATAAAGAATGTTTTTATAAAGAAGTAGAATGTGGGACGCCTGGGTGGCTCAGTTGGTTGGGCGGCTGCCTTCGGCTCATGTCATGATCCCGGCGTCCTGGGATCGAGTCCCACATCGGGCTTCTTGCTTGGCAGGGAGCCTGCTTCTCTCTCTGCCTCTGCCTGCCACTCTGTCTGCCTGTGCTTGCTCTCGCTTCTCTCTCTATGACAAATAAATAAAATAAAGTCTTTAAAAAAAAAAAAAGAAGTAGAATGTACCATTATAAAAACATTTTCTTACTGGTAGTAGAGTTTAGTAAATAAATAAATAAATAAATAAATAAAGCAGCTAAATAAATAAATAGAGTTTAATAAATAAACCACATATAATATATCCCTTGAATAATGTATTTTATTTAACCTTTCAATAGTTAACTGATGCCCACTGCATCCTTCTGAAGTACTTTTTTATCTTTCCTTGAATGCCACCATATTCTCTCAGTTTTCCTTTCCTTAGGTTCCTGGCTTCTACTGCTCAATCTTCACTGTAGACAGTGCTTCCTCTGCCTGTTCATTGTGTATTGGCAATTCCCTGGGTTCTTTCTATCTAAGGCCGTCTTCTTTTATTGGACATTTCACCCATTTCTTAGTCTTCAGTTACAACATGACGCCCAAATCAAAATCCCCACACCCCCCTCCAAATGTAGGTGTATCCACCCAGCTCTCCATTAGTACACTTACTGGATTGTTCCATAGCAACTCAAAATCCTCATTTCCCAACCAGTCAGTCCTGTACTCAAACTTCCCAACTAGTCAGTCCTGTGCTCAGGGCACTGATATAGGCATTGTATTTAATTCTTTCTTCTCTTTCAACCCAATTTTCAACAATTTCCAAAATGCATTGATTCTAACTCTTAAACATAAACATCCATTCCCCCTTTCTGTTCTCAGATATTCTCTTAGTCCAGGGTTTCCATAGTATCCTTCTAAACAAGCCCCTGCATCCAATATAATCTTTCAAAATTATGCTACAATCCCAGCAAACTCACCGAGTAGAAACCTCATCCTGTCACTCTTGCACTTGGACCACTTTAACCAACTTTGAATAAAGTACTGAGGCTTAAGAGCCTTTATAATCTCACTCCTGCTTACTTCTCTAGCCTTGAGTATCTTTACTTCCTACTTGCATTTATTTAAAATTTTTTTCCAGCTTTATTGAGATATGATTGACTTATACTTTTCTGTTAGTTTAAGGTGTACAACATGATGTTTTGATATATGTATATATTGCAAAATGATTATACAGTAACATTCGTTAACATGTCCATCATCTCACATAATTACAATTTTTTGTGATGAGAATATGTAAGATTGACTCTCCTAGCAACTTTCAACTATATAATAGTTAACTAGAGTCACCATGCTACAGATTAGATCCCCAGGACTTCTACATTCTCTCTTGAAGTTTGTACCCTTTGATCAACATCTCCCAACCCCCAACCCCATCCCCAGCTCCCAGTAACCACTATTCCACTCTGTAAGTTTAGTTTTTTGTTTTTTGTTTTTTTTTTAGTTTGTTTTGATTCCACATGTAAGTGAGACCTTACAGTATCTTTCTCTAACTTATTTCACTCAGCATAATGTCTTCAAGGTCCATCCAGGGCTCGGTTGCTCTTTTCCATTTAGTGCTGAATGTTTCTCGTTGTTGCATGTACTAAAGTTTATGTATCCATTTACCTACTGAAGGACATTTTGGCTGCTTTCATGTTTCAGCAATTATGAATAAAGGTACTAGAGGCATCACACAGGGGCTTTGATGTGGACAAAAGTTTCCCTCTCCCTTGGGTAAATACCAAGAAGCACAGTTGCTGCATCACATGGCAAGAGTGTGTGTAGTCTTGCAAGCAACTGCCAAACTGCCAGAGTTCCTGATGCTCTACATTCTTTCCAGCATTTGGTATTGTTAGTGCTCTAGATTTTGGACATTCTGATGGGTGTGTAGTGGAATAGTTCATTTTAAGGTTCATTTTACAATTCATAAAAGCTGCCTCTTTTCATGTGATAATACCCTCTAAGTCATACACTCAACTTATAAATAGCAGCAAATACAGTTCTGTCTTAAGACTTGAAACTACCAAATAAATGAAAATATGTGATTTTATTCAATGTAAAGTATGTGCTTGTATGAGTATTCTATTTTTATAATCTTCACAGATTTTCAGATGAACATGTCAATTGTAAAAGTGTAATTTACTTGTATCAGAAGGGTAATGCATCACTAGTCTACTTAAAATACATAGGATTTGTCTTTAAGCACATTTATAACATATTCAAACATCTGATTTTTATCAAAGAATACTGAAAATATGTGTGAGGAAGAGATGGCAGTACAGGAAGTTTTAATGCTTGAAAGAAAAAAAATTTTAAAGGAACTTAGAATCTACATAATTGTAAGTTATTTCTTATAATACCAAAAAACTCCTAACATTATAAAACGGAAAACTCAGAGAACATAGGCAATAGCCAAAGTATCAAAGGCTTGAAAATTCTTCAATATCTGTTTAACTCAGGTTATAGTTGAAAAGTAAAGATGCCTCTTTAAGATTCTGTGGCATAGAAATGGCATACACTCTCTAAAAAGACAGAGTCCACACTTATTGCATATCCTGAGGGAAAGAGGTGACCTCAAAGTCCTAGAAATAAACTTAAATGGTAATGGATACAATATGTACAATGAGACCTAGATAAAGTATTTCTCCAAGTTTTTGTTTATTTCGTGTATTGTATGCCGGCACTGTGTCAGGCATTGTGGGAGGACAAAAGTGAATCAGCTACAGATCTTCTTTTCTAGGTGCTAAAAATGTCTCACAGAGAAGCTAAAAATTCCTAAATATAATCTAATGAAGAAAGTGACAAACGTCATCAGAGGGATTAAAGACAAAGTACTGGAATAATTTAGAGCAGGAAGGGTTACTTCTGCTTGCAGGAAGTCTCTCTAGATCAGGGCTCAGGAGCAGGGCCTGTCAGCTTGGGTAGATGTAGATACAGACAGATTATGAGGAAGTTAGGTCAGGGAAAAGCAACAACTTAAGCAAAGTAAAAAGAATCAAGTGGGAAAGTGTGGGATGTGGATAGTGAAGAGCAAATAGTTCAGGAGATTTAGAGCATAGAATGACTGAAATGCAATAGGAGACAACATTTGGAAATACAGATTGGCTCCAATCTTTAGAGGACTTTGAATAGCATGGTAAATGTAGTTCTACTATTCTGAAACATTGGCTAAAATTTAAATCACATAATGAATTTGATTGAGAACTACTTTTAAGAGTGTGTGAGAATATAATATCACAGATCAGGATAAAGGATGGTTCTGGGTTAAAGATGTAATAGTCCTCTTCAAAAGAACTCCAAAGATTAATGCTTTTCAAGCCAGCATTGGAAGGGACCTGGGATATTTGCACATAACGCTTTGCTTTCATTTCCTGTTTCTCAGTTTACTAAAATAAGAATGTATCACCTCCAATTATTTGACATTTCTTCCCCTGTAAGAGGAATTTGTTTATATGGCCATGCCAAAATTTGTCTTTCAAAAAAAATAATTTCATCTATTAATAATATGATAATAAAAGTATGATTCATAGAGTGTCTGTAATATCCCAGACACTCTGACAAGCCTATTAAAATACATCATTTAATTCTCATAACAAGTCTACAATTACAGTATTATTGAACAAATTTTACACGTAATGAAACAGAGGATCTGAGAGACAAAATCACTTTCATTACCTTATAACTGCCATGTTAAGAAAGATAAGGTTTGAAAACAGATTCTTTGACTCCAAAATAAGCATAGTCTATCCACTATGATAATAATTGAAAATGCAGTAAGTTCTACCTCTGATGTTTCTTGAATAAAAGCCCTATAGATTTTATTAGTATAGATTACATCAATCAGTTCTGTCTTTTGAATTTCCATAATAGAGATCTCAGACAAAATTTCTCCTCTCCTTTTTTTTCCTCTGCATATGACTCTTTTCTATATTTCCCATGATTAATTATCGCAGACAGTACCTGACATGATATTCGTCGTTCCCACAAAAAATATTTAAAATACTTAATAACTAATACCACAGGGCAGCAGCCAATAAGAAGAGACCACCAATAAATCAGGCTCAGAAAATGGCAGCTCCTATATAGGCCAACTGAAATATACTTCTTGTGAGTACCTCACTGGAATTGATAAACCGTATTGTCATCCAAACATATTCCTGGTTGGCGGCATCTCTCATCTTTTATGTACATTGTCATAGCAAATTCTGACTCGAAGTATTCATTCAAGGAGTAGTGGGCCAATTGTGAAGAAATCTGTGCTTCATGCGCCTTGCTTAAAGCTACATGCCCTTCTCTCTTACCTCTCTGTGTGTTTTCTCCTGTGGAAACAGTGGTCACAACACCTATTATTCAGGTGTAATAAGAGAGTCCTCTCTTACCAGGACTAAATTAATGTGTGCCTAGGGCCTCGTGGCTGCTGACACAGAGGAAACATGATCCTGGATACTGTCCTTCACTCCTCATGGCCCCTACATTGGTTCTCTTCCTACTGTTTCTCCACCCTCTCTTTCATGAATGAACTGATCTAAAGAAATGGTACAGAGTAAAAAGAAAATCTCTGTTCCAAAATGAACAGGTAAGCAATATATTTTTCTTTGTAAATTATTTTCTATTAACACTTTCTAAATCCTGTTTTCTGCTTTTCTTCTCTAAACTTCGCATTTGTGGCTGATTTTCATTGTTCTTATGTATCTTGATACCTCAAGAAAAGTCAAGTCAAAATGTCTTTAGATAACAGTCAGGACCTTCAGCCTTAAAAATTAAATCTGCAGTGGAATTCCATTGAAAAAATCTTTTATTTTCATAATACTTAGCTCTTATAGGATCATTCTTAGAGGATATGTTCTTAACCATCTTCTTTCCTCGCTTCATACTCTTAATTCACACCCATAACTGCAAGGGAATATGTCCCAAATCTACATGTGCACCATGCTGTCTTCTGAGATCCATACCCGTGTCTCTCTTTACTGTTTATTTCATCCTGAATATCTCAACAGAATTGTTTCCCCTTCCATTAAACATTTCCAGAACTGTGTATCATCCCTCCCCCAAATCCTACTTTTAATATCCATCTAGTTACCAAATCAGAAACCTGGGAACCACACAAGATACCACTGTCTCTTACCACATCTGTTCCCAGGTAAACCTGTCCTTTTTCTCCTTTATTGAATCATTTACATATTCATTCATTCAGTTATTCAATGTGTATACACTGAGTAGCAAATATGTTCCAAATATATTGAGGAAAATAAGAGACAAAGACAGGCTTGGTCCCTGTTCTGATGGAGAAAAGGGAAAAATGAAGGTAAAGGACCGGGTTATGTACTTAAATGATTTTTTTGTGAGACCCAGACTGGACAGATAAATAAAAATTGGGCAGCATTCTCTTCTATCTTATGTTAGAATTAGTGGTATATATGTCTGTCTTTTTTATTCTCCAGATTACAAGTAAAAGAACCATGTGTTATTTATCTCAGCAGAGTGCCTTCCACTTGGTCCATGATTAGTAAATGTTCACTGAATTAAAAGGGTGTGATGGAGTGAATGGTGAGGTTCTAGTGACTTGATACAATTAATAATCTCCTTTGAGAAACATATATACAAACTTTCCACTTCAGGTGTTTAAAAGTAAATTGTAAATTATTAATAATCCATTTTGCTGCATTTCCAAGCATCCATAAATGGAGTCAAACAAAGATTTAATGACTCATGTTTCATTGAGGAAGAGTCGAGAATGGTGAGCTGAAATATACCTTGAAACAACACCTGGTTTGGGAAAGAGAAAATACTCCATTTCAGTACCCAAACTCTTCCCTGAATGGTTGGTTTTTTGTTTTTGTTTTTGTTTTTTGTTTTTGTTTTGTTTTAGGTATCTATTTATTTGAGAGAGAGAAGGGTGCATGGGTATAGGAGGGGCAGAAGGAGAGCGAGAGAGTCCCAAGCAGACTCTGCACTGAGCGTGAAGCCTAGTGCAGGGCTGGATCTCATGACCCTGAGATCATGACCTGAGCTAAAACCTAGAGTTGGACACTTAACCAACTGTGCCACCCAGGTGTCCCCTAAATGGGTTATTTTTAACAGACTCTCTCCCCTGTGATGTGTCCTGGATCTATTCCTGAAAGGCAGCATAGTCAGCAAGTAGCTGAGAGGAAGACTGGTAGCCTCTGTAGATCCCACAGTAATAGCCTCCTAGAAACATGGCATTCCAGACAATGGAAAGAAGCTACATTGTTAATAGTCATAACAGGGTAAGGTTGTTATCTTCCCAAGCATAAGGCTCAAGCCTAAATCCAGAAAGGAATATTTAATGAGTTAAAAGAATCACTTTTGCATTCTTTGTACCTGTCAGGATATATTATAATTATGTTTCTATATATGAAGTATCAGTGTGGACAAAGCGTTGAAATAATGCCAAGAGAACAAATAATGTATGTGTTCCATTTCAGATCACTGCTGATTTGTAAACTGTTCTGTAACCTGCTATTGCTTTCTGGACTGTTATAAAAATAGCACATTCAGTGTGTTCTCCCTCCTAAGGATACTGGAGGGTTTCAGTGAGAGTGAAGAGAATAGAATGAGAGATGAAATGTTTACCATGCAAAGTTCAACTCAACAAATAATGTGATGTTTCTTCTCTTGACTAATTCACATTTTATGAGAGCTATTTTTGAATGTGTCTCCTTCTCTATTGACTTTACCTATGCTCCAAGGAGTCTGCCACACACAGAAAACATATGTATTGATATTTCTAAAATGAACTTGTTCATTCACTTGATAGAGTATTTCTAATTCATCCATATATGCTCTCTTAATATATAGCAACACTACTTTGATTAGATATCAAAGTATTAGATAATTGAGAAAGCTGCTCTGTCTCCTACTACACATAGGAACTTTATGATTGCTTATGGAAGGAGAGATATTTCCCATCTATGTTTCCTCTATAAAGGAAGAATCGACTAAGCAAAGTTTGTTTTTAAAAATATAGGTCGGTGTACCAGGTGGTGGGTATTATAGAGGGCACGGATTGCATGGAGCACTGGGTGTGGTGCAAAAGTAATGAATACTGTTATGCTGAAAATAAAAAATAAATTTAAAAAAATATGCATAGTGAAATAAGTAAGCCAGAGAAACACAAATACTATATAATCTCACTTACCTGTAGAATCTTAAAACAAAACAAAACAAAACCTCACAGATGCAGAGAACAGACTGGTGGTTGCAAGGGGTGGAGTCCGGGGGGTAGGGGTGGGCAAAATGGATGACAGTGGTCAAAAGATAGAAATTTCCAGTTATAACATAAATCAGTCCTGGGGATGTAATGTGCAGCATGATTACTATAGTTAACAATAATGTATTGTATATTTGGAAGTTGCCAAGAGGGTAGACTTAGATGTTCTCATCACAAGAAAAAAAAATTATAACTATGTGTGGTGATGGATGTTAACTAAACTTACTATAGTAGTCATTTCACAATATATGCAAATATCAAATCACTGTGTTGTACAATGTTATATGTCAATTATAATGCAACTAAAAAAACCTCTGACCTTAACCTGCTCTATAAGAATAATAATTTATACATAATGAATATAAATGTGGATGTTTACTATGAAATCTAGGTCTAAATGATACTCTTTTTTTTTTTTTTTTTTGGTAGTTTCAAGTTTTTATTTAAATTCCAGTTAGTTTTGGATGTAGAATTTAATGATTTGTCACATACATACAACACCCAGTGCTCATTACAAGTGCCCTCTTTAATACCCATTATCCGTTTAACCCATCCCTCTGCCTACCTCCCATCCAGCAACGCTTGGTTTGTTCTCTACAGTTTTATGGTTTGGCTCTCTCTTTTGCTTCTCCCCTATGTTCATCTGTTTTGTTTAAGTTCCACATATGAGTGAAATCATACAGTATTTGTTTTTGACTGACTTCTCTTAGTGTAATACTTCCTACCTCCATCCACATCATGTGTCTGAGTAATATTCCTCCGTGTGTGTGTGTGTGTGTGTGTGTGTGCGCCCTATCTTCTTTGTCTTCATCAGTTGATGAACATTTGGGCTCTTTCCATAATTTGGATGTTGTTGATAATGCTGCTATAAACAATTGGGGTACATATGCACCTTCAAATCTGTATTTTTGCATCCTTTAGGTCAATACCTACTAGTACAATTGCTGGGTGGTAGGGTAGTTCTATTTTCACCTTTTTGAGGGAATGCCATACTCTTTTCCAGAGTGGCTAAACCAGTTGGCAGTTCTACCAACAATACAAGAGATTTTGCCTTTCTCCACATCCTTGCCAACACCCGTTGTTTCCTGTGTTGTTAATTTTAACCAATCTGACAGCTTTGAGATAACATCTCATTGTAGTTTTGATTTATATTTTCCTAACAATGTGTGCTGTTGAGCATCTTATCATGTGGCTGTTAGCCATGTGGATGTTTTCTTTGGAAAATGTCTATTCATGTCTTTTGCCCATTTTTTAAAACTGGATTAGTTGTTTGAGTGTTGAGTTATAGTAGTTCCATGTATATTTTGGATACTAATTCTTTATCAGGTATCTCATTTGCAAGATGTGTACTCTGAAAACTTTAAAACACTTATGAAAGAAATTGAAGATGACACAGAGATCTGGAAAAACATTCCATACTCATGGATTGGAAGAGCAATACTCTTAAAATGTCTGTATTACCCAAACCAATCTACACACTTAATGCAATCCCCATCAAAATACCATCAGCATTTTTCACAAACCTAGAACAAACAATCCTAAAATGCATATGGAACCACAAAGAATCCGAATAGCCAAAGCAGTCTTGAAAAAGGAAAGCAAAGATATAGTTATATTATAATGCTGTAGTGATCAAGACAGTATGGCACTGGCACAAAAACAGACACATAGATCAACTGAACAAAATAGGAAACCCAGAAATGGATCCACTACGATATGGTCAACTAATCTTCATCAAAGCAGGAAAGAATATCCAATGGAAAAAGTCTCTTCAACAAAAGGTGCTGGGAAAATTGGACAAAAACATGCAAAAGAATGAAACTGAGCTTGAACAATACACAAAAGTAAACTCAAAATGGATGAAAGACCTAAATGTGAGATAGGAAACCATCAAAATCCTAAAGGAGAACATAGGCAGGAAACTCTTTGACATGAGCAATAGCAACTTCTTACTAGATTTGTCTCCTGAGGCAAGGGAAACAAAAGCAAAAATAAACTATTGGGAATAATCAAAATAAAAGCCTTCTGCACAGCAAAGGAAAAAATCAACAGAACAAAAGCCACTCTTCAGAATGGGAGAAGATATTTGCAAATGATATATCTAAAGCATATTCTTTAAGAGCCCAAATTTTGTATAGTCTTTTATAGGTGGATGAGTTAGAGCCTCTTTATATAAATTGGCTCTATTTCCTTCATTTGGGCTAGAAGCTCTTTGAATTAGCTAATACTCATTTCTCAAGTTCATTTCTATTGGAAAACTTCTAAAGGCAAATTGTCATTTCAGAAAGCTGGGTTATGAATCAAAAATTAATCATGAACAGATAGAAATCTAAGACTATATTTTACAGTGGTAATTGAATCAATTAAGAATAGAAAACTGCCAACTAGTTGTTTTTTGTCAGCCACCATAGTAACTGCTTTCACCCACTTATTTCTGCTTTACATGGGCACAACCCAAATCTCTTTACTATCAAAACTGCATGTGATTAGATTTGAACTAGATGTTAGACCTCCTTACTGTAGGACTCTTGCTTGGCTAGCATTAGTAATCCCTGCTCCATTTCTGGGACTTCAGTTTTCCTTTAGAGAACCAATCTTCTCCCACTCTCAGTCTTTGTGATTGTAATTGGATTGACCTCATCTCCTAGCTTCATTGACCAGTTAGGGTAACAGTGACTGGTTCAGAATGAACATGCGATACAGCTTGGGCTCCAAAGTCCCACCCTAAACTTTCACTATTGGAAAAGGCGTCTCTCCTGAGGTTGCTAAACTTCTTGAAAATAAGTGAATTTTCCAAGGTCATTTCTTGGAGAGAGCTAACTTGAGAATAGATCCAATACAGAAAACACAGAAGTCAAGTATGGAGGAACAGATATTTTCCTGAAGTCATTGCTAAGTTCCTAGATCTACTTGTGACCAGAGCTGCAGAAACCTGTACAACTCTGATTTTAAAAATAACAGATTTAAATAGATGAAGAGATAGTGCATGAACATGGGCTGAAAGACTCAATCAATCTGAAGATTCAAGTGATTCAGAATCTTAGGTCCACACAAAAACTTGCACATGCGTGTTTATAATGGTGTTGTTTATGAGTGGCAGAAGATAGATGCAACCTCCAGTAGGTGAATGGATGAACAAACAGGGACATTTATGTAATGGAATGTTATTCAGTGATAAAAGAAGTGAGCTGTCAAGCCACAAAAAGACATGGTTGGATTTTAAATGCATATTGCTAAATATAAGAAGACTGAGAAGTTTTATGATTATATTATTAAATGATTACAGTTATATGACATGGAAAAGGCAAATTATAGAGGCAGTAAATAGGTCAGTGGTAGCTATAGGTTTGGGGGAGGGGAGAATTGAATAAATGAAAGGTGAGAGTTTATTGGGAGCAGTATACATATTCTGTATGATACTCTGATGGTAGATATGTAACATTGTGAATTGCTTGAAACCCACAGAACTTTATAGGAAAAAGAGTTAATAATGTTTAGGTTATAAAAACATTATAAAACATTATAAAAATCATTTAGGTTATTGGGTAATCCAAGAAGGAATGCCAATTGTGACAAGAAAATCTAACTGTATTACAAATATAGGAAACAACTTTACTCAAGGCGGGTGGGGATAAAGTGCTGACCTAAGTAATTTCAAAGTAAGTGGATTCTCCAAGAATAAGGGCAAAAGGAACTGTAAATAATCACTGTACTTTTGTTGATAAAGTTAATTCCCACAGGATTATTGGTTAACATTTCTGATACTGCTATACATATATACTAAAACTGAACAATTAAGTAAGTAGAAAAATGGATGGTGAGAGTCCTGTTTTCTTAGGAATTTATGAATAAGGATAGGGAGAAGCCTAGAAAGATTTATGTGTGAATAGATTAGAGTTAAATATTAGTGTGAACTCATGTTTAGATTAATATTGACATTGAAGTCTACATATAGAAATATTTATAAATGTGTATATAAACTTGTTGGTATAAACACCATTTTTTTCCCTAAGAAAGCCTACAGCAATGACATCCCCGTAGCAACCAGACACCAAATATCCAGAGCTTGGCTTCTAATACTATACTCTAATACCATACCATGCTCCATACATCCTTAGATAAATGGCTGATTCCTGGGCTGGAACCACTGAAAGAGCTCTTACTGGCCAAAGGGAGAACAATTTGAGCAAATTAAGTCATATTGTATTATCACCCAAAGTATAAAATAAATATCGATAAGGTTATACTGATACAAACGAATGACTGAATGAATGGATAAATAGGGGAAAAAGACCAATTTCTTTTTTTTTTTTTTAAGATTTTTTTTTTTTTAATCAGAGAGAGAGAGGGGGAGAGAGCGAGCACAGGCAGACAGAATGGCAGGCAGAGGCAGAGGGAGAAGCAGGCTCCCCGCTGAGCAAGGAGCCCGATGTGGGACTCGATCCCAGGACGCTGGGATCACAACCTGAGCCGAAGGCAGCTGCTTAACCAACTGAGCCACCCAGGCGTCCCCAATTTCTTATACAGAATAATTTTTTTTTTAACTTTTTATTTTTTATAAACATATATTTTTATCCCCAGGGGTACAGGTCTGTGAATCACCAGGTTTACACACTTCACAGCACTCACCAAAGCACATACCCTCCCCAATGTCCATAATCCCACCCCCTTCTCCCAAACCCCCTCCCCCCAGCAACCCTCAGTTTGTTTTGTGAGATTAAGAGTCACTTATGGTTTGTCTCCCTCCCAATCCAGAATAATTTAAAGTATTTATGAAGGTAAGCCACCTTCAAAGAAGAGTATATACTCCAACTTCAAGGAGTATATGGATTATTATTGCTATATATGTGTTGTTTATTATATGTATATATGTATGTATATATGTATGTATATACATATATGGTACTTACATATTGCATTGTTTGTATTTATATGCATTTATATTTATATTTCATCACATATGTTATATATGTTTATTATATATCATATAAATATTATATATACATATATATGATGTGTGTATGTATGTGTGTGTGTGTATATATATATATGTAGTGCTTAGCATAGTACTTGACTCATTCTCATTATTCAAAGACTAATGATGATGGTAGGAGTCTAACTCAAGAAATAATCAGTAATAGTAATTATTTAATAATAATAAAAGGCACTGGTCGAACCATTTTGGATACCTGTTGGACAGTATCTGCCAGAGTTGAATATTTGTATAACCTATGTCTCAACAATCTTACTCACAAAAGAGGTGCGTGTGTGTGCATGTATGTATATGTGTGTATATGTGTGTGTATTTGAAATATGCACTTATTTCACCAAATGGCATATCCTAGAATATTTATAATAGTACTGTTTGTAATATCTAAATGCCCATCAGCAGTAGAGTGGATAAGTAAGTTGTGGTATATTTACAATTTGTGGAATAGCAAACAGCAATTAGAAGAATAATATAGAACTATAAGCAAAAATATGGATGAATTGCACAAGCATAATATTATTAAAGAAGATAAATATAAAAGAGAGTATAATATATAATTCCACTGATAGAAATAGAAAAGCAGGCAAAAATATATGTTGTTAGAAGTCAGGATTCTGGTTAATCTTGGAGTGTAGTGGCCTGGCTAGTTAACTAAAAGTGGGCATGGGGAATGTGTAAGACTCATGGTCTGGTGCTAGTTACATGTGTTTAATTTGCAAAACCCCGTAAATCTATACACTTCATGCATTTTTTTGTTTCTTTATTACATGTCCTCTCAAAAGCAAAAACTCTGAAGTAAACCTGTGTTTGTAGACACCACATGTGGGTTTTGTTTTTTGTTTTCATTTCCTCTCTGCACCTCTTACCAGTTTATCCAACTTCTTTTCCCTACTCAAAAATAGATCAAGGCTGCAATGCAGCTGGTGCTGTTCACAGTAAAAAACAAAAACAAAAAATATCGCATAAAGTTCATTGAACTTATGGAAGCTGTCTGTAATTAGCTACAAGAGCCTGAGTTACTTAACTTCCGAAACGGAGTTTATCCAGTTACAGTATATCAGAGGGTTATCGTGAGGAGTAAGTAAAATCAAAGTATGTAAAATCATCACAAAAGAACTTAACAAGTATTGACCATACTTACTTATGTAATGGGTTTCAGACTACTGGATTGTCAGTATGACTGAAGGAGAAATGAGTGATGTACTCCTCATTTTCAGTTACTTTGTGTATTCTTTATCTAGAGTATGATTACCTCAAGCTCAGTCATCAAGGGGGTCCTATGTGAGCTTGTGTCACGTGGCATGAGTGCCAAGTGGATATAAAGTGAAATAAGATAATGCAAAATTTGCTTCCTCACAGTGTCGAAGGATGCCAATAGCTATTTTGGGCAGTGTATCATGGTGAGAGGATTATTATCACTTTCCCTATGACTGTGTTAAGTTTGCACCTGGAAAATGATTTTTTTAATGTTTGGCTGCTCAAGAATCTCCAGCAGTAGACTAAGTGGTGGGGAGCTTAGAAAGTAGTACAAAGAACCCGTGAAGATCTATGCCTGTAAAAAAAGAAAAATGAGGGGCACTGGGTGGCTTAGTTGTTAAGCATCTGCCTTTGGCTTAGGTCATGAGTCCTAGGTTGGAGCCCTGCATCAGGCTCCCTGCTTGGCGGGAGGCCTGCTTCTCCCTCTCCCATTCCCCCAGTTTGTGTTCCCCCTCTCACTATCTCTCTCTCTGTCAAATAAATACATAAATCTTAAAAGAAAGAAAGAAAAAAAGAAAGAAAGACAAAAGATGATAGGTTAAAAATGCACATTGTTCCATCATGCTTAGCGAAATAAGTCAAGCAGAGAAAGACAACTATCATATGATCTCCCTGATATGAGGAAGTGGTGATGCAACATGGGGGCTTAAGTGGGTACGAGAAGAATAAATGAAACAAGATGGGATTGGGAGGGAGACAAACCATAAGTGACTCTTAATCTCACAAAACAAACTGAGGGTTGCTGGGGGGAGGGGGGTTGGGAGAAGGGGGGTGGGTTATGGACATTGGGGAGGGTATGTGCTTTGGTGAGTGCTGTGAAGTGTGTAAATCTGGTGATTCACAGACCTGTACCCCTGGGGATAAAAATATATGTTTATAAAAAATAAAAAATTATATTTAAAAAAAAATAAAATAAATAATAAAATTTTAAAAAAATGCACATTGTTTTGCTTTGTCAGTGAGAATGAATATAATACATCCTAGATAGGAGAAAGGTGTAAATTCTAAAATAAGAGAAGGATAAATGACTATAGTTGAGTGTAAGAAGGTATATCTATGAATAGTAGACATCATTGTTTAAAATACAATTTAGGTTAAACATGAAAGAAAAGTCTCCTGAGAGTAATAACTATTCAGCTATGGAATACTCATTTCAGAGAAGCAATGCGAGCTCCATTTCTCAAGACGGTGCAAACAAAAATAGTCTGAGCAGCCAGAGGGTGAGTTATGGGAGTAATGCTTTGCTGACAAGATTTGGTTTTGTTTAGCATCCAAAATATGAAAATTGGTCTCCATATATACTGGGTCTTAAAATATACTAAGAGTTAACTAAATTCAGATGCACAATTTTTCCTTTGTTTTTAGCTTGTTACCAATTGTTTGTCTCTGAGTGGGTGGATAAGAAAGATAAAGGATCTGTTTTATGAAATATATTGATGTGTCTGTAATTTCATTAAAACTAATGATATTTTAAATTTTTTGAGCAAAAAAAAATAGATTTTTCCATTCTCAGCTCATAAAACAGTTCTTTGTAGGCAGGCAGTAAATATATTTTTGAATAAATAATAAAAAGATTGAACTCAAAGGAAAATGTCCATGCCCAAATTTGGCTTAGTATTTATATATAAAATGGACAAATTATTATGCTATGCCAAATCCAATTATTGGCACCATATTGAATCCAAATTCTATTAGGGTATTTAAGTGCTATGGAATAAGTTCAATCCTTATATATTTAGAAATCGATCATTTTATATTTTCTTATCCCTTAAAACTCTTCAAAGTTCAAAGAGTAGTACAGTATTACAATGAAGTTACAATAAGAATGTCTGAATCTGCCAAACTCTACTTACCAAATCTTTTGTATCATTGATCATATAGAACATTAAACAAAACCATACTTGATGAAATGGTCAGGTTACTGTTTAGCTGGGATTCCACTTTTCCTCACAGAGGAAACCTGTTTCGTCAGATTCTTCTCAATCTTCTCTAAGTGTTAAACATGTAATGCAAAATACAATGATAAGAGTCTTAGACTAAGCCGTACCTCTTGGGATGATCAAATTCTCATGAAAGCGGCATTTGTTCACTCTTCTGCTGTCTTCTGATTTATAATTGTTTATTACATAAAGTTGGCATAAACATTCTCCTGAAAACATATATTATATGAAAAATCACATTGTTTTTAATTCAAATTTAAATTACTGATTTCAGAGTTTCTCATAAAAGTCAGTATGATGGAGGGCCAGGGAGATATTTTCTCCACCCACGAATTGTTGTATAAGAGCTCAAGAGATCATACACAATCCAAAAAGTTGGAGAATAATTTTGTCCTGGATCCATCATGGTCTGTCCTGAGAGGGTTATTGTCCAACTCAGCCCTTCTCAACCAGGGGTTCCATAAGAGTTAAGCCCTACAGTTCTAAGGTATTCATTATATATAATGAATTATCTTTTTTCCTATGTTCTTAAAATAGTACTACCTACAAACCATCCTTGCTAAAATTGACAAAATATTCATTTCCTGTTAAATTTTTTTTTTTTTTTGGGCAGAACCTTGGCTGGGAAAGGGTGGCCTAATTCATATGTGATCCGTTTTAGGCCTATTCCTTGATGACTTAGAGTATCCATTCATCTCTCAGCTAGTGGGACTTTTTGACATCTCCAAGGATCTTTCCTATACCAAGAATCAGATATAATAGCTCCATCAGATGTCCTTCCACCTCCCAAAATCCTGCATGAGCACAGGGACCAGATTTTATCACTCACAGGGAAATTACTTCCTCCAATTGTCCCTGAATTCTGGGAAATTCGGTCTTCCCTATCTTTTCTTTCAACCCTACCAAAGACCTCCAATTCTTTTCCTTCTACTAAAACAAAGCTTTTGGCTTTCTCTTGAAGCAAAGCAAGTCTCAAGATGAGTTTGCTCTTTTGAAAGAAAAGATATTACCCCAATTCTTTCTGAAAGAGCCTAAAAAGCAGTAGGGCCAGGTAAGTTCTCAGTTTATCTAGACATGAGCATCTGAATTATCTCCAGGTTCTTAACTGTTCCTTCCTGAGGTACAGTATTAAGTGAGTTTCCTGACCTTCCTCAAATCAAGGCACATAGAGAAGATGATGGAAGATGTATGGCCTACTGGGGAAAATTGGTGGGAATTTGGGGACATTCCTATGAGGTTTGATAAATCATTACATTTTCTTTAGATGGTATAATTACAATTAAAATCATATAAAGTATTAGAGAAAATATTACATTTTGAATTTGTATAAAATTTCCAAATATAATGTCATAAAATTATGAAAATAAGATTATATCAAGTTTTTCCCCCATATATCATCCCTAATCAAAACTTTGTCAAAATGGTCTTTTCAAATTCTTGACAAGAATCTATATTTGGATCAGTAGTTGATAATAATTTTAGGTCATTACTATAAATCATCATAAGTAATATTTGAAATGTAAAAATTATAACACTATTTCTTTTCTGTAATTTACACATATACTTGTGAAATTTGTTATAGTAACATGAATATTCCTCAAATTCAAGAAGATATTTTTATATCAAGTGCTTCCTAATAACCATCTATAATTGCAAGACTGCTTGCAACTGGCCTACATGGAATTAAAAGGGCACAAGAGTCTTAAAACTTATTTTCCAATGGGGCACTTGGGTGTCTCAGTTGGGTAAGCACCCAACTTTTGATTTCAGCTCAGGTCATGATCTCACATGATCTTAGAGTCTGGGATCAAGCCCTTCATCAACCCCCATGTGGAGTCCCTCATGGAACCCCACATGAAGCCTCACTTTGGGCTCTGTTCTCAGTTGGGAGTCTGCTGGAGCTTCTCTCCCCCTGGCCCTCCCCTCTGTTCCCTCTGTCTCTCAAATAAATAAATAAATCTTTAAAAAAATTTTTTTTTTCAGAGCACCTCAGTGGCTTAATCAGTTAGGCATCTGCCTTTGGCTCAGGTCATGATATCAGGGTCTTGGGATGGAGCCACCTTCAGGCTCCCTGCTCAGTGGGGGATGTCTGCTGTTCTGTCTCCCTCTGCCCTTCCCCATACTCATGTTCTCTCTGTCTCAAATAAATAAATTTTAAAATCTTCACAAAAATAATTTTTTCCAATATAAAATAAAGACACACTACCTAAGGCTGTGTCCTCTAGAAGCTTTCATCTGGCCACCTATCCCCCTTCCCCCTGACTCTGTCACCTTGTGCTGCTTCAGTGATCCTTAGGCACCAGTAATCCTTTGGGTCATCTCTTTAGCCACTTAATCCATGGAAAATGTTTGCACCTGACTACTGAAGTAGGTGCCCCAAAGAAAGAGTATCTCCTTGGCAATGTTCAGTATCACATATCATACCAGCAAGACCTGAAAGGTATTGAAGACTCTTCTGCCTATAGTGATTGCAAATTCATCCAGCTGTGAGACAAATCCATTGGTGGGTATGTCACCGATGAAGGTAAGGAGAAAGGACACTGTAAACAGTTGAATGCTCTTTTTTTAAAGATTTTTTAAAAAGATTTTATTTATTTATTTGACAGAGAGAGATCACAAGTAGGCAGAGAGGCAGTCAGAGAGAGAGAGAGAGGGAAGCAGGCTCCCTGCTGAGCAGAGAGCCCGATTCAGGACTCGATCCCAGGACCCTGAGATCATGACCTGAGCCGAAGACAGCGGCTTAACCCACTGGGCCACCCAGGCGCCCCCCTTTTTTTTTTTAAGATTTTACTTAAAAATAATCTCTACACCCAACATGGGCTTTAACTCAATACTAAGATCAAGAGTTACATGCTCCACCAGCTGAGCCAACCAGGTGCCCCCTTGAATGCTCTATTTATTTTTTTAATTCATATTTTCTCCCTTCCACAATATTGTCAAAATGTCCTTTTCACCACCTACAGCACTACCTCTCTAGTTCCAGCCTTCATTTATAATATAGTAGATTCATACTTCTATTCCTACCCCATCCCTCAGTGGATTGTATCTGGAGTTAACAGATTCAGAAATAGAATTTTTTTAAAATATAAATCATCTTATGTCACTCACCTTCTCAAAACCTTCTAATTTATCAACTTAGAATTAAATACCAAATATTACCATGGTCAAGCTGCCTTAAGCAATCTAATCCCTGGCTACCTCTTTAACCTCATTTCCAGCTATTTTCTGCCTAACTCACTAGGCTTCAGCAATTACAGAAACATTCAGTGCCCATTTCTGCCCTTTGCCTGCTTTGCTTTTTCTCCAGCTCTTCGTCAGGTTCTCCCGCTCACTGCATTCAAGTTTCTCTGATCATGTGTCACCTACTGGACACTATCAAAAATACCCACTATCACTTCCTTCCCATACCTTAACAATTTACTTCACCATCTGAAATTATGTCATATAATCATGTATTGACTTGTTTGTTGTATGAATCTCCCACAGATTGTAAACTCTTTGGGGCAGATATTCTGTCGTATTTATGGTCTATCTCCAGTAGCTAGAACAGTGTCTGGTGCACAGTAGGCATTCCATGATGTTTACTATTATTCATCGTCAGTATTTTCTCATGAACCACTGCCCTATCCTGCTCAGAAAATGTTTCCAGGATCTGAGCCCATACACAGTCAAAATCTGTGTAGGGTTGTGGGTAAACTAATTACAATAATTGAGAAGAAAAATTAATTTAATCTAACTTATTTTTGATATTACATAATTGTGTTCTTCCTAACTCCAGAAGCCCTTCAAAAGAGAGGTTGACCTACTTCTTTAAATCTTCTTCTGTAATGGCAATGCAACTGTCCAGTTAATTGGTAAACCTAAAATTTTTAACTGCTGTTTGCTATGTACAGAGTTCTGAACAAAGAACACTCCTAAGTTATCAATGAAATGGAAAAGCTGCTTTTATTCTTCAAGATCTTACTAATTGAAGAAACAGGAAGTAAAATAAAATACTAATTTTATTTGTGTCTCAGTGACCTCAAAAAGTGAACCGAACTAATGATGTTTCTTACTTATTCCCAGCAACTGGCATACAAGCTGAGAGGATAGAGCGTCAGCTGAACAAAAAGTGTTTGCTTTGAAATCTCAGAAACCTTATGCTTACTCAGTCCTTGTGGCATATGATCTACCACAGTTAGGGCCTATCACTGGAAGAATAAACTCTTTCTTCTCATTGTAATTTCTCTATTCCCTTATTATTCCTTAAGGGCAGAAGAATGTATATTTATTTTAATTTTAAGATTTATGATTAAAAAAGTTATTTTTAAACTTCTGATTTCTTACCCTAGCTTCTTAAGCTGGGAATATTTAATATAACTTTAATTTTCAAACATTATCATTACCTTAGAATTTTAAACTAAATTTACATATAATGGCATTCTGTGGAGGGATTGAGATTCATAGATATTTTCCCACCCACATTAAGCAACCCCAGACTGCTGTGCTTTTTAGTTCCTGTTTCTCATTGTATAACTTTTTCTGATTAAAAATTAATACAAGTTTTTGTTCACAAATTGAAAAGTACAGAAAGTATAAGGCAGAGAATAAAAACATCTATAATCACCACCTAGAGCACTAATAAAATGTGTAATTCCTTGCAGTGTTCTTTATATTCATATTTGTTAAGAAAATTAGGATTGTTTTGTTTACGTACGTGACTTTTAAAGTGCAGTTTCAAGTCATTTATTGCTAGATAATATATTATTATAAAATATAATTTTAATGACTGTAAATTATCCTATTTTATAACTTTACAGTTCTTTAGTTTTAGTCTAACTGGAAATTAAGCTGGCTTTAGCTTTTTTCTTCAAATGATACTGTTATAAACATTTTTATATGTAATCCTTTTGATTATCAATAGTTTACTAGAATAAAAATGCAAAAGTCAAATTACCAAGTCCTGAATTATATTACTAAATATCTTTTAAAATAGATAAAATGTATAAATATATTACTAAATACCTTTTAAAAATATTGTACCTATTTAGATCTCTACAGTATTTATGAAAATAGCCATTTAACTTCACCCCAATGACACTAATTATCTTTTTTTTTTTTAAAAACTAGCCATTTGTTATATTTGTTTGGGTATGAACATGGTTTGTTCATACACTGGGCTTGTTCATACATTGTGATATTTTCAATCAAGTTGCTTTCTTTATGGCTGGAAATAGCTATTTATATGTGAAGAATGAAACTGTCATAATTGTTTCTCACTTTTTTTCCAGGTCATTATTCACCTTTTACATTTTATTTTTAAATGAGTCAGTGAAGGAAGCAAGTAGAGGGATTACCATGTTGATTTGATTTTTTGTAATAAATATAAGTAGTTGAAGTTGTGGATAAAGTCCTGGAAAAATAACATCTCTCTGTTTTCAATCATTCTTTTTTTATTTTTATTTTTCATGTATTCAACAGATATTTGTTAAGTATTTATTCAGTGAGTTTATAAGCTAGTGTCAATTCAAGATAGGGGAAACAAATATTGACCTAGTAAGATATATACCCAAATTTCTACAATTTGTAAGAAAAGCCCCTAGCCAGATACTTCAGCTATCTGATAGCTGAACTGGACAGGAATCTCTTAAAACCAATCTGATTATAACTATAACTCCCCATTTAAGGGACAAGAAAAGGGTAAAAATCATTAAATCTTGAACCTGTCCAAGAACTATTCAGATAAGCATATATTTGAGGGAAATATGAAAAGCTGAAAGTTGGGATGTATACATGATGATAAAACCTAGAGTAGCCGAAATCTGGAAATAAAGAGCAAAGCAAAGCGTAAATGAGCAGAAGTTGTTAAAAATGCCAAAGACAACAAAAATGACATTTTTAGAAATGTTCAGAACAAGAAGAATGAGGCCAGAAGAGGCCCACTGCTTGGGGGCATATGACATATAATTCTGGAAGGACAAGCTAGTGCATTCCATGACAGAAAGAGCATTCAAAAAGATCCAAGCAAGAAAAATTTATGGGCCAAAGCCAACAAGATGAAATTAGATAGTGATAAATGAATGAACCTGCCCTTAGGTTAAAAAAAAAAAAAATCAACTGTCTGAGTACAAGATTGGGGAAACAGGACAGTCCACTGGAAAAATAATCTGGAGTTTTAATTGGTTGAAAATTTGGCCTAAATCAATGGTTCAGAGGGCACATTTACAAAAATATAGAACTACTGAGAAAATTATCCTCCACTACTTGGTTCTTATTGGATGGTATGCACACGTTATTCTTCAAATATGTATTTTCACTTTAGAGAAACAGGAACAAGTTAAAACTCCCTATTATCAATGGTCTGGGTCATTTTTTAGTGATCTTGAAGGGACTTGGAAATTTCTCCTGTAAACACTAGATGTGACATAGTCATGAAAATTGAAAGATATTTGCATGATTATGACAATAAAAATAGTGTTTACTTGTTTTTTGTTATTCCAGAAGATAGAATTGAGTGCAGTGGATAGAATTCACAAAAATGTAAATGTTGATTTAATATGCAGAATTTTTAAATTGTAATCTGATCCTGGTGACAGGAAGAGTTGAGGAAGAAGTCAGGAATGTGGTAGAAAGGATCTAAATACAGAATGAAGTCGAACAAGAGGGTTTCTCAGGGTTCTATCACTTCTACCATTCTGTGCTAATCTACTTTTGTGTTTATTAGTGCAACCTAAGAGCTTGTTCTTATCAATTTCTTTGCCCCTGGAGTAATCATACAAATGGCCCCCAGGTGAGATATATATATATCAGAAGTATTATATCTTATCACTCATTTTTTAAATATAAGAGTATCAGAAATTAGAAATGGGTGTGGATTGAGAAAAATCGATATTAACTCTTCCTTCAGTGTTTGGTAGAATTCCCCTGTGAAGCCATCCAGCCCTGAACTTTTATTTGCTATAAGTTTCTTGTGTACTGATCCAGTTTCATTACTGATTATCAGTCTGTTCAAGTTTTCTAGTCTTCCTGTTTTGGTTTTGGTGGTTTATATGTTTATAAAAATTCATCCATTTCTTCCAGGTTTTCTGATTTGCTGACATACATAGTAGTGTTTCATAATATTCTCTTGTAATTGTATTTCTACGGTGTGAGTTATGATTTCTCCTCTCTCATTTGTGATATTTATTTGGGTCCTTTCTCCTTTCTTTTTAATAAGTCTGGCTAACGGGGGCGCCTGGGTGGCTCAGTGGGTTAAAGCCTCTGCCTTCAGCTCAGGTCATGATCCCAGGGTCTTGGGATCAATCCCCACATCAGGCTCTCTGCTCAGTGAGGAGCCTGCTTCCTCCTCTCTCTCTGCCTGCCTCTCTGCCTGCTTGTCATCTCTCTCTGTCAAATAAATAAAAATAAAATCTTTAAAAAAAAATAAGTCTGGCTAAAGGTTTATCAATTGTATTAATTTTTTCAAAAAACCAGACCCTGGTTTCATTGTTTTATTGTTTTTAGCTTCTGTATCATTTAATTCCACTCTAATCTTTATTATTTCCTTCCTTCTGCTGGCTTTAGGTTCTATTTGTTCTTTTTCTATCTCCTTTAGGTATAAGGTTAGGTTGTTTATTCATAAAGAACTAATAAAGCTCAACACCCCAAATTCAAATAACCCAATTAGAAAATGGGCAGAGGACATGAATACACATTTCTCCAAGGACATCCAGATGGCCAATAGACACATGAAAAGATGCTCAATATCACTCATCATCAGGGAAATACAAATCAAATCTACATGAGATGTCACCTCACACCTGTCAGACTGGCTAAAATTAACAACACAGAAAACAACAAGTATTGGCAAGGATGTGAAGAAAGGTGAAACCTCTTGCATTGTTGGTAGGAATGCCAACTGGTGCAGCCACTCTGGAAAACAATATGGCATTCCCTTAAAAAGTCAAGAATAGAAATACCCCATAATCCAGCTAACTGTACTAGTAGGTATTTACCCAATGAATAAAAAAATACTAATTCAAAGGGATACATGCATCCCAATATTTATAACAGCATTGTCAACAATAGCCAAAGTATGGAAACAGCCCAAGTGTCCATCAATAGATGAACAGATAAAGAAGAAGTGGTATATTTAGAAAAAATATAATATTACTGAGCCAATAAAAAAGAATGAAATTTTGCCATTTGCAATGTCAAGAATGGAGCTAAAGTGGAATAAGTCAGGGAAAGACAAATTTCATATCATTTCATCATATGGAGAATTTAAGAAACAAAACAAATGAGCAAAGGGGGGGAGGAGAGAAATAAACCAAAAAACAGATTTTTAACTGTAGAGAACAAACTGCTGGTTTCCAGAGGGTAAGAGGGTGGAGGGATGGGTGAAATAGGTAATGAGAATTAAAGAGGGCACTTATTATCATAAGCACCAGGTGTTGTGTGGAAGTGTTGAATCACTATATTGTACACATGAAACTAATATTACCCTATATTGTAACTAACTGGAATTTAAATGAAAACTTAACAAAATAAAAAAGAAAGGACGTGGTGTGAAACCTGCATCTTTTCTGGCTGCAAGAATTTGGGCCTTCTCCTTTGTTTTAGCTGTTAATTTTCCTGGCTGTGCTAGAATTGGAAACTGTATCTTGCATGGCATCTCTGGTCTTGATTACAGAAGCAATACAAAAATATTGCTTCTGGTTACCAACATATCTACCATTATGATGTGCAGTATTCCTTTGTATAGACCCAAGTTTCCTTCTGGCATATTTTATAATTCTGCTTGAAGAATATTTCTTTTAGTATTTCTTATGGTGAATATCTTATGTCTTTATTAAATATATTTACTAAGTAAATTCTTTCAGCATTTGGTCTAAATGAATCTGTTTTCCTTTCATTTTTAAAGCATTTTTCTGTGCATAAAATTCTGGGTTAATAGAGGATTTTTTGTTTTTAAATTTCAGTACTTTAAAATGTCATTCTTTTGTCCTCTGGATTGAATAATTTTAGATGAGAAGTCTGGAATTCCTGCATCTTTTCCTCTGTACATATTTGTCCTTTTTCCTCTGACTGCTTCTAATTGTTAATCCTTATCACTGATTTCCAGCAATTTGATTGTAATTTGCCATGTTGTGTTATCCTACTTGTGGTTTATTAAACTTCATGGATATGTGAGTGTGTAGTTTTCACCACATTTGGAAAATAATAAGCCTGTATTACTTCAAGTATTTTTGCTTGCCTCTTCTTCTAGAATTTATATTACATCTGTGCCTCACTTCTTGTATTCCCCTACATGTTAATGAGTCTCTCTCTCTCTCTTTCATTTTTAGTTTTTCGGTGATTAATTTATATTGTGGGTTTGGGTTTTTTGTTTGGGGTTTTTTTTGGCTGTAATTCTAATTTCTGTTGTTGTATCTTAATGTTCACTGATATTTTCTTCTTTAGTGTCTAATCTGCTATTACTTTCAAATGTACTTTTTAAAAATTTCAGATATACAGTTTTTCATCTGTAGAAGCTGTACTTTGTTGTTATATCTTCAATTTATATAGTATCACATTAATGTTTTCCTCTTCATTTTTGAACATATTTCTAATATTTATAATAGAGATTTTAAAGTGTTATCTAATTTTATCATCTCTGATATCTCAGTTATCGATCACATTTTCCAACTTTTTTTGTATTTCAGATAACTGGATGGTGTATACTCTGACTCTTACACTGTTGAGTGATGGTTTATCATTTTCTTTGTGATGTGTTAAACTTTATTAAGTTACTTACAGAATAGACCGATACTTTAGAGGCCTGTTTTGAAGTATTTTCAGGTCAGATATAGAGTTGCCTTTACTCCAGGTGTAGGTTAGCCCTATTACCTATGTGTGCCCCACCTGAGTTCCACTGAAGACTGAGTGTTTAACGAAGAGTCTTGTTGGCTGCTATAAATCTCAATGTTCTGTGACATCTTGTAAACTTCAGATTTTAGTTCTCTAATCATTCTGCTTGAGGGCTTATGGAGTTGTATCCCGTGACTGTGTGGCTAAGAATTTAACAGCGGACTCAAGTGATCCCTATGGAGATCTATTTCTCCATGAAATACCCTCCTTTCTAATACTTTGTCCTGGAAATAGCCTCCAGAAACCCTGCTATATGCCCCAGAAATTCAGTAAGACCACCATGTTCTGCTTGGTACTCCTTTTCTCATAGGAAGACCAGAACAGAAAACCTTGCTTATTTCTCCATTCCTGGAGATTACAGTGCTGTACTGCTTGTCATACAGTATCTGAAGTTTATTTGAATACATTGTATATAGTAGGGAAGTAGTCCAATCCATTTACCCTGTAATGGCCAGGAGTAGAAATACCCACCCATACTTTATTAAGAGTAGAAATACTGTAAAATACACCATTTGGGGGAGGGGTTCATGATAACAGTTGTTAGTAATCAAAGAATATTTCAGACATAAATGAAAAATTGTGTTATAGTACTAAGTACTACTGTGCTTTCTCTAATTTTTGTAAGCACTGACAATACTATTAGATAATGACTTCTAAGATCTACGATCTTAGTAGGTAATAGAAAAGAAAAGACAAAATCACCTTTAATTATCTCTGCTTCCTAATATTTGAATAAGAAAAAGTATCTTCAAAATATTGTTTTCTTTTCCCCCTTTTTAGCAGTCTCTTTATCAAGTCCTAAGTCTTTAGATACAATCATTTCTAACAACATTGACTCTAGAGTATTAAGATACAGACTTGTAACACTTAAAAACTGCTAAATTGTTTGTAATGATTTTGTATTTTGTTTTCTCTTTTCCTTAATCTTTAGACTTCATTAGTCATTCAGTCTAGTGCTTGGGTCACCATATAAATTTAGTTTATAAAAGCTTGAACAGGGCGCCTGGGTGGCTCAGTGGGTTAAGCCGCTGCCTTCGGCTCAGGTCATGATCTCAGAGTCCTGGGATCGAGTCCCGCATCGGGCTCTCTGCTGAGCAGAGAGCCTGCTTCCCTCTCTCTCTCTCTGCCTGCCTCTCCATCTACTTGTGATTTCTCTCTGTCAAATAAATAAATAAAATCTTTAAAAAAAAAATAAATAAATAAAAAGCTTGAACAATTTAAATCAGATTCCAAAACTGATCAGTTTAAAATTTTGACCTTTCAGTTACTAAATCTGTATTAGTGATTGAGTTGCTTATTTCATCTACTTGATTCATTATATTAAGACAGGTGGTATTTTTTTTTACCAACTCTTATAATTTCTGTTACCCATATATTAAAATTTCAATAGGTCTTATTTGGGAAGATGAAGGCACGAGTTTCTCAGAACTCTTAAATACTTATTGGCAGAACGTAGGTCCTTAAAGAGGGTGATTATGAAGGATTTTATTTCTGATTAGCTAATAAGTTTAATAAGAATTATTTTAAGTTGCCTACACATTCATGTTCACTGTATCATAAACAAGCCAGCAGGTGGCAAACTTGAGATATTTCAAACTATGGCTTTTATTAAAAATGTGCAAGTATTGAGCCTTATATCGCTGGATCTCATGAATAACTCTTATGGTGTAACATGACATTAAAAAAAAATGAAATGTTTTTATTGTAGAGCCCGTGGTATTTGCATAACAATGTACCCTATTTATGCATATATTTATTTAGTCTTAATTCGATTTGCTGTTTTATCCTATAATTCTTTCTCTAACAAATAGTTTTGCATGATTATGAGTAAATTTTAGTGTTCCTTTTGTTTACTTTTACATCATTTAAAAAGGTATGCAAAATAGACTTTTTCCCCCAGAACAGGTAATATTCTCTTAAAAGACTAATAATATCGATCCCCATGTTTTTAAACACAAAACATAACTTCCTATGGATAATTATTATTTTTCATTTTATTCCTAGAAATGTTTCTGTTTAAGTGTGACTCACTTGTAAGTATTGGTAAGTGAAGATGGCTATAGTTTTTTCCATATGTTTTTGATTTTCATATGGTTTGGGCTTTGCATTAATGACCCAGGATCACTCAAAGTTAGTTATATTCAGGAATATGACTAGGCTTTGGGGTATTTAAGTAAACATATTTCTAGCCATCACATTCAGGGATAATTCAAACATAATATGTGACTTACTCATTTCTTTCTCTCTTTGAAATCCACCTATTGTTAACACTACCTGTATGTTTCCTATAAAATTAATTTCCCTTCCTATAAGTTACACTCCTCCCAAATGTCTGCATTAACCAATCTGTTTTAGTAATTACTGTAGCTTGTTATTCTCTTTCAAATGGTGAAGAATTTGAAAAAAAATAAAAAAGGAAAAGATATAACTAAAGACAGACCAGAATTAGGCAACCTAGACACTTCATTATTTCTACATATAAATTGGACCATTTAGATGACTTCTACAAGATTTAAATAAAGTCAATTGTACTTCATTAAAACCCAAAAAATATTTGAAGGATTCTAACAATTGGCTGTCTGGCAGACTGAGTTTTCAAGATATGGAAAATGAATTCATTAATTAGCATAAATGTTTAAGTTCCCTAAATTTCACAAAACCTGAAGACTCTTTAAGGCCTAATAAGTTATAATTCTTCCTGCTTTTATATTTTTAAGAGAAGAGAGAACTCAAGTTTTTTAAAATGTAGAGTATAAATATAAAGAAAGTATATTATAGTATAGAATTGAATTTAAACTATTAAACAAGCCCTGAACCAAATTTTAAGAAAGCTGAAATTGGCACTTATGCTGTATAGATTGTATATCACTCAGCTTTAGTGATCTCAGCATTGAGGCTTTAAAAAAAGAAACTTCTAATCAGAGAGATGTCTGCATTTCACTAGTTTGCATGTATTCAGAGGTCAAGATGTCCTGGTTTTGTAAAATGTTTCTTAACTCAACCATCCTTTCTTCTATTTTCCTTCAATTTATCTCCAACTGTGAAACCCAGTTTTTGAGAAGGATGGCTCATACCCCCAAAACACCTTCTCATCTCCCTGCTTCCTGAGTCTCCCTGATGAACTACCTTGCGATTTTTCATGAGGTAAAATCAGGGACATGAAAATGGGGTCCAGACACAGCAATTCCTAGACTTCTGGAGTCCCATATGCATCAGACTACAACACAAAACACCCAAGCTAGTGTTGGCTCCTGCCCTAATGATTCTGAATGACTGTCAGTTGTTCAATGAGCCAGACTTTTGTTTTTAATAATGCCCTTTCCAATGAAATACCTAAATGTATACATTTCTTGAATTCAAAAACACAGGGTCCCAGTTGTGCTCAGTCTGATAAAGTATCCCAAACGTGTAGCATTGCTGCTGGGTAAGAGTAAGGGTCTGCCGGTTGGAGAGGCACAGCGACCAATATCCCCACAGAAGACTGTCCCTCCAGTTGCGTCTCCACACCATTCTTCCACTGACACACAAGGGACAGGTCGTGACAACGGAGAGTAGGCGCTCCTTAGGAACAGGCTTGAGTCTCGCTCTTTAGAGAGAGACGTTCCTGGGTGAGAGTCCTTAGGAGTCCTAGGGAATTTAGGAGTCTGGCCTTTCTCCACCTCTCTGCTCTTTCTGCCTTTCTTTGCCCAGGGCGTCCCCACCCTACCCCGTGTGCACGCAGAAGAAAGTTTCACACAGAATGAGCCCCACGTTGACGTAGGCATCCCTCCCCTTCCATCTGGATCAAAGCCCCGTAAGGGCGCGAGTAGGGGAGATGAAGAGGTAGGGATCCTTTGGATCACTGTGGTCAGGGTCCCGAGGCGGGGCTGGTCAGGAGCCAGCCAAGAGTAGACCCACATCAGCTTTTCCTTCCTCCATCAACGTCTCAAATCCCAATGAGGTCACTGAAATGAAAGAGAATCAGACCAAGAGAGAGGGGGAGGAAGAGGACGACGACGAGGGAGAAGAAACCCAGACGGGAAAAGGCCATCAGACAAGGTCGCTTTTTCTGGCGACACAGCAACAGCGAGGAGCGTGGTACTGAATATATCCGCCCGCTCAGCCTGGGGACCGAAGGACTCGCAGAAGCACTTTGTATTACCACGAAAACAAAGGAGAGGAGACGAGGAGGAGAGAGAGGGAGAGAGAGAGAAGCTCTGAGCAGTTCCGCTTTGGATCTCCGGGAAGCAAGGTTCATCTCCTCCGCCAGGAAAGAAAGGGGAGCCTGAGGGGTCTGGGAGGTTAGAAGGGAGCAGGTTTCCTGCGGAGACTTGGGAAGCGGCAGAACTCTGGACAGCGCCTCGCGAGCGGGGCTCCTTGCTCCTGGCTCCTCCAGGTTTCTGGCTGCCTCTTGAAAGCCCTTCTATCGGTGCACTCTCTTCTCCTGGACTCCGACCTCCAAACCCAGGAAAATTCTACGATTCCTACCTGAACGTGCCAGGGGGTGGAACGACTCTTTTGCTCTGGCCCAGTCCGGGAAGAGGGTCTCCGGTTCTGGAAATCTAGTCCTTGTGGATAATGCTTCGCTGGTGAAGAAAGAAAAGTTTTGGGGTCTGGTAGGGGGCGGAAGGGGTAAGGAGGATAGTGGAAGGAAGAAGGTGGATGGTTGGTTTCCCTCTCTGATCTGGAAGGAATGATGACCGAGGAAGGATGTGCACCAGCGGCCAGATTATTGGGAGCCTCTTGGTGCTCTCTGTGCTGGAGATAGGGCTGGGGGTATCCAGCGTGGCCGTGGGGGCGGTCAGCTTCAGCCTGGCCCTCCGAGAGCACAAGCCGCAGCTCGGAGACTCGTCCCCGGTATGGAGCGGGGTGTGTGTACGTTGAGCCATTTCACTCTCTCTTTACCTCTTTACGGTGATGGTCAGTGTGCGTGCGTTAGTCACTCCCTCCCTGGGGAAGAAAATCATAAATCTCCTCTGGCTTGCATGTGGGTTCTTGTTGGCAGATTCTGCCTCTTTATGTTGTCCTTTTATTTACTAATTGGTATTTTTTTCTCTTACCTTGGCTTAAGACCAAATTAAATGGCTTTGTTTAAAGTTGGGGGCGGGGGATGGGAGTTTCCACTAGCTGAAGCTGCATAAGGCTGCCTAGTGGTGCTGATTAGGGAGTCACACCTGTCAAGGGCAGACTCACTTAGCCTGTTTCTTTTACAAGGAATAACCAAAATGAACGTGTTACATCATTTTCTTGTATCAGAAACAAGCAAGGGTAGATTTATGCATTTATTTCTGGGCAACAGTGTCCAAGGTACACTAAAGGCAACACTGATAGAACAAAAATGTGTGAGTGTAAAAGGAGTATTTTATCCCAGAAAACATTGCTCTTAATCTCTCTTTGCTAGCTTTCTGATACTTCACATCTAAAAACTCTTTTGTAACTTCTAGGCAGTAAGTTGAACAATGAATGCTATGATATGTAACAACATTCTAATTGGAAAATAACTCAGCTTAAAGAGTACCTAATGCTCAGAGAAAAGGTCATTAATTTCCTCTAGGTCAGGTGTCAGACCCAATGACCTTCTTGTTTGCTTTGGGGGAATCTCCAGGAAAGACTCAGAGACCCAATTCTTCCACCAACAATAAATAAAATAACTGCATTATTCCTAGTGTGGGCCTAATAGTGAAAATAATTTTTTCTTCTCCTTTAAGTTCTATCGCTGGTTTCTTGGTTTCTAGCTTGTTTTCAGTTTCCAAGATAATTTAATAGGATGCTATTCTGTCACCGATGATCAATAGGTGTAATTAACAATCATGGTTTGGTTATTTGTGCTTTGAGTCACTGAGAGGGAAAAATGACTAAGTTTAAGAAAATCCTTTTGAAGTAATTCATTCCTGAAGGAAGTTCTAGCATTTAAAAAACTGGTACAATTGTGCTGTGGAAAAATAGGTTTTTTTTATTTTAATTTTTCAAAATGAGGCAAATGTTTTTAAATTGCAAAAGTTAAAAGGAAAAGTAAAGGTGGTACTCATTTTTAACACTGAGTTTTTCCCTAAGAATCCTTGTTCTGAATTCAGTAAGTTACTATAACCTGCAAATAATTGCCCTTTTCTTTATTATGTAATTTGTATCAATATACACTTTAAATTTAAATATGAAAGGCTAAAAGGCAAACCTTAAATTTGGTCATTCTATATCTTATGGGTTATTATTATTTAAACAGAAATAGACTTCAAAACTTCTATGAGACAATTGTCAAATTAAAATATAATATCAAAATTTAAAACAAAGGTGAGAAAAAGTGACCTTTTGATGGCTTGCAAGAGAGGAGACACAAATAACTCTTCAAATCACTTCCCCTCTTAAATGTGAGAAATTGGATGAATAAACGAAGGTTGTCTGTAAATGGTATTAAAGTATCCATTTTATCTCCAAGAATTAAAAAAGTGGTTATATTTGCTTGGCATATTTAAGAAAAACAATTATTTTTTTTCTTCCCAGAGAATTTACCATTATCAAAATGAGTCAACATATGTATTTGTACAAAAAAAATTAATTTTTGAATCAGCTCCATAAAAAGCAAGTAAAAAAATTAATTTTTGAATCAGCTCAATAAAAAACAAGTAAAAAATAAATTTTTGAATCAGCTCAATAAAAAGCAAATAAAAGCAAGTCATGATAATGACTGTATATATAGTCATTACCATGAAGAATTAGTTCCATTTTCAACTGGTTCTTTAGAGTAACCAAAATTCCCCTAGGATCCTTGAACAATGTTTTGAATTCTGTTTAAAAAAATTTTTTAAATGTATATAATTGAATGAATGAATTTTGAAACTGGGATGCCCAAATGGATCACTTCTTGATCATTCTTATAAACTTAAGTTAAAAAATCAAATTTGTGAAGAAATACTCAGTCTTGATCATTACTTATTACATTATAGATGTGCTAAATTGATTTTTTTAATTGTTTTTCAGAGGTCATTTTTGATATAGTCTGAATTATCTCATATCTGTCAATGATGAATTCACTTAACCATTATCAGTAGAGGGCTTACCATTGCACATTTACTCTTTGACACAAAGACTATTAAGATGAATCAAAATACCTAGTGGAGGAAATGAGAGGCGTGCATCACTAACTTTATCAGTGGTGAGAAATTAAGGTTTGACTCAGAGAGATACAGGGGCAGATATAGTGGAGAGAAGTTGGGGAAGTCAGTGAAATATCCATGGGAGAGCAATTGTTTTCTCTAGACCTTGACAGTTTACTGGGACTTGTAATTTATGTATCACAGTGTTAATGCATCACAGGTGAAATCTGAAGTCTACCTGGGTGCAGATCCCAGATCTGTCATTTACTATCTGGATGACTACCAAAGTTTCTCATATTCTGTAAAATAGGGTGGTTAAAGGCACAAATGAAATAATGCTCTTAGTAAATGCATTGTGCGTAGTAAGCATTGAATGAATGCAAGCCACTAATACTGGCTGCTCAGACTGACAGTGAAGGGCATGAGAAATGAGAGCCTTTCAGGTAGCCTGGATGAAGGCACGAACTGGGATGGTATGGGTTATATTCCAGATGGAATAGGCTCCTCTATTTTTCTGGTGCGTATGTGTGAGGGGAAGATAAGATGGAAGGAATGGTTGGGGACAGACCACAAGAGGCTATGTGCCAGTTGGAGGCAACAGATTTATTTCCTCAGCCTTTTAATAATAATAATAATAATAATAATAATAATAATAATGCCAGTTCTCACTTCCCAGAAACATTCAAGGAAATGCAAAGGAAAACTAGATCAACATTATTGATCTCTTTGGTATTTTAAGAATTTAAAAATCTGTATTATCTATGAACACTAGATGGGATTCTATAATAATTAACCTGTCATGATAACCACAGTCTATAATCAGTGTGTTTTGATTGGTGTCATGAAGTGTTTTTCAGCCATTTTATTGCCATTATTATAAGATCTTTGAATTAAATTTTTGAAGTCAAATAAAAGTGTACTATGAAGGTATTACTTTTTATGTATGTATTCTGACATCATAAGCTTTCTATCTAGGTCAAGTGCACTAAGAATTCAGGCAACTATTTTGATCTTTGAACCCAAATACACACATTTGTTTAAATGTGGCTTAAAAATAAAATAGTAAAATAAAATAAAGAGCTTAAAAATCCATGGGATGGGTGCTTATATTTCCAGTCACTATTTCATAGTCAGGCAAGGGTGCTCCCTGTGATCAGTTAAAGGTGTGGACAATTAAGAAAAAAAAATATTTCACTGAAATTTTATAGAGAAAGAAAGCCGTGAATGCCTTACAGGGTTTTAGCTTCTTCTTAGTCACCTGTTATAGCTAATAGAGTCACCTATTGGAAGCCTAAAGGAAGAAAATACTTTCAGATAACAATGAGGGAACCATTGGGTCAACTGCTTTGGAAAAGACAGTCATGTAAAATATAATTGATGTTTAAGATTTATTGACAGAGTTAAACAGACAGGGCTGTTTCCAAGTTACTATGCAATAGTCACTTTTCTCTGTCTCCAGTGCATCATCTCTCATGGAAATGGACTATAGTTAGTGGTACACAGATTAATGGTTCCAAGAGGATAGATTCTTTTTGTTGTTCTAGATTGGCACTTAGAAATATAGAGATTCAGACTGTTGTGTCCAGAACAACATCTGGTGCTAAGTTGTATTTGATATCTACCATCCCAAATTCCATCCATCTATATCTAATAATTATTCTATAAATTAAATGTGTTAAAAGGAAGTGTTCTCTTAAAGATTTTATTTATTTACTTGTCAGAGAGAGAGAGAGCACAAGCAGGGGAAGCAACAGGCAGAGGGAGAAACGGGCTCCTTGATGAGCAAGTTGCCCAATGCAGAACTCGATCCCAGGACTCTGAGATCATGACCTGAGCTGAAGGCAGACACTTAACCGACTGAGCCGCCCAGGTACCCCTCAGAGGAACCTTTCTTTTCTTTCTTTCTTTTTTTTTTTTTAAGATTTTGTTTATTTATTTTACAGACAGAGATCACAAATAGGCAGAGAGGCTGACAGAGAGAGGAGGAAGCAGACTCCCCATGGAGCAGAGAGCCTGATGCGGGGCTTGATCCCAGGACCCTGGGATCATGACCTGAGCTGAAGGCAGAGGCTTTAACCCACTGAGCCACCCAGGCGCCCCATCAAAGGAACTTTTCTAAGCCTAGTTTACCCCACATATAAACATGGTCTTCTTGGGCGCCTGGGTGGCTCAGTGGGTTAAGCCGCTGCCTTCGGCTCAGGTCATGATCTCAGGGTCCTGGGATCGAGTCCCACATCGGGCTCTCTGCTCAGCAGGGAGCCTGCTTCCCTTCCTCTCTCTCTACCTGCCTCTCCGTCTACTTGTGATTTCTCTCTGTCAAATAAATAAGTAAAATCTTTAAAAAAAAAAAAAAACATGGTCTTCTTAAATAATAATCAAAAAAATACCTAAATCATATAAAGTTTGAATGATTTTTATTGCTTATTTTTCTAGACAATACTTTATTTGTATATTATAGCTTTCTTCACTTAAGAAATCTGATACTTTAGGTGAGTGAAATTTATAGCATAATCAAGACCACCTGTTATGTGGACTCCTGGTTCACCATGGCAACAACCCAGCCATTTGTAGGTTTGTGTTGAAATCCATCTACTGTACATTCTGATCCATACTATAGCAATATGAGAGGTGTTATACATAAATGAGAGCTGCCTCAAAGTATTCATTTTAATGAGTAAATCTAGTCCAATTCATTTAAGGAATAACATACACAACAAGGTCAAAGAAACCTCTCAAACATTTGACATTACTTCAAATATATAAAATTTGAAGTTAATATGTCTCTAACCAGATGGTATATCACTTCTTTCCAGATTCAAAATATATAACATAAAAGGTTCATATTTCCTAGCATGAGATGAAATTATTGCCCCATCTTCATAAAATATTACAAATATACATTTATAACCAATTTTGGAGTTAGTTTTAGTCATATGTTATTCATGCACAAATACTCATTTCAAAGGGTAAAAAGAATCAAAACTAAAAAGAATCAAAACTAAAGTTCTCTACCACCTCATCAAAATTAGTCACCATTATAAATTTAGTGTGTAATTGCACAGATACTTCCCCACATAGAAATAGTATCATTTGAACATACAGATCAATTTTAAGTTCTTGGTTATATTAAAGCCCATTTGTGGACTCTGTAGACCCCAGATAAAGAATCTTCCTTATCTGATTCATACTGTTATTCTTCAGTGCCACTTTTATCTACTGGGGTTAAGGCTATTAAATACTTGGCAATTAAATCAGTTAGACAAGCCAAACTACTAGGAAGTGTAGTTATTATTCAAGAAACTATATTGTGTGCCAAAGAAATACATGTAAAATGTCTATATCTGATATCGATTGGTAATTCTATAAAAGAAGAAAAATGGTCACTTCTGCCATTATCTGATAAGATGTTTTGTTTTAGTCTGTATTTCATCCACATATAAGTGACATGTGTTTGAATTTCTGTCTAGAGCCTATGACAAATTCTGTCTCAGGATTTTGGCTGGTATTCAAGAGTATAACTGATCTTGAAGACTTTGGCATAGAACTATTAGGGAATAACTGATAATAATTGCTTGGTCACCCAGTTGTTGACAAATTGCTTGATAGAAACATGATCTGAAGAGTCACATCCCTTTATTTGTATGATTTTGCCTAAAATACTCACGTTGGCTTTAAATATTGACATGATTATTAACCAGATCATCCAATGTGTGTTTCAAATATGGCCAAGAAATTTAACTTTTTGTATATTTACTTAGACCTCAGATAATATTTAATTCTGTGGTTAGATGGGAAGCATAGCCCAGCTATCCAAACGGAAATGCTTGTCTTCAAAATTCCACAAAAACTAGAATAGAGTTTGGTGAATATGTGTGTATACACCCACTGAAGGGGAGAAAACCCCAATAATTTTATGTCCAAATGATATTGGATCATTTACTTGTGAATTCAACAAAATTTCATTCTACTACTGTACTATATATATCTTTATGTAATCTTATTCATTTAAATGTCATTTTGATGTATGAATAACTAAGGTCAGAGTCTTCAAATATATTTGACTTTACTGTTTTGGTAATTTAGTAAAATTACCAGGTGGTCACTCTGCAGATAGATGTTTATTTCAACATGCCAAGTGGACAATTCCAGAATAAATGTATGATAGACTTTCATTCAGCATATTTCTAGGAGAGAGAGAGAGAGAGGAAATTGTCTGACTGCTTTCCTCTGTGATATAGGATACTATGTAGTTCTTCTCATGAATGTAGATCTAATCTATATATACTTTATTCAAATTGAATGACAGATTGGATTCATATATCTCACTCCATATAACTGTGGTACTGGATCACTTATGTTTCTTCATGAAGTCCAGGAGAGAAACACAAGTACCAGTTTCATGGGTTACTCTCAGTACCAAGCCTGGCATAGAGTGTTCAGTGAGCATTTGTTGCTTCTTCTCTCTACTGTCATGTTGTCCTATGTCTGCCTGGGACCTAGACCACACTAGTACTGGTTCTAAACATTTCTCTAGCACCCTCAATCAACTCTACTCTAACTCATCTTTTTAACTCCTCAAAGTATGTGTCATTTGCTTTTGATTTAATTCATGTATATATGTTAGCAACTACAAAAATGCACCAAAATATCTACACTTGAGAGGTCATGTAAAATATTCAGCTTAAAACTGAATGGGGAAACAGCTGCTGCTATAAGACACATAAAAATATTCAATAATGAGATAAATTAGACAATTATCTAAGTTAGGCAAGTCAAAAAGTGGGGATATAGGAACCACTATTTATGGCACAAACAAAGTCCTTGAAAACATTTAAACTATAGGAGCTCTTGTCATTAGTCAAAATAAAAATACAAATTAATACTTTTAATAGAGATACTTAATATCTTGGAGACTTCTAAGTTTTGCTTAAATTATCCAAGTACTTTTGAAGCAATGTTTATTACATGTTGTATTATTAACAGATGCATCAATGAAATATCTAGATTTCAACAATAGTTCTTATAACATTAATTAGTGCTCATGGTTTTTAGCATCAGTATCAGAAATCATAAGTTCTATTAGTTCATGATCTATTATTAAATACTGAACAAAATTATGTGGTCAAGACGAAAGAAAATATTAGCGGTTAAGAAGACCACCGTGGGAGACAGAGTGCCTTGAGCTATTTCTCCTATAGAAATAATACAAGATGTGATTTATTATTAGTTAACTGTGTTCCAGATGCTTTTATATACATTATTTTTTCCAGCCTTAATAACTCTATGAAGAATGTAATATCTTATACAATTTATGAAGGGAAAGGGATTTACCTAGAACCCACTATTGTTTAATCAGCTGAGTTAGTATTTAAAGCTGACAGTCTTATTTTAAATCTGTACTTTTTCTATTGCATTGTGTGGAACAAGGAAAATTGTCATGAAAAATTCATTCACTGAGGTCTGACCTCATTATTTGCTTTCACCCTGAATATATAAATCAGGTAAAATGGCATAAAGACAAATCCCCATCACTGTTTGTCTCTGTTTCCCAGAAGAGAATGGCATAGTCAGCTGATCAACAAGCACAACCTTCATATCCCCGAAGAGTGTGAAATATTAGACTAAATTGTTCCTACCTTTAGAGCTTAGGCTTTAACCTTAAAAAGTAAAACAAAATTATGCATCTCAAGTGATCATTAAATATTATGAGAGCAAGTCAGGAAGACATAAAACAACATATGTAAACATAGTTCAAGATGAGAGTTATCCGTGAGGGACCAGGGTTGACTCCCATATGGAGGGAGATCTTTATCCAGCCCTTGGAGATTGGGCAGCTTTCCAGTGGGCAGAGGAGAGAAGATGTGCTAATCAGAGCTATTAACATGTGTAAAGTCATGGAAGGAATAATAAAATGGAGAATTTGTGGAGTATTGAGGAGACGGGACTTGTTAAAGCAAAGATATGTTCACATAATAACTGGCGAGTAAAGATCTAATTCGTCGAAATGCAATGTGACCAGTTTTTAAAAATGTCCTAAAAGAGTAAGACTCTTCTGCCCTTGATTCCTAACTAAACTTGGTGAATTCTGCAGGGTAGAACTTGGTGATCAGGAGGCCAATGCGGTTGGGCTAGGCATTGCTGCTCAAATTCAAGGCAAAACACCAGCCCATGATTCCACAATGGGTGTCTTCTTTCAAAGGAAAGACTTGGAAATCTTGGGACTTGAGGGAAGTGTAAATCAACCATCACAATCCTAACACCATTTCAAGTGACTTTCCTCTTGATGGTGCATTTGTAAGATCATAATTTCCTTGTGTTGAATTATTCTTACAGCTGCCTGACATATAAAAATAATAATGTATTTATTTAATTGGAGAAATCAGCATGACATTAAGAAATGAAAATAGATTTTGAAGATATAAAGACTTGGGTTCAAATTCTAACTCTAGCATTTGATAGTTGCTTTAAGTTTGAGTGAGTTACATTTCCTCCCTGAGCAATCAGCTAACTTATCTGCAAAATAGCCATACTACTATCTATCTCATGGAGTTCAAAAATTTAAAAAGTAATATTTATATAAAAGGCTTTATACATATCAAGTGTTTAATAACCATGACTAGCCCACAGCAATGACTACATGCTAGTGCTGTATTTCTGGAAAATCAATTTTCTGTATGTGGTTTCTATTTGTATATTAATAGACATTTTATTTTTATACATTTCTGAGGGAGAGCTTCTTGTAAGGCCATTGATGAGATTGATCTTGGACTTAAGGCTTGGTAACAGTTAAATCATATACCCTGTCTTAGAAAATATGTAATTTTCATAACCAATTTTGAACATTAATAGTTGTGATTTAGTGTGCATGTCCCAGGGTCCTAGAAATATTTTCTAGGTCAATATTGGGATAAAAAGGTATACTTTTTTTTGTTCTACCAAATGAAGATGTGTATTCATTATTTTTGGCTGGGCTGTTGGAATTCCTAGTTCTTTCTACTTGTTTCCAACCAACTATTTTTGTATATCGTTTACACTGAGGAATTAAAATAATAATGATAATAATGATATTAATCATAGTAACAATGGCAGTCTATATTCACAATATACTACATCACCTAAAAATTCCAACTGCTTTGTTGTACCATTTATCTCAGCAGATGAGTTTCTTCACTTAAGGGATGAGAACCTGAAGGGTTTAGGATTTAGCGATCAAAATCACCTGCAGAAAGAGTGCATTCATGTGTTTGTGTGTGTGTGTGTGTGCACATGCATGTGCTCTTATGTGTGTGCAGGGGAGATGAAGAGATAAGAAACTCATACAAGGAAGTTGGTAATTGTCACTGATATGCAACGTATGCTGCATGTAGGCTTTTGTTTTCCTGATTTGGGCACAAGTTCATGATGTTGTGATCCTCTATGAGTTACAACTTATTTCCATTACTGGCTGGCTTTCAGAAACTGCCAGGCATGTTGAATGGACATTCTTCTGTGCTGTTGACAATTCTTGGGAAGAGCATAACTTCTACCCTCTAGTCCCCTGGAGTCCCTGGCTGTTTTCAATTCTGTGAGAACAGGTCACAAATCATAGACTCAAAGCTGGCACATACCCAAGGGAATACTTATTTTGGTTTCATCCTCACCAAATTCATCTTCTACATTATAAACTTTGTTGTTTTCCACATGTATCAAGTTGTGGGTGTTATATTTGGAGTATTGTCCAAATATAATACAGCATCTACATTAATTTTACTTAGAAGAGATAAGAATTCTTAAACATATAAATAGAAATAATGCAAATTGGTATAACCCATACTAGGTTAAATTATCTTAAACCATATACAAGTACTTACTACATTATTACCATGAAATAGATCGTAAAGAGGTCCTGTATAATATATATAAACTAAATGTATATATATATAAAGTATATGTGTATAACATAGAATATACATATTATATATACATACATATTATATATATACATATAATAATATACATATTATATATATATATATAAAGTTGTCTTAATAAACAGAATGTTATTGACAATATTTCCATAGTTGGGTGTTCAGTATTGATTGCATCTTTTGCTTCCCTCCAGAAATAATCATTTCTTAAATTTTTTATTAGTTTTAATTTTAAAATTCATTTATTTATCACAATTGGCTAAAATAACAGAAATTTGGGCTCAGGAAACAAACTCCTTGGATTTTGTTACTGAAATCTATGAGATGGTTTTATTTTGTCTCATTTTAAAGATTAGCATGAGTAATGACTATACATAAAAATTATTTGGACAATTGACACTTAAATGTACTGCAGATTCAAAGTCCTTCTGACCCAAAATTCACAAGTTTAGCTAAAATTCCCCTTTAGTTAAAATTTCCTCCTATTTTTGGAGCAGAAACAGCTCTAACATTAAAAAGCCTTATTGACTCAGCATACTCAAAATAGTCAACAAATTATTTTTTTAAAAAGGAAAGACTGTCACAAAGCAGAGGTGAATAGAACACAATGTATAATGCATTAGATACAAGAGAGACTGCATTTCACAAATACTGAAAGAGAGATGTGAAGGAATGGCATTCTGAGAATTAAGGCTTTTTTTTTTTTTTTTTTTCCTGTACACTGAAAGAATTGGGTACTGGGGCTGCGGGAAGTTTCTTAGGCTTTTGAACTTGGATTCATGTAGAAGAGTTTGACATGCCAATCAGCTACATACTATGTTTGATGATATCTTCTGGGATTCATTCTCGGGATTGTTGGTTTCATTCAGTTGCTTTACAGTCTCTGAAAAAGGTTTCTCTCACTACCTGCTGTGCATTCCCATTTACCACTGTGGGGTTTTTCTTTCCATCTCTCCCCTGAGTGCCTTTGGTTTAATTTCTTTATTCACTATGGTTGTCTCTTATCCCATGCTATCTGTTAAGCCACCAAGATGGCCTGATGCTTATCACAACAGTATATCTATTGTACATCTTAGCCTCTTGATTTTTTGTTTGTTTGTTTGTTTGTTTTTTATTGAGAAGATAATCATATTTGTGAGAGGTCATGGCTTTATTGATAAAAATGTACATTTACCAAGTTGAATTTTTGAAATATTGAACATTTCAACATTTTCTGCAGTAGAGGAAGTATGGTATTATAGATCTATGTGCCTTGCTTTTTTCAGTGCTCCGTTTTGGGGTGGCAAATAAGAAATTAGTTCTAGCTTAAGGGAAAAAATAACACTGCATAATTAGCAGGGTTTTCCATGGACTAAGAAAAGAAAGAAATATAAATAGGAAAGTGGAAAAGTGACTTCTTTAAAAGATGAGCACTATGCTAAAAATGCAAAAGAAATCGGGAGAGGGGAACGCCAAGGCCATTGAGATCTGTGAATCTAAAAAAGGCAGAGAAATCTCAGGGAGCAGTGTTGTGGGAGAGCATAGCTCAGGGCCTGGGATCCCTAGGGGTTAGGCTTATGGAGATGTTGTTGAGATCGGTGGTAAAGACACTTAATGGGCCTGAGCAACGCTGGGTTGGGATGAGTCAAGAAAAGGAATGACAATGTAGTGTGAAGAAAGTGCCACAGTAAATCAGAATAGTCGGGTTCCTAATTCAATTCTCATGAGTCAGACGCTCATTCTCCTTAGTTCTCTTTCCTATAAGATTTAGTCAACAAATACTGATTCTACAGCTACAGCATTTTACGGTCTGAGTAAGGTTTTGAGGATCTAGCTAGGAATAAAATAATCATGATCCCTGAACTTCTGAAACTTAATCTTGAAAAATGTATAGACAATGAACAAATAATGCACAGATTAACAATTACAGGTTGTGACATGTTAAACAGGAGAAATGTCGGCTTGTGAAGAATATAACTTAATAATAATGGGAGAATAAAAAAAATAATGGGTGAATCAGCAAAAACATCGCTGAAGAAGCAAAATCTTATAAAGGATACTGCGGCACTATCCAGATGAAGCTGGGGGGAAATATTGTTCAAACTGGAGGGAATAGCATAGGTAGAGACCCTCAGACAAGAAAGGTTTGATGTGTTTGAAAATCTGAAAGAAGGCCAGGGTGACTGGTTTATGGCAAATGAACAGGAGGAGACAGAAGTTCCTCACTGAGGTGAAGGGACAAATAGGGGGAGAAATCACTTAAGGCTTTATATACAAGCTACAGTGCTTTGATCCCCCCTTAATTATAACAGGAGCCTATTAAAAGTAATACAATTTAGGCAGACAAGTGACAAGATTATATTGGCACTTAAAGAAGCTCGCTTGGGGCTGCATAAGTCTCAGCTGCCTGGGTGGCTCAATCAATTAAGCATCTGCCTTCAGATCAGGTCATGATCCTGGGGTCCTGGGATCAAGTCCCACATCAGGATGCTTCTCCCCCTGCCTGCCACACTCCCATGCTCTCTCTCTCTCTTCCTGACAAATAAAATCTTTAGGAAAAAAAAATGAAAAAAGAATGAGTCTCAGATTTGGGAACTAAGCAACTGATAGGATCCCATGTATTCTTTGGAGAATTAGATGATTAGATGATTAGAAAAGGAAAACCTGTGTGTGTGTGTGTGTGTGTGTGTGTGTGTGTGTGTGTGTGTGTGTCTGTGTGTTGATGCATCTGTGTGTCTGTGTAGGATACAGTTGTGTAGGGTAGGAAGGGTGGGAAGAGATCAAGAATCTACTTGTGATCTGTTAAAGTCACCTGTGAGATTGGAGACATCAGATGGGTCTACAGTCCAGAACACAAGACTGTGCTAGAAAGCTAAACAAGGGAGTAGTCTGTTAATACATTAAGCACATTTAAAGATATTTTTAAAGCCACATTACTGGTTGAAACCACCCAAAACAAAACCTTTAATATAAAATTCATTAGCTGGATCCTGATGAAGAGGTAGAAAAGAGAGACTGAGAAGTTGTGATCAGAGAAATGTGTGGAAAACCAGGAGACTGTGGTGTCAGAGAAGTCCAAAGGAGAGAGCTTCTGTGTAAGATGAGGGCTGTAACGTGGAAGTCATTGCAGATCTTAGCGAAAGCGAAGTCATGGACATATACTCCAGTGCGAAGTCTGCTAAAGATAGAGTGAGAAGTGAGAATATGGAAACAGTAAGTAAGGTGGTGAAGGGTCTGTGTAAACAGAGCAATTGATATAAAAGGATTTAGAGTCAAGGAAGGTTTTTGTTTTGAAGGGAGATTTTGTAACGCTTTTCCTTGCTGAGGTCAATAATGGAGGAGAAAACCTGAGTAGATGAAGGGTGATTGAATTTAGAGATGAAGTGCAGGTTTTGTGTTGTTAAATTTTATTTTTGTATATTAAGAAAAGAAAGCAAGGTGACTATGACTGAAGATACAGTTTGTCACACTTAATGGCAAACAGTGAGTGGAACGTCTGATGGCTCTTGTGTTTTCTATCTCATCTGAGTAGCATAGCTAAGGGTAAAGAAGAGAACACCATTAAAATGTTTCCTCATTCGGTTGAGAGTTATAATTAAGTCACACAGTATAAACTGGATGGAAACATAGAAATAATTCATCCTTTTACAGATAAGTAAACTAAAGCTCAGAGAGTTAGCCCTGCTGTCTGACTGTAGAACCAGGACAGTAGGGCAAGTCATCTAATTTTTACAGATGCCTCAAAATAATAAGTAATCCCTAAGAAAAATGCTCAACCAAAAGGAAAATGCAGTTATTTGGTCACTGCCTCATACTGAACAGGAATGATCTCAAATTATTGGCACTGCTCAACTATCATGAGGATATAAGGATTTTAACAAATTTTAAGGGACTCCTCCCAGTTGGGAGTTTCAAGGAAACAGTTTTCTTCAGAAACTTTGGCATGTTCTCTCTGGTGCTTTTCCAAAGCAACAGGGAAACTGAAGGTAATTTTTAAAGGTTAGCTAGTATTTCTAAACCCACAAGAGCTAGTCATCAATTAGGTAAGCAAGCAAGAGATTCCAAAGCTCATTTATCAAACTATACACATTTGAAGAGCTTGGACAGGGAATGTCAAGGTCCTGTTGTTCTGAATATTTTCTGTCTGAGGGTTTTCTTTTTAATTTGAACATATAGAAATCCTAATTAACAATCGGATTTAGTACATAATTTGCCTGAAGCAAGTAGGAACAAATGTGTGTGTGTGTGTGTGTGTGTGTGTGTGTGTGTGTGTAGTATGCCTTCATCCAATACTGTTTTTAAAAATTGTCAAAATATTTTATAAAAATAGATGACTTTTAAAAGGCTGTATTAACCTGTACCCCTGAAGCAAATAATACATTATGTGTTAATTAAAAAGGCCATATTAAAAAAGGTACACTTTTCCATAAATGCATCCTTGACTATAGTTATAGCAGAGTGTATTTACTAGTGATAGGGCAAGCTGAATTTTCTATTGTGACGTTAAGACATTTTCCTTCTTATGAAAGAAAATCAGTATTCACCACCTTTATACCCTAATCACTTATAAAGTAAATGGTTTTCTCAAAGGGACAGTTTTTTTGAGAAAGAAATATAACTTTAACTGATTTTGCTAATGTCTTTTCAGCTGTAGCTGGAGGTATCACCAAACATCTTAGGGACACAGACATGCAAAATAGTCTTGGCTATATGAAGAGTTAAGGAAGTTTCAAGGTAAAAGTATTAGATGAGGAAAAAGATAGAAGTTTGGCAGACATCCCCCAATGGCTTATCAGGAAAGCCAGGCCCTTGAAAGTAAATTGCCTCTAGAGCTCACACATAACTGAAATTAACTAATTTAGGAAGACTTCCTTGTCTTCTGGGTGATTAGATATTTGGGAGGGAGGAGTGCCTGAGTAGCTCAGTTGGTTAAGCCTCAGACTCTTGATTTTGGTTCAGGTCATGATTTCAAGGCCCTGGGATCAAGCCCCATGTCGGCCTCTATGCTCAGTGAATGAAGAATTTGCTTGAAGGTTCTCTATCTCCCTCTGCCCCATTCCTCTGTTCACAGGCTCGCTTGCTCGCTCTCTCCCTCTCTCTTAAGGAAAGAAAGAAAGAAAGAAAGAAAGAAAGAAAGAAAGAAAGAAAGAAAGAAAGAAAGAAAAAGACACTTAGGGTGGAAACTGTCTTCTTCAACTTGTGACCATAACTAGAATTAGGTATCATCTAGATTTGCACAAATAGAGTAGCCATTAGCCACATATATCTGTTAACCACTTTAAATGTAGCTGATCTAAGTTGAGATGCCCCATAAGTATAAAATACACACTTGGATTTCAAGGATTGAGTATGGAAAAAAGAACTATTAAATATTTCAGTTGTTTAATGTTGAGTCCATGGAGAAATGGTAATAACTTGAATATATTGAGTTGAATAAAATATATTATTTTTCATCTTTTTCTTTTTTAAGGTAACTATAAGAAACTGCAAAGTTGTATAAGAGACTCAAATCTTTGGCTTATGTTAGATTTCTAATTTCTCTCATCTAGATACATTTTTCCTATGAAGAGAAGTAATTATCTAGTCAGAAAATCTTCATGCTTTGTTTATCTAAGATGGATGAGGAAAGCCTTCAAGACAATTTGAGTTATTAGTGAACTGGAAGGCTAAACTGACTTAGTTGACCAGTAGAGACAGCAGAAACTGCTAAATTTTCCATTGGTATTTCCCAAAATGGACACCCAAGTTACTTGCCCCCATGACAAAGTGTTTCAGTCTCTCTTGTTGAAATGGTGAAATCCAAGTCTGCGGGTGACTTTTCATTAAGAGGATTACAGGTATCATTTGCCAAGTACCAAAAGTGTTTTGATAGAAGAGAGGCTTTTCCCACTTCTTCTACTAACTGGAAATTCAATCATTCATTCATCCATTCATCAGCAAGTATTCATTGAACTTTTTGTACGTGTGAGGTCCTGTGTTAGTGCTAAAGTTTTTAAAGATTACAAATCTGACTAACAGTTCAGAACCTTTGGAATGACAGATGGGTAGTGAATAATTACCATAGAATATGATCAGTACATCAGTATTACAAGAGACTTGAATATAATATATTTTGTTAGGTTCTGACTAGGAGTGCATTGAGGGGTTGAAAAGGCTTCACCGACCAACTTAATATATTTACAGGATCTTGAGGTTTAAGAAAAAAATTTCCAATTAGGGGGAGAATATAAACTTTTATCGGCACCCACCATGTACCATAGGAAGAGCACTTTCACCTGGACTGTTTCTTTTGATCCATAACTGTATGATATTAGTATTAGTCTCCTCATTTCTGTAAAGGGAATGGAGAATATCATTTCATTACAAATGGCATATTCTGTGTCAGAGAACTGTGATAGTGTCATGGTAGATACTTAAGAAATACCTCATAAATACTGGGAAATGTCTGCTAAAAATGAGTGGAGGGAGAAAACAGGGCCACTTAGATTAGTGATCAGAGAGTGTCAGAGCAAGAAGGAACACAGGAATCCCATCTAATCCAACTCCCTCACTTTAAAGGTTAAGCCCAGGAAAATTCAGTTGAGTTGCCTAATGCAGTTAAAATGACAAAGGAGGACTGAATGGGAGCATAGGGTTCTGTTCTAAAGTACAGATTTTTCTCAAGAGTGTCTGATCATAGCCTCTCAGCCTGGGAATTACAAAGAAGAGTTCCATCAAAAGATGCACTTTGGTAACAACACTTACCAAGCCCTACTATCATTTACTTTAAGTCTTCAGCTTCTTTATATAAGATTCCTTTGTGTATTCTCCTGTTTAGAGTTGCAATTACAATATTTTTGATAATGTTTTCACATCATCTCCCCTTTTTAAAAATTCTAATAACTCTCCCTAACCTTTCCTTGCTTTCCTAAATATTTGCTACTTTAACAAGACCTTTAACAGGATCTTCTTGAGGCAGTTGTGGTAATACAAAGCCTCAAGATATACAGGACCCTAGAGCTTCCCAATTAATCAATTTGACAATTACTGGTTTTACTTTAAATGAAGCACTTTGTTGATAATTTGGAGGTAGAGATAATTGTCTGTACTCTGGATCCAGGAGCTTTATAGCCGGTAGCACAGACGTATACAAACAAAACAAAACAAAACAAAATAAAGAAACAGATATTGAACATTTAAATTTTTCTAAGTGCTTTGCCCCAATTGTTTTATCCAGTTATTTACAGCAGTTCTATGAAGTATGTTCTCTTACACATTCAATTAAAGAGAAAACTGTGGCACATGATTTAAGAAAATTCCTCAAAGTCACACAGATTGAAAATGATGAAACCATGATTCAAACTCAGCCCATTTGACTATAGAGAAGCCATTCTTATCCCTAAACTATATTGTCTCCTACTAAATCCAAATAAATACGGCTAAATACAGAATGCAGTGTAGGAACATCCTGTGGATACACAAAGGAAAGAGAGACAGAAGACTTCATGGAGGATGTGCCTTTGGTGGCACGTCTGAAAAAATAAAGTAGTGACCGCTTATTGGGAAGGGAAGAAGGAAAGGCATTCCAGACTGGCCCAGACATGATGCACAGAGAGCTTGAGAATGGTTAAAAGCATGTTGGCTTCAGAACATACAATATGCAGAAAGAAGAGAGTATAGAGAGGTAGGCTTGACCTAACTGAGGAATACAGAGTATACTATGGAATTTGTATTGCATACTTTTTAAGGAATAGATGGTTCTAAGAATGTTTTAAAGGTTCTGAGGATAGAAGTAACATGAGTCAACATGTATTTTAGGAATAATCACCTAGGCAGCAGTGTGAAGAATTAGAGCCAGGGGGATTATGTACATCTTTCAGGTTAAAATTTAGAATCAGAAGGAAGCTTACTTTAGGCACAATGGAAATAAAAAGGGCATACATGAGACTTGGTGGGAAACAGCTATGAAAAATAAGAGTTGAAGAGATTGGAAATTAAGGCTGACTCTCTGCCCTGGTAAAAGAGAATGAGAGTATACTGTGCTCAGAAAAACAAAAACAGAGGCAGGTCTGTAGGGCAAGAAAACAAATTAAGTTTAGACAAGTTGTGCATCTTTGATTCATTTATTCATGAAATATTCATCCATCAATTTATAATAGACCTTATGTTATATTCTAGAGTTACTGTAAAGAACAAGAAGATAATGTTCCTGCCTTCAAGACACAGTCTGTGGTAGGGATGCAAACATTAAACAAATAAATATACAAGCAAGTATTTAATCATGATGCTACAAAGGGAAAAAGAGTGCTGTAAGAGCTTAAAATGGGAACTCAGTCCAGACAGTTAAGAGGGGGTCGTCTATGAAGAAGTAGTATTTAGGTAATATTAAAATTGGAATAATAGTTAGCCATTCAGAGATGAATAGTAGTATTTCAGGCTATGAAAACATCAGATGTCAAGTCTTTGAGGGAGAAGGAATTTGATGAGTTCCAAGAAGTTAAGAGAGAAATCAATGAAGACTGAAGCTGTAGAGGAAAGCAGATTATGAAACACTTCAGAGACCATGTAAAGATTTTGAGTTTTTTCTTAAAGACAATGGAATAAAATTGAAATATTTGAAATGTGGAAGTAACAAGTTCAGAGAAAAGTGGGTTTGATGAAGGCAAGGATGAAAAAAAACAAACTTGGAAGCTTTTGCTATAATACAGTTGAGAGATGATAGTGGTTTAGAACAGAGTGAAAGCAAAGGGAGTGAACAGAAGCAGGTCTATTTCAGCTATATTCTGAAGACAGAAAGAATACTGTGTGGTTCACTGACATACATGAGAGTTTGAATGAGGTGTCAGTAAGGAGTCCCAGATGTCAAGAGTGAGAACTCAGTGGATGGCTATGCTATTTCCAGAATTGAGAAGTTTTGGAGAGGGATAATATCTTCAGGGGGATGATAACAGTATTTTCAGGAGAATATTTTCTCAGTATCTTCAAGAAATGATTAGGACGTTCTGAGTGCCAAGTATTTTTGTGAGGCACCTCAGTGCCTGATTTTTTCTGGTTGACTAGCAGTTCTTGGATCACACCATCACCATGCCTAAGCCAGTGGAAAAGATAGTCTGCTTCCCTGAATGACGAAGTAAAATTTCTAGAATTTATTCTCATTCCCTCTGGTTGGCCTTACTTGTATCTTGTGTTCATCTCTGAAGCAATCACGGTGACGAGGAGGACAGAACATCCAATTCATTAAAGCTGGTTCACAGGGCTGTGGGAGGTAGGAAACACATGACTGGAAGTGAGGGACAGTGACTTCCTCAGCAGAAAAAAGAGGTAGGATTGCCAGAAAATGGGTAAATAAATTACAAAGACCAAAATAATGGCCTTCTGCCACCAAATATAATAACTGAAGCAGTAGAAGTTGAATAAAGAAAGATAAAAATGTGTAGTTTGATATTGGGGGAGGGCATCTTTATGAAAAATACAGTTAGAACTCTGTTTCTGAGTTCAGATGGAGGCCAGTACTCGATGTATAGATGTGAGTTTTTGGCAGAGAAGTAGTAGTGAAAGCTGCGTAGAGTACAGAGTGAGAACTGACCCTTCAGCAATACCAGCAGAGAGGAAGGGTAGGAGAAAATGAACCCAACGGTGGGACTGATGACTGAAGGACAGAAAAGAGAGAGGGCAGTCAGGGGTGTGGAATGGAACCCTGTGCAGAGACTATTCCAAAAATAAAAGAATAGTCAGTAGAATATCATTGATAATCTTGGAATGAGCAATTTTACTGAAGGTAGGAATAAAAACTGTATGTATTACTTTATTCAACAAACAATTAGTGAGAACCTACTGCTTGATAAGCACCATGATCAAAGACCTTCCTCTTCCATTCCAACAATTTCCTAAGTGTGTACTGTACACCAGGGACCATTCTAAGTATTCTATTTGGGAGCAGGGTCTTGGTGGTAGTTATAAATATGAAAAACATCTCTCAAGGAGCTTAATGTCTAGTGATACAGGTAATAAACATGAAAATAACTGAGTCAAAATGTAACAAGGTCCAAAAAGATGCACACAAGATACTATGAGAAATCAGGAAAAAAGATGGAATCACATCTGGTCAGAAAACTTGAGATGGGCCCTGGAGAATAGGTAAGAATAAGAACAAAATTTTGTAAGTGGAAAAGTGGATATAAGCAAAGATGATACAGTGAATATATACAAGGATTATTAAGTCCAGTTTGGCTGTAGGCTATCAGCAGGGGACCAGTTTGCAAACTGTATTGGAACTAGCCATCTAGGCTCTGATAACAAGCCAAGACATTTGATGAGTCATTTAAAAAAAAATTTTATGAAGGAGTGAGATACTAAAAATCATGCTTAGAATGGACTTCAGATGATGTTCCAGAAAGAGAGGCAGAGAGGCTCTCTAGAAAGCTCTTAGATAACCCAGGGGATTATCTGGCTGGCGAGGGCCTGAATGAAATAAGAGGTCCACTGTGGGTGTGGAATTCATGGCACACAGTTACTGGAGTGGTAGAAATGATACGGAAAGGGAGGGAATCAAAAGTACCTCTGAGTTTTGTGAAAATAGTAGTTAGAGTGATAGAAACAAGAGAGGAATGAGGGGAAGCAGATTTGAAACTCCTATTTTGTAGCGTAATCTCCCTGCTGGATCTCTTTTGTTGACTCCCATGCATCTGGCTGTGAGCACACTGAGCTGTAGAATGATTGTAGGCTGAGCTAAAAATAGATGACGCTTTCATGGTGACCAACATCCTGTGTTATTCTCTGGTCTCTTGGAACATGGACCCACTTTAGATGTGACATTTTGCTTTGAAATACCACGTTCAGCGGCAAACATTATTGGGAACACTTAGAAGACTTTCTCTACATCAAATAGAAATTAATACATCTGATAATTACTTTCTAAAAGATACTCCACTAGTAAGCCTTAAAATCTTGTTAATTGCTGCTCATCATATCACTGCTGGAAATGAGAGAAAATAATAGTGCATACATCAGTGGGTACATACTCATTTGATATGGAACAACCCACCTCCATGAGGGAGGGAACAAGAGCAAGTTACACACAGTTTTTGGCCCATGGCAAGATTCTGTGAATGAGAACAAAACAAAACAAAACAAAGAATGAATATCTAAAATATGTTTTTATAATTCCTATCAGGAATTCAGATACTGGTCTGTACTTATCAGAAACTATATATATATATATATATATATATATATATATATATAATTTTAATAATTTTATTAATAACTTCACTTATTTGTGGTATATTGAGTACTAGAAATTATACCAAGTGTATCATAAACATCATAAACATCATCTCATTAATCCTTTTAATAGCACTGCAAGGTAAGTTTTAAGATACTTGTAGCAGTGTGCCTATTTTACAGATGGGGAAGTTGAGATTCAGAGAGTTTAGTAGATGCTAGAAGTCCCACTAATATGTGTGGCATAGCCAAATTTAAAGCCCATGTTTTCCTTACTCCAAAGTCTGTACTCTGAACTGTTATGCTATATATATAAAGATACGCAGTGTCTTAAGCTCTGCCCATAAAGAACAGTACTGATTCTAAATCCCAGACCCTAGTTGACAGCACCCACCAACTAATCTATCCCCAGATTGAGAAATGTCCTGGGGCCTACATATGACTCCTCTAATGTTCCAGAGTACCCAGCAAATTCAATATGAAAAGCCATCACAAATGCCTTTTTCCTACTTGTAATCTCATTCTGCCAGCTGATGCATAACCATCACACTATCTATCTTGTCAGGGCAAAGGGGTTATTTTCTCTCCCAATATGTGTGTTTCCTCTTCATGCTATTTAGCAGAAAAATCATGCCAACCCCTTTCTTCCTACTTCTGCACTAAAACCCAAAATAACCGTAATATCCCTTTTATCTAATCGGATGTTCTTACTGTTTCCCCCTGAAATCAGAGTAAATCTTAAAATCACGTTACATTTTAACCAGTCCCTTCAGCGTGTTCCAGCCACTGTAGTTACTCCTCACAGACACCTTCGGGAACAAAACACTATTCACGGAAACGAGCATTATGAAATTGTAATCTTTAAAACAAATATTTGAAAAGACATAGTACATGATTGTTCCTCTTTCACAGATCCTGAAGCTGTATTTTGGTTACAAATTGTGCAAGCCTCACTTTATTTCTGAGGGAATGATGTCATTTCTTTTGGGCTCTGTAAATTATAGAACTGCTCATAAAGGAAAGGAAATGGATAGTGGATGGTGTTTGTTTATAGACTTCTAAACGTTGTAGACCCGGTATATTTTAATCTGTGTTGTGCTTTCCGAGAGTACAAAATGGCTGGCAAGTGGTCTAGAACACCAGAGGGCCAGCGCTTACAAGTGTCTCCCACTCGACAGCCAGTCTTGGTAGGTAAGGGCTGATGCGTGTTGGATCTCGTAAGATGAAGATACCAGCAGGCAGGGCAAATGTTATGGGCCAGAAGTAATAATGGTTAAGAACATCAAAGAGCTGGAAATTTGTTAGAAAGAAATCTCCTGGCTAAAAGAAGAAGGTCTGCCAATTTATTGATTTGCTTACCAGGCAATTCCATGGCTGGCATTTTTTTTCTTAAAGAGACACAGAGACAGTGGAATACTGGGGTGGCTCGAGTCAGTTAAGTCCGACTTTTGATGGCAGCTCAGGTCTTGATCTCAGGGTTATGAGTTTAAGGCCCACACCGGGCGCCATGCTGGGTGTGGAACCTGCTTAAAAAAATAAAAAGCGATAGAGAGAAAGGGAGAGAGAGAGTCAACAGAAGGTGTAAGAAAGAATGGTCATGAAGATGGCTGAGAAACCGAGGCATGCTTGCCCTAGAGAAAACACAAGGTTAAATGGTGTATTTGTCATATGCGGTGGGGGGAGGGGTAGTGGGTGGGTATCACAGGCATAAAGGCTTCAGGCTTAATGAAAGAAAAAACTTTCTGACAATCAGAATGACTTTAAGTTGAAAAATCCCGCCTCCCTTATTGAAAGAGATCAATCATAAATTGAAAAGACTCTTGTCAAGTCAGAATTGCAAATAATATTGATGCTGGACACCTTAGGATTCACTGGCATTCTAGTTTCCAACACAACAGATGGAGCTTAGCTCTGAACCTATAAAGTTGAATGGAGGAAACTGGAAACTTTTCTATTGTCTTTACCTGTGACTTTTATTCTAAAGGGAAATCCACAGAACTGAATGATGTCCAAGACAATAATTAATAATAGTAATAATAGTGCTCGCTTCGGCAGCACATATAATAATAGTAATAATAAATATATTTATTTATTGGAAATAAATGTATTACATGAAAAGGTTAATTAATTGAAAGGAGAAATTTTTTTAAAGAACTGCTCCCATATAGAAGACCACGATTGAAGTTAAATTGAAAAACAGGGCTGTGAATTAATTGGTAGCTACTGCCACCAAGTGGTAGGAGAATACTTCTTTAAAGACTAGGATCCAGTAGCCTTTAGGGGGAAAAGTTCCCTTATCACAATTTGGTAATTTATCTGTGGACCTTCCTTCATACGTTCCCATTGCATCACTACCCTAACAAAGAGTTGGCGTAAAATTATTATTAGAAAATCCTAAATTAGTTCAGCTGCTAGAGTTAGAAAGGCCAGTGTTGGAATATCACTTGTACCAAATGCCAGCGGTATGCTATGAAAAATTTGTCTGAGGATCGATTTTCTCAACTGAATATGTGACTTAAATTAGGTGATGTGTTTAAAATGTTTAGCCCAGAGCCTGATATCTAGCAAGGGCTCAACAAATGTTATCTCTTGTCTTTTTGATAATGGCCATCCTAATGAGCATGAGGTAGTATCTCATTATGGCTTTAATTTGCATTTCCTTAATGACTAGTAATAATGAGCATCTTTTCACGTACATGTTGTCCTTATAGAAATGTCGATTCAGGTCCTTTGCCTGTTTTTTAATTGTTTTGTTTTACTTTTTAGTATATTGAATTGTATGTGTTTTTTAATATATTTTGGTTATATATTTAGATATTCTGGATATTAATCCCTTATCAGATATATGATTGCAAATTTTTTCCCCCATTCTGTAGGTTGTCTTTTCACTTTGTTGACAGTTTCTTTTGCTGTGCAGTTGCCTTTTTAGTTTGATCTAGTCCCGTGTGTTTATTTTTTATTTTGTTGTAGGTGCTTTAAGTGTCATACTCAAAAAATCATTATCAAGATCCATGTTAAACAGCTTTCTTCCTATACTTTCTTCTAGGAGTTTCATGGTTTTAGGTTTTACATTGAAATCTTTAATGCATTTTGAGTTAATTTTTGTGAGTGGTATAAGATAGTTTCATTCTTTTACATGTGAATATCCAATTATCTCAGCACCATTTATTTCTCTGTTGATCATCTTGTCAAATATTAGTTGACTGTATATGCGTCAGCTTATTCCTGGGCTCATGAGTCTATTCTATCGTTCTGTTTTTCTGTTTTAATGCCAGTACCATACTGTTTTGTTGACTATCACTTTATAGTACCTGCAGAATTCAGGAAATGTGATGCCTCCTGCTTTGTCCTTTTTATCTCAGGATTTGTTTGGCTATTTGGAGTCTTTTTAGGTATCAGTTATAATGTCTCTCTCTCTCTCTCTTTTTTTTTTTTTCATTTATAATTTGTTTATTGGGTCCTTTCTCTTTTTTCCTTGATTAGTCTAAGTAAGGGTTTATCTATTTTATCTTTTCAAAGAACCAATTCTTAGTTTGGTTCATCTTTTCTATTGCTTTTCCATTCTCTCCTACATTTGTTTCTGCTCTAATCTCTATTATATCCTTTCTTCTGCAGACTTTGGGCTCCACATCTGGTACTAGCTTTGCTCTAGGGGCGTTCAGCTCTGCCTTCCTGCTCTCTGCTTGAGTGCCACTGGGCTGTACAGCTTCAGGGCTTGTTGCCAGCCGTTCTGGTCAGATGGACCCAGAAAACACTCCCCACAGCAGGAAAGGCTGAGAATCAGCTCTCTCCCTGGGCATGGGCAAATCGGGCTCTAGGGCCAGCAGAACTCCTCACTGGGTATCTGAATCAGGCATATCTGCACCCTGTTGAGTTCCCTGGTTAGTTTGTGTGTGCCCCTGACCTGGTTCTACAGGTGGACAGAGATGCTGGTTGGGTTCCCTTGGGCAATACCAGCTCAGGTACAAACTCAGTCTACTGAGATCCGTGTGCTGGTGGTTGCAAACCTCTCCCCTGCTTCTCTATCACAGTCACATTCCTGATGGTTAAATCCCATAGATTCCCCTTTAATCCCCATGGTATGAGGTCAGAGTAGGGGCTACCACAAAATGACCCACAGTGCCGGTAGAGTTGGTTATCCCTCCTGGGTTCTCTTTTTTCTCGCTGGAGGAACCAGAGGCTCATGCAAGAATTTGCTTCACGGTGCCTTTCTTACCCTACAAATACAGTCTATCTTGGTCTCTGTGGGGCCGGGGGGTGCTTCAGTCTCACCCCTCTGTTCCACGGTTCTTTCAGTGGGATCTTCTTGAATAGCTGTTACTTCTTCTCATGAGGGGGAGCAAAGTCAGGAACAATCTATATCACCATCTTGATCTCGTCACCCTAAGTTCTAAATCTAGATCTGGCTGTAGTTCCTTCCTGCTGAGGTTCTTAGCAAAGTATTAAAGTCCCCCAACTCCCACAGCACTATAAAGAATATAAATTAACTAATGTTTTGGCAAGTGGCCTAAACTCTAAAATCTGTCTGTGGATGCCAGTTATAATTTTATACACTGGGAACCGTAAAGAGTCATCTATTATTAACCTTAAATAAAAAGAAAGGTAAAAATAGCACGGTTATTTCTGCACTTACAGTAAATTGTTACCTGTCTTTCTATATTCGGTAGTGGCAATTAACCATACCTGTATACATTGTCCTGGCTAATTTATGGTCACAACAGCAAATAGCCCAAGACACTGAGGAGCCTGAAATGTCTTCTGTTGCATCAGAGGTAGATTGCGGTGCCACTTCTGGTCACTACACTCCACTTCTTTGAAAATGGATCCTGTAGCAATGTGGTAAATCTCAATCAGAATGTCAGTATATTTCATAGAATCCTACTTCAATCTCTTATCAGAACTGTACTCTGCACCCTCAGAGGTGGCCATTCAGTCACTCTCCAAACATTCCCGGAGGGACCTCATTCTTGTTCTGAGGAAGCCCAGGCTACATTGTGGACATCTGCTCATAAGAAGAATGCTCCTGGTAATGAGTGGAAATCTCCCTCTAACTCCTAGCCATTATTCTTGATTACAACAACACTTCAATCCAGAAATTATAGGCAACACTTTCAACCAACCCCATTTCCCAGATACTCCAATGAACAGAATTTTTGATAGTCCTGTTCCAACCTATGAATATGCATGTCCTTCGGGACCGAATGTACCTGTTCTTTATGATTTATCTTTCCTCAATCAGCTAATCTCATAGATAGGCATTTTTATGGTCTTGGTACTTTAAAATGAATAAAAATAAAGGTCCTCAGAGTTATTTCACGAAATTTGGATAGAAATCAGAATGAAGAGCACCTGGGTGGCTCAGTGGGTAAAGCCTCTGCCTTTGGCTCAGGTCATGATCTCAGGGTCCTGGGATTAAGCCCTGAATTGGCCTCTCTGCTCAGCAGGGAGCCTGCTTCCTCCTCTCTCTCTGCCTGCCTCTCTGCCTACTTGTGATCTCTCTCTGTCAAATAAATAAAATCTTAAAAAAAAAGAAAGAAAGAAATCAGAATGAAATGCAAAAAAAAATCACCATTTTTATCAAATTAACTCATAGAATCCTCAAAAGAATAATTTTTTTTTAAGATGTATTTATTTATTTATTTGACAGAGAGAAATCACAAGTAGATGGAGAGGCAGGCAGAGAGAGAGAGAGGGAAGCAGGCTCCCCACTGAGCAGAGAGCCCGACGTGGGACTCATTCCCAGGACCCTGAGATCACGACCCGAGCCGAAGGCAGCGGCTCAACCCACTGAGCCACCCAGGCGCCCCTCAAAAGAATAATTTTAATTGGGTGATGTTGAACCCGAAAGTGGCCCCTTGACACTTTCTCTCCAGAAGTTTGGTATCCTCTTGGAATCATCGGTCCTGGGTCCTTCAGATGGGACGTGGGATGGCCCAGGGCCTTCACAGCTGACAAGCTACGCATCAGGAAGGGGACCACTGCTATGTGTCTCACAATTCCTTCCTTAATGTTGCTCTTGTACCCTCTTTGATTTTTTTTTATCAAGTTCTTTTTAAAATATCAGCTTATTTTAGTTATGGTAAGGTGATAGACAGGGACTTAACTTACTTTAGGTTATATCCACAGCTGAGGCCAAGAATGATAGTGACTATGAGGAAAAAGAGAACACAAATTCCAAAGTTTAAAACTAAGGGGATAGTCATGCTTTTTTTTTTAATTTTTAAATTTTTTTATTAATATATAATGTATTGTTTGCCCCAAAGGGTACAGGGTACAAAGAACATATTTTTTGACAAGGTGTTTCTAATTTACTTAGAGCTAACATGAAATGGGGTATAATGCACAATAAGTAATAATTTGGGAACCCCCATGTTCTGTTCTCATTGAACTTCTGCCACTGACTTACTGTATGATTTTTTTGGCTTCTTAATTCCTCTCCCCACAAAGTAGAAATAGTAGAGTGGTTGTTTTAGCCTTCCCAGAAATACTGGGAGAGAGAACCCGGATAGTAAGTGTTGTGAACTTCTGAAAAAGTAAACTTTGGAAATTTGAGAATTTATCCCATCAGAATACTTGAGAAAGTGTATCCATTTGGGGTCCTTTAACAGGAATCAAACTAAAAGAACTGGAAGATGAGGGTAAAGGTCCATCTGCTAAGATATCTTGTAAACTTTATTCCAGTAAGGCAAATAATCTTTGTGCTGAAGGATCTTGCTGGAGAGTGCAGCATTTAATATTTTCTCCAGAGCCCATTACCCATGTCTGTTTTTTAATGCTCCCAAATTGTTTCTTTTTTCTACTTTATTATTTCTTCCTACAATCTTTGTGGGTTTTTTGGTAAAAGCACACCTTAATTCTAGGAAATGGAAAATATGTCAGGCTTAATCTTTTTGCCCCTTTAAGAGCCAGTACCTAATGTCTGGCTCTCTGATGTAATATTTTCTTATTCACTGTAGTATCACCTTTTAACACTATGAAGACTGTCCATGCAACTTCACTGGGATAATACAGCTGCTGAATAATAAAGAAATGAATCAGTGGGAGGTTGGAAGGAGGGCTCAAAATTATGTTATGATGGTCCTCTTTATCCAGAGAAAGCTGAAAGCCATCACATCAATAACATAAATCATTGAGGCTCAGAAACCACCATTCAGAACTGTTCTGAAACAATTCAGAAACTCAGCATGTTCCCTGGGTCCTTTATTAACTTAAGTTTATAAATCTCCTGCACCATTATTGTACTTCAATTAAGTGATTCCTTCCCAAATTTGGTCCTCAAAAGCCTCACTCTCCAGAGTCGCTTCCCAGAATCTGTTAGTGTTAACAGCCTAATTTGTGTTCTTAAGAGATATTATTTTAGATCTTTTAAGGCAATGAGGAATTTTTAATCAGCTCTCAGTTTTATAAATTTTCCACTGACCTCTTTTGAGGATTGATTTACAAGTTTCCCTGTTTACCTTGCTTGAAGGCTCTCTGGCAGTCAGATTGAATGAGGTTACAGGAAAGATGTCATGCATGTTTGGCATTATTTAAAATTAGTTTGAAGTTAACTAAATAGGGAAGTGAAGAGAAAGGACACTTGCACTGCTAGTAAATTTCAGGTGTGTTAAAAATAGTGCTCTGCAACTGTGATTACCCATGGAGTTTGGAAACATACTAACTTACTCTTTCCAACCTAATGGTTTTCACAGTCCAATTATGTATGCTGACAGTCTCTGGCATAAATACATTCAGGAAGAAAACTATTATTTCCTACCTGATCCAAAATATTTGTTATGAGAACTGTAGCTTGGCTAAGTCATATAAACTATAATACTGAACCACAGAGTGGGAGTAAAATTCTTCTCTGTGTTAACTTTTGCAAGACTCTAATCACCTGTTCCAGATGCTCTTAAAAGAGAGAGGGAGACAGACAACAATAAAGAGAAAAAGTTGGGCAAGAAAACTTCCCTTTGTTAATGTCCTTTAAAGAACCAGTTCTCTTCCTTAGAGGCTCTCTGTGGAGCACGGAGAGCTCCACTTTTGCTTTAGTCTTGGTGTTCTGATCACCAGAAGTGATTTATCATCGGGGAAATGGGGTGGGGGAAGAGAAAAAAGCATAAAGACCTTAAAAGCCACTATTCTTTGATGGGGGACGTGAACCTGTCAAAGAGAAGGTAGGTAAAACTTGCCATGCAAGTGCATAAAATGTCTACAGTAGGATCCAGAGAAGACAACATCAATTTCCTTCCCTACCCTCCCAATCATGGTTGATAGAAATGTGAATGAGCAAAACACCCTTACTTCTCCTGGGTTGCTTCTGATAACTATCTTTGCCCCTGGGCATGAAGAGACAAATACTCTGTTAAATCCTTCAGGAAAGAGAAGAACCTTAGTTCATCATAAGCCTAGGGAGTCTCTGGAGTCTGGTATTAGACATCCATCCATCGCTCCTCCCTTCAGGCCTTCTACTCCCATGGTGGGTCCCACGTGTGGCCAGCTCCGGATGGTGTCAGCTCACCTAAGCCAAACGGGAGAAATAAATCAGTCCTGCGATTCTATACCTAAGGTTCTCCTACTCTAAGGAGCATCACAGTTACTGCGGAATTTATCCAAGATGCAGATTCTGGGACCCCACCCCACCAAAATTTGATTCAGTGGGGGCCCATGACTGTGCATTTATAACAGATATCCCCATGTCATTCTGATAAAAATGGTTCACAGAGGCAATTACTTGAAAAATTCTTGTCAAGGCTTCTTAACTGAGGTCATATAATCTGAATTGGGTCTAATCATGAAGGCAGGCAAAAGTGTTTTCTCAGATTATCTGGTTGTTGAGGGAAATTTTGGTACTTGGAACTGGATAAATATTCAGATGGAATTACTGTATGAGGCATCTGCCCTCAACTGGGAAGAGATCCCTTCACTTTGAGATCTTACAAAAGATTTCAAGGAGGATTCATGTGGTCTGGGTTGTTATAATTGTGACATAAGCTCTAAAGTTTAATGAAGTTGTTTTTAGGGACCCTACTCTGCCTACCATAGTATTCTCTTTTTCCTCAGAGGGAGCACGTATAGATGGTAGTTACTTGCCTTTAGTTATGGTCCATCCAGGAACAGGCCATGGCTTATAATTATAAAATGAGGAACTCTTCTTTTTCCTTTAGAATCTCTGTTTTCAGGCAGAAAGGCTTGCCAGCTATAGTACCCAAGGGCTTAATAGAACCCCAGAGTAACAGACCAATTGATCTCACGTTTTAACAAATTGTATTCTGATTTTTTTAATGTCCTGAAGCTTTTGGTGATACCTGTTGACTGGTTTTTACATTGATCTTGACTAAACGACAAGTATCTGATTTCTTCCAGGAGCAAGTTTCTGAATGTGACTGGGATAGTGTGTGCATCAAGGGACAGTGTCTGTATAAAGGGGAGATTGAATTATAATCAGTCAGAGCTGTTTACAGAACAGACTAGGTGATAGTAAGTAACAGCATTCAGTTGAGAGTGTTGAGACACTGCCCAATTTCTAGTTACACCAAGGGGAAATACCTATCCTTTGTCTATTGAGAGGAAATAAATCAACTGCTGGGATATATAATCATAGGGCCCTTTCCCAAGCCATTCTCTGTCTCACATAATTAAGAATACAAACTAATATAATGTTATATGTCAACTATACATCAATAAAGGTTTTTAAAAGATTACAACCTTTTTTAGTTTGGGAAGTTACTCATATTTAAAAAGGATCTTCTCGGGCGCCTGGGTGGCTCAGTGGGTTAAGCCTCTGCCTTCAGCTCAGGTCATGATCTCAGGGTCCTGGGATCGAGTCCCGCATCGGGCTCTCTGCTGGGCAGGGAGCCTGCTTCCTCCTCTCTCTCTCTCTCTCTGCCTGCTTCTCTGCCTACTTGTGATCTCTCTCTGTCAAATAAATAAATAAAATCTTTAAAAAAAATAAATAAATAAATAAAATAAATAAAAAGGATCTTCTCGCAGTTACCATTCAGTGTCAAGGTAATATTTTGTTCAGCAATTTTTTTAAAAAAGATTTTTATTTATTTATTTGACAGAGATTACAAGTAGGCAGAGGAGATAGGCAGAGAGAGAGGAGGAAGCAGGCTCCCCGTCGAGCAGAGAGCCTGATGTGGGGCTCCATCCCAGGACCTGGGACCACGACCTGAGTTAAAGGCAGAGGCTTTAACCCACTGAGCCACCCAGGCGCCCCAACAATTTTTTTTTTTTTTAATAGAAAGTTCTACTCATGCTGACATCTCAAGGACATCTGAGGTTTGGGAAGGAAACTTTTGAAACCCACAAAGCTAGGATTGTGACACTTAAAAGGTCAATACCATCCAAATTATTTTCAAATGCCACCATTGAGAAGAGAATTAACCTAATCTGACCAATCATGAGTGTTTCAGGAAAACAAAAAAGAAGTTAATGCGATTTGATTCAATGAAAAGAACAATTGCACCCAGTTATGTATCAGTAATTGGCTAAATCTGATTAGTTCCTGCCCCTCCCCTTGTATCCTGTGATACATTCATCCACCCATCTACCAATTCATTCATTCAGTTTGAAATTCCATCGTGTTATCTAGAAACTTCTTTTCAACAGCATAGCTGTGGCAAAGTTGGATATAAAAATAGATAATCTCTCACCCTAATAGTCCCAGTAATGGCAAATGAAATAACACATTCAACTGCACTTTTACATAGCATGAGGTTCAAAACTGTTTCTTTGCTCCATAATTTCTTTTCTTCACTTCCTTGCCCATCGTGAAAGAAAATTCCATTTTTCAATACATTTTTTTCCCTAGAGAATTGAGAGACAATCAAAATGCTTTGCAACATAAATACTGTATTTCAGCCACTACTATGACTGTGTTGAACTGAAAAAAACTTTCCAAGTAAAAATGCAATGTGATGGTCATGGAAGCTACCTCTACTTTATGCAGTGGCTTATAATTCATTATATTTAATTGACAATAAAACTACTCATCCTGATAAGGACAGCCAGAAAATCACTATCACATCAGCAACAATAACAGGGAAAATATGAACTACATTAGCACAGTAGCGTTTTGTGTGCTAAGCTACAAAATAATTCTTTAAGAGACTCCAGTTATCATACTTGAACAGGTGATTGAAGTAGAATAAAAATATACAAGAACGGGTGGTAGCAAAACAAATCATCAAACTTTCAATCCATGTACAAGGAGAGATACACAGTTTAACCAGAAATAGATTTCTTTCCAATCAGTCTCTCAAAATTTAATATTTGTTTTCTTGATCATGTTTCTCTGTCTTTTAAAGAAACCATTAATTTTCACAAAATTATATAAATCACTAAAGCTTATCAAAGTATTTTTTTAAAGATTTTATTTATTTATTTGACAGATCACAAGTAGGCAGAGAGGCAGGCAGAGGTGGGGGTGGGGGGAAAGCAGACTCCCCGCTGAGCAGAGAGCCTGGATCCCAGGACCCTGAGATCATGACCTAAGCTGAAGGCAGAGGCTTTAACCCACTGAGCCATCCAGGTGTCCCAAAGCTTATCAAAGTTTTAAGTTCAATTTGTGGTTCAGCTCATTATGTTGACGGGGGAAGTAGCCTTGTTTCTACTTTCTAGTATGTGTATCTTGTGTAATGGGCAGTGAATTTCAGTGAAGATTGTTTCATCTGAGATGGTTCAATGTGATGTGGCAAAAATTTTAATAGCTCTCTTAAAATAAGATTGGCCTACTGTCTTTCATAATCCCTTCACCTAACACTTCCTTGCTCTTCTGGTCCCTGTTTTTATCTGCTTCCATTACAACCACGGTTTCAACATTTTCCATTATATAATTTAAAATTGAGAAATCCTACAAGATCCCTTTTTTACTCGAAGTCTTTTCCCAGAATAAACTTTTCTTGGACAGAAAGAAATACTCCATAAAGTATTCATTAACAAGCATCTAAGTCAGAGAGAAACGAAACAGAGAGGTAGACTGAGACAGAAAGGCAGAAGGATCGAAGAGGTTTTCATTCATTTGTTCATTTTAGGGATCTTTTAGCAAATCCCTTTCGTTCTTTATCTAGTGGACTTTTTTCCCTTCTATTTCCCTCTTATGAGGAAAACTGAATGCATTCACATTTAGTCTGATTGCTTACACTACTGAATTACTTACTCCAGCTTATTTTATAGTTTCACTTTATTTCCTTTCACTTTTTAAAACTTTCCTGACATCTGTCGGTTCAGTCTTTACTATCAAATTGTATTTTTCTATTTATTTTTATTTTCTCAGTCTCTGTATTTCAAGGCACAGATTTAAAAGTTGTACTTTCCTGCTGTGAAGTGTGTAAACCCGACGATTCAATGACCTGTACCCCTGGGGATAAAAATATATTAAATAAAAATTTAAAAATATATTAAATAAAATAAAAATATATTTAAAAATTTTGTTTAAAAGCCACTTAAATGCCTAAAAATATATAAAAGTAAAATATTTGTAAAAACACTTGCACTTTAGTTGTCAAAGCAAACTTTTATTATTTGTAGGTATTAATAGAGCCACCAGTAAATCAAAATCAAATTGTTTCCCTACCTTGAATTTCCTAGAGCAAAATTAAAGACTTACAAGATGCAAAAAAATAAAATAAAATAAAGTTGTACTTTCCATCAAGTTAGCTATTCTAGTTATTATTACGTATTATAATTATTATGTTATTCTGCTAAATGATAAGAGTCTTTGAACTCTCTTGACATCCTCTTTACCCCCACCTCACCCTGTCTCAGGCCAGAATCGCCTGTGATATCCATTCTAGCATATCCAGATGCTAATTTTTCCAATCAATACTTTTGAATGTAAAAGATTTATTGTTTTGGGTGGCTCAGTTGGTTAAGACACTGCCTGCCTTCGGCTCAGGTCGTGATCCCGGCGTCCTGGGATCGAGTCCCACATTGGGCTCCTTGCTCGGCAGGGAGCCTGCTTCTCCCTCTGCCTCTGCCTGCCTCTCTGTCTGCCTGTGCTCGCTCTCTCCCTCTCTCTCTGACAAATATAAATAAATAAAATCTTTAAAAAAAAAAAAAGATTTATTGTTTTGTTTTCTTTTACGTTTTTCTCTTACATTTCTTTCTTATCTCGTGGTTTTGCTTGTTTTCCTTAGCAACTTCTAGTAATTCTTGTAGAGTGTGTCGTGTCCAGTGTTTTGGAGCCTGTATTAGCCTATTCCTGCTGGAACAAACTACCATAAACTTAGTGGCTTAAAACAACAGAAATTTATTCTCTCGCAGTTCTGGGGGCCAGAAATCTAAAATAGGTCTGTGGGGCTAGAGTCCTTCTGGAGGCTGCAGGAAAGGATCCATTTCCAGCTCACAGAGGCTGCCTACATCCTGGGCCTCACAGTCCTCCTCCCCCTCACAGCCAGCAGTGTGGACTCTTCACAGCTCCTTCCCTGTGTCTCTCTGTGTCTTCTTGGAACCTTCTGTCTCTTTCTGCCTTCTCTTCCTCTTAAAGGACCCTTGTGATGATATTTAGGGCCTACCTGGACAATCCACAAGAATTTCAAAATATCTGCAAAGGTTTCGTTGTTGTTGTTGTATAAGGTAACATTCATGGATTCTGGGGGATTAGGACATACATCTCTCGGAAGAGCCATAATTCAGCCCACCACAGTGCTTTTGCCCAAATGATCCTGTCTTTTTTGTAATCTCTTGTGTGAAAGAGAATTTGACTGGATGTCAAAAGTTCAAATGTACTTTTTTTTTTTTTTTTTTTTTTCAGAATCTTGTCCGTATTTTTTCTTCATATATTCTCCTAGGCTGTTAGTGCAAAAGGCAGTCATTCTAGTTGGGAATTGATTGTGCTATTACAGTGATTATCTTTGGTGCATTTATCTTTTTCTATAATTCCTCCAGTTAGAGTTGCAATCTGTATTTGCATAAATCCTGGAAATGATAAGCTTTGTTACCCTTTGCCAGGGGCTTAAAGCATTTGCTTCATAACAAAGAAAGCCTAAGGACAGAGCAGAGCTTTGCTCCGCCTCCGCCTCCCCCTCCCTCACCCACACCCACTTATGCGACCACCCACATCCCCTTCTCCTGTGTCTGCAACAAAAGACACAGTGTGTGCTCAGAATTTCCTTCCAGGGCCTTATTCTTCTTTGAATTGCAGGTATTTCATTGCCTTGGACTTCAGCATTCTGATGGGCTCTCAAAGTTACCCCTGTCTTTGTTTTTTGGCTTTTTCTTATTGTTTACATGGGAATGACATCTTTGTTCTTTTTCCATCCTAAGCAAAAGCAGAAGGCTCTGCATGAAGAGCATCCACTCAAAATACAGAATGCTATTTCCATTACAGCTCCATTTCATCCTACAATGAATCACAACCTTAGTCATCTATTGAATTTAATCTAAGTTAGAATCAGATGAATTCTGCTCAGAGGGCTAACGAGCTTCATTACAGAGTTGCACTCCCTGTCATTAGATCATTTAATTTATATAACTTTATAGTAAAAGCAAAGCAAATAACTCTCCCTGGGTTTACATAGCCCATTTTCTCAGAAATACAATTATTTGTCTCATGTAAAAAGTGTGTCTCTAATTCAGATATACATGTTTCCAGCTGTCAATTTTATTTTTTTAAACAGATCTGTTTTTCACTTGTTTCATAATGTGGTGTGAGTGCTTTGCACCCTTGATAAAGTTATATTGAGCAAAAAAAAAAAAAAAAAGTATTTTGAAATATAACAAATTCCCTATATAATAAGGTTTGCTTAATTGTAGACTGTTTTATGACTGATCTTATAATCATTCTTATTACAACAAAAATTAACAACAGGAAGGGCAAAGAGAGCAATTATAGATGACCAGGTGTTCATTGAATACTTCTGGTTGGATTTGCTAGTATGATGCCCTGTACTAGCACTGAAAAATCCTTTTGAAGAGTATTTCATTACATTATTAGAAATAAATTAACTCAGACATTTATAAAAGCCTTAGATTACATGGGTGATTTGTGACCTTGATGAGTGACCTTGAGCAAGTCACCAAGCCTGTGTGGACCTGTACTTCCCCATGTGTGCAAACTGCAAGGACTAAGTTAAGTCATCTTTTAAGATCCATTCCAGCGTTCTGATTTGGGGTTACAGACTGCCCGTGAAATTGAAAGATCGTTTACTGCTTTCTTGTGCTGTTTTTATACTTCTCTATAAACTGTGATGGCTAAATTTCAGCTAACATCCCTTAAAGCCTCCTCATAAATTTCATGATTTTATATACCGCCCATTACATGTGTAGATGTTTTCTCAGATTACAAGTTTCCTCCAGGGAATGAGGATTTTAGATACCCTGACAGAAGTAACTATCGGAAAGTATTTATTCTCCAGGCCTGATTGGGAGTAGAAACATATTGTTTGATTTCCCTTATATTCTACCTCCCCTACACCCCCAAGCCCAGACCTTCCTTCCTTAGTGGACCATAGAAGGAAGTAATTTTATTGCCACTTAGATGTTCTAACCAAGTGGCTGGGAAGAAGAACTGGCCCTGAACTCCTGAGGTCCCCTCGAGCTTGGCTGTGAATAAATAATGGCAATGTTTACAGATTTCAGAAGAGATCCAAGGAACACAAAACTATATTGCTTTCATATTACTTCAGGAATGAGTTCTGGGTGAGTGGACTTTCAGCGTGAGTAATGGGTTAGTCAGGCAAGCAAGGACAAGGGCATGCTGAGGGTTTGATCTGAAGCTTGGAAGCACCGAGGGGTACAAAGTGGAATGGCTTGAGCACAGCCTTAATAGACATGAGACAGGATCGGTAAGGAAGAGTCCTAAGGACTCTTAAGGACAAGGCCATTTGGACCCAAGACACAAAGGTGGGGGGTGACAAATGGTTACTCAGAAGTAGCTTTTTAAAACTTCTGAAAGCTATACGAGTATTCAAGTTTTATAAAGTTCTGAATTTTTATGTTCTCGTGGTTTCAGGTATTAAAATTACTTTATTAAATTAATAATATGTCAACCCTTGTTTGTCATAGGCTTTCTAAATATGATCCCAATTTATTTTTTGCTTTTGAGAGGTGTATTATTTTTTACTACCAAAAATATATTTTTATGTATTAATATTTATAAGTACTTTCCATTTTGGTCTGTGACTTTGCTGTTATGTTATATAAATCCTTCTTACTCCTCTAAAATTACATTAATATTTAACTTTGCTGAATGTTACTATACTTTTTTTTATACATTTACATATTCAAACTGTTTCATAGATGTTTTGTGTATTATGTTAGGGAAAGTTTGTAAACTGCCCTAATTCCATTGGATCTTGATCTTTTTGCCATTAGTTTGAAAGATCATCTATGTTTTAAGCAAATCCTTATATATCCTTGTGCTCTGATCTGTCTTACTGCATCATTGCCTGCTTTATAATTATTTTGTTCCCTTATGTGGAAAGATCCCTGCAAAGGGAAACTTCAGTAACTTATTATTTCTTTTCCCAATTTTGATGATGTTTCTCACAAGCATTTTATTTATTTTAGATAATTCTTAGAATATTTTTATGTATATATTTATAAAGTCTACTGATGTGTGAAACCCAATTAAAACCACTTACATTGGGACGCCTGGGTGGCTCAGTTGGTTAAGCAGCTGCCTTCGGCTCAGGTCATGATCCCAGTGTCCTGGGATCGAGTCCCACATCGGGCTCCTTGCTCCGCAGGGAGCCTGCTTCTCCCTCTGACTCTGCCTGCCATTCTGTCTGCCTGTGCTCCCTCTCGCTCGCTCTCTCTCTGACAAATAAATAAATAAAATCTTAAAAAAAAAAAAAACCACTTACATTATTAGTTCTGACTTGAGAGAACAATTTAAAAGAAGATCAAAAGGAAAAACTTAACTGCCCTGCAAGCTTTATTTGCTAGTCTGAAAGCCCTTGGTGGGCTTATTATTTATTAATGACTGTATTATTTTATCTATATGGTTTGCTTCCAGCCAGATGTATGTATAAATGCATATTCAAATGGCTCTAAATGTTTCTAACCGAGTTAAATGATTTACCATTTTCCGATAACCAAAGTATCTAATAGTGTGTCCTTGGTAGACTATTGGATGCTTCTTCTTTGCAAAGCAATTAGGTCACCAATGTGCTTATTTACAAGAAATGACATGCCACCTACAGCTTCATCTCCTTGAGTTCTAACAACATACGCACAAGGGCCATATTTCTGGTAGAATGAGGTCACCATTTTATCTGACATAGTTTGAGAGGTACAAAGAATGTCCCTAAAGGACATCTCCCTTTCTGATGCCTTCTCTTCTTGTTTGTGTGAGATTCACCTGTAGTAGAGCCCATTGATTCGTAAGTGCTTAGAAATCAATTATGAATGAATGTATCCCACCACTTCTCTCCCTGAGAAAATAGAAAGGGATAAGAAGACAATGAAAGAAAATAGGAGGAACAAAACTCCAAATTTATTTACTTCCTAATTTTGCCTAATATAAAACTGACTCCAGTTTTGCTTAAGTACCAGATTACCTATATCAACTTGGCAAAGAACAAATTTTCACTAAAGTTAGCCTTTTTATCTCTTACTCTTCTAGAATGAGGTATTTTTCCTTTCCAGCTTTTGATGGGAATGTAAAATTTTCATTCTTCCCTGGAGCAAGTGTCATGAGTGAGCTATAAGCTAAAAAATAAAATAAAATAAAATAGAGGTTTTCTTATCTTTGACTATAGAATAATTGCTGTTCTTTTCCCTTCCAGTTCCTTCTTTGTGGCATATGTGGAATATTGTGCGCCAAAAAAAAATCTGGACTTGTCGTAAGTTTCTGCCTTGTTTGTGTTTTGCATTGACGTATTTGAAATGTAGGAACCCAAAAATGGAAATGATGACAAGCCAACTTTCACATACTGAATATTACTCCTTTAGGGTGAACAGAGGACTGACAAATAAATAGTGGCTTTTTCATTAAAAAAAAAAAAAAAAAGCCCATCAAGAATATTAGAGACTATGACAAAAAAGAAAGAAAAGCTTTGCGATACTCTTTAAATGCATGAATATGGAACCCATAATGACTGCTGTGGTTGACAGTCTCCACTTTTCCAGTTTATAGACGCCTAGACACTCAGATACATGAATCTTTCAATAAGCTAAAAAAGACATGGCTTGAGTTCACGGGAAATTTAACTGTTTAAATGTGGAACTGGGCCTACGGATTACTGGCTTTGACTGTGAAGTCAATTTTGCAATGCAGCAAAACAGCTGTGTTGTTAGAGTTACAGTTACTTCCCAATGATTTTTTTTATTTAATTTTATTTTATTACTGTGAATGCAAACGTAAGTGTTTTCAGATGTTTTACAGTCCTATCATGGGTTTCTGGGGTATGGAACATGCTCCCAGTTAACTCTGATAATGGCTGGAGGAGAACTTCTGTATGCTGAACTGCTGACGTGGGGATTCCCCACTTCCCTCCATGATGTTTTTTTGGAGAGTTCAAAGAGGGAAAACGCATTTTTTATTTTTTTGTGTGCAATAGGAAAGATCAGAGACCATTGTTAAGTTAGCAAAATTAATACTACACTTGGACCCTAGAAAGTGGTCTTTGATCCTAAAAGGAGGTTTCCAGGGGGAGGCCAGTTATCTCAGGAGGGCAGGGACATGAGTATTAGTTATTTTTGTTTAACTACTTTTTCAAATCACATATTGTGTGTGTGTGTGTGTGTGTGTGTGTGTGTGTGTACCTCTTGTGACCAAAAAAATGAAGCCCCTATTGCTTTAGCCATGTGAGATGTAATTTTTTAAAATTACCTAAAGGGAAAGTGTTAGATACAAATTTTTGGAGGCTTGTAGTTTGCATCTATGATTCTCCCATGACTTGTTAAACATGACCTTCATTCTCTCCCGACTTTTATTTTACCGGAGTCTTTATGGCTCTATAATAACAATTTCTTGGGATTTGGAAGAAAGAAAGAGAAAAAGGGAGAGAGAGAAGGAGAAGAAAGAGAGAAGGGGGGCACCTGGGTGGCTCAGTGGGTTAAAGCCTCTGCCTTCAGCTCAGGTCATGATCCCAGGGTCTTGGGATCGAGCCCCACGTCGGGCTCTCTGTTCAGCAGGGAGCCTGCTTCCTCCTCTCTCTTCCTGCCTGCCTCTCTGCCTACTTGTGATCTGTCTGTCAAATAAATAAATAAAATCTTAAAAAAAAAAAAAAAAGAATTACTGAAATCAGTAATTATTAAAAAAAAAAAAAGAAAGAGAGAAGGAAGGGAAGGAGGGAGGGAGACATGGTGAAAGGAAGGAATGAAAACAGGGAGAGAGAGAGGAAGGAAGGAAGAAAAGGGCAAAGACAGAAAGAGGAAGGGAGAGGAAAAATAGGGCGGGGCAGAGGAGAAGGAACAGGGGAAGGAAAAGGAGGAGAGATGTCTTTATCTATTTGGTCTGTGATAACAAAGAACTGTAGCCTGGGTGGCTTATGAACAACAGTACTCTCTTTCTCAGGGGTCTGGAGGCTGGACCCAGATTAGGGACCTGGATTAGGGTAGTTGGGTTCTGGTAAGATTCTCTTCCAGGTTGCAAATGTTTGACTGTGTCCTCATTTGGCAAAAGGGGAAAGAGAACTCTCTAGAATCTCTTTTATAAAGATACTGACCTTAATTAGGAGGACTCCACCTTCCTGACCTAATTATCTTGCAAGAGTATCTTCCTGACCAAATTATCTTCCCCCCTCCAGATACTATGGTATTAGGGATTAGCCTTCAACAGTTGAATTTAGAGGGACACAAATACTCAGTTCATAGGAGAAGGGAAAAGAAGGAATTTTTAAAAAGGCACTAGTGTCTTTTTTCTGTTTTTCTAAATTCTCTTAAGAGTTATAAAAAATTCATTAGAGCTGAACTTTTTATAAACCACCATTCACTTTAACCTCTTTTACTCTTGGATATTCCCATAGATGACATTTAGCTATCAAGGATTCTCTACCCTTCAATCAAATTGCATGATAATTTCTCCACTCCAAATATCTCTGGAGTCTAAATTCTCTAGTCTGGTGAGGTTTGAAAATCATGTGTGGTTATAAATGTGGATATAGATTTTAACATTTTAATTCCTAGGTGAGAATGTTCTGTTGGCACGTGTTAATGAAATGTCATGACTTTCAAGACTGAATGAGACTAATAGCAGAAGAGATTACATGTTTTCTTATAATAGTCAAGTAATTTGTCATTTACTTTCTTAATTAACAGTATTCATTATTTGAAGGCTAGAGTGTAACATCTTCCTGTATTTTCTGAGAATGAGCCAACACCAAAGTATTTCCTAAGAAACTGCATACTGTCTGAATATACTTTAAAGCTAGTATATTGATTCTATATGAAACTGGGAGCAACAGGTTCCCACTTGGGATGATTCAATTATTTGGTCATTGATACTCAGTATTATATTTAATCCACCATAAAAATATACTCATCCATCATTGGATTTGCAGTCTTGGAGATAGATACTGCGAAACAGACACAATAAGGATGCTGAATTAAATTAGACTTACAAGTTGCAAAGTGCTTATAATTCTTTCTGCCCATCATGCTATTTCACTAAGCTATTTCAGATATCTGGAGTCTTACCCTTTTCTGGGAACTGTATGCCCTTTAGTTTAGATGACATGTTATCAGGGAAGCTTTGTCTGAAGCTCATAATTGGGCTACGTTCTCTTCCTCCTCATTCCAAGGGCAACCAATTCATCCATCTTTCTTAATATTTGCCATGCCAGGTTGAAATGTTGGATCTCTCTCACATAAGACCCCAGCATACTCAAGGGCAATAACTATGAGTTATTCTTTTTTTAATAATGCCAGCAGCTGCCTCACTCAGGGCCTAAAAGATGCTAGGTGCTCAATAAATGCATGTTAAACTCAGCTCACATCAACAGCAAATAATTCCTGATACTGTAAAATTAAATGTTATATTATGTTACATACCTGTTTGCCCAATGGAATTTTGCCAAAGGAGGAGAGCAGCAAATCCAGGAAGGCTTTCTGAAGAAGTTAGGACTGCCTTTGGGTCTTCCATCTAGGAGTCCAAGAAAGAAGCGACATCACTTCCAGGAAATGGAAAATGTCATTGAGATGGGAATGAACAGGCTGTAGGATTGGCAAGGCAGAGGACTGGAGTGAAGACCATGTTCTGGAGAAAAATGGAAATAAATGTGGATAATTAAATTAGCATCACACTATAAAGTGTAAGGAGAGCCCATGGGGGAATTTGAACTAAATGCTAATATAAAATAAAATCATTAAAGCTTTTGGAATATTCAGTTAAATTTATGATATTTAGGTCGAATCAAACCCCAAGGTCTCCTAACAGAGACCCAGATCAAACCAGAAATAGGATCAAAAGCAAAGCCCCATCCTGTGTTTCCCCCAAAACAACCAGACAGTATTTTCGGAATGTCTATTGTGTATTCTTCACTGTGGTGCACAGAGTAACAAAAAAAATTGTAATATTAAGGACCAGTTTACAGGGAGTCCCTAAACTATCATTTGGGGAGACAGACACACAATAAAACTCCCAGGAATGAAAAAGAGAAGGAAGCAAACTCCCCACACCCACACTGCTAGAAAAGTATCAAGATCTGAAGTTTGGTGGGACTCCTGACTGTTCAATGAGAAGATATTTCTATATTTTAGGGGGATTAACATAGTGAAACTAGGTTTAGAGTCAGAAAATCTGGATTCCGTCCCTAAACTTGAGTGTTACCTGCTCACCATTCATATTCCAAAATGTCTATTACAATTTCTCTCAGAGGTTTGCTGGGTGAGATAGTATCTGTTCAGGTTCCTCGCATAGGAAGCACATAGTAACTAAATATGATTTAAGTCTGAATCTACCTTGAAGACAAATTTTGCTTACTTCAGGGTTTTCAAAAGATGTATCCTTAGCCTTTATACAGTCAGCTGTCCTGAAACACTGCGGTCTGTGCTCTCCCCTCTGAGTCCGCTTGCACCGAAACGTGGTGAAGGGAGAGTGCCTGCCCTCCGAGAAGCACCAAAGCCCCTTCCCTTGACTGTAGCTCAGACATCCTTGAGGTGCAGCAGGACAAGGCACTGTGTTCCGGGTCTGCCTGACTCCCTCAACTTTGACACTCCCTTTCTTTTTTCTTCCCAGATGATCCTTTTCTCTGCCTGCTGCATCTGTGGACTCATTGGGGGCATCCTGAATGTTCAGTTCCTTCGGGCAGTGACAAAGAAGACCTCGTCCCTCTATCCTCTACATCTTGCCTCCATGTCCCTTGCGTGCATCGGGATCGGCGGCTGCACCCTCTCTTCCTGGCTAACTTGTCGACTAGCCAGCTACGAACAGAGGAGGATGTTCTCGGAGAGGGAGCACTCGCTGCACCACTCTCATGAAATGGCTGAGAAAGTAAGTTTTGTGCCTCTTCTGCTCACCGCTAGCATGTGACGGAGACTGCAGTCAAATCTTGGTCAGTCAACTGGCAGCTTTAGACGAGAATTTGAGAAATTGGATTTTCTACAACTTTGGCCCTATTGGGCTAAGAATAGAAATTTTGTATTATTTTTTTTTCTCTGCTATTTTGGGCACACCTATTTTCAACAGTTTCATAGCTCTCTATCTATACCAAAACACAGTTCCTAAAATAGCATTTCATAAAATAGTGAATGGCTTATAAATATGGATTTTTGTGTATTATACTGAGGAAAAACACATAAAACTAAATACCCTCTCAACAATGCCAGTTTTAGAAATCTGATGAATTCCCCTTTCTAGCTCACCTCTTGTGCTTGTAAGTAGATGCATCTGATTATGTAAATTAGATTTTGAAGCATAAAAGGACCTTTTAATAAGGCAACAAAAAGCCTTGCCTGCCAGTGCAGATAGTACAGTCCACATAAGGCAACATTAAATTCTCATCTGAACTTCATGCATATTTGGTTAGCTTTGCCTATATTTTAAATAATATTCTTGCCTAATTGTTTCATAAAACTCATTCAAACAGGAAGTAATAACATTTATTGCTTAAAGGACAGATGATATAGTGAGCTGTGTTTCTGTTGCATTTTGCACGTATTTCTTAATTCAGTTCCTGTTATTGGATCTATGAAGGAAAAGCTAAAACATCTGTAAACTAAACTGGCTAAGATAATATTTCACTTGATATCATGGAAATAAAACCACAGAATAGAAGACAGAGTAAGCAAGAGTTACTACCTCATATTCCTTCGTAATGTGATTCTGAAGAAAAAAATGTGTATTCCATAGTTTTAAGTGTTTCTATTTTGTATGCAATCAATACATTCAAATAAAGAGAGTAAATATTCTTAAATTGCTCCATGAAAAAAGCGATTTGGAACTGATGTACACATGTTCTTTAAAAAAACTATGGTATAATTAACGGGACTGATAATTTAAAGAAATGGGTTGTTAAAAATAGATTACCATTAAGTATTTGGATAGTAGCTCATTTGTGCTCTATTTTTATACTACTGTGATTTAGTTTTTTTGTGTGTGTATGTTTGTACAATATTTATTATATGATTGTTATATTTATATTAGAGATTGAGGGCTATTGAAATAACCGACTTGCCCAGCTGCCCGGTGGTGCCCCCGACACCAGAGTTACCTACAAGGTACGCTGATTTCTAGGGAGTTACCATGTTGTAATGTCACCGCAGGAAGCGATGCCTCTTTCTAGGAAGCCATGATGTCAGCAGATCAGTCTGGACTGATGCTGTGATGTTTGTTGCTCCTCAAAGTATCACTGTCAGAACTACTTTGAGGACCCAACAGAAACCTACATGGCAGAGTCTTGCAGCTTGAAAGTTGGTTGAGTATTTAAAATATTCAGCCTCCTATAAGCATCCAAACACACTCCTGTTTGGATGATTCATGACTCCTTTATCATGATTCTGACTCAATACTATCATTCACAGACACGAGTTCTGTTTTTAATAATAGGTATATCTGATAACGACAAACAGTATCTCCTTCATGCCAAAGTGGCATGAGCAAATGACATAAGTTTGATGCTAATACAGTAAAAATGCTGTGCGAGACCTGTCTTTTGACAAAATTATCTGTTGTGATACATTTCACATTTATATCCTATACTTTTCGGTTGCTAAAAAGAAATAGTCGTCATTCTCGCTTTGGTTAAGTGATATAAGTGGAAATCCAGAAAGTCTCATTGATACTATGGCCCAATGGTGGAGAGTATATCCACTTGCAAATAGTCACATTTGGTCCTGCCCAAATTTAGAACATATTCTTCTTACCAAATTGGACATGCCTATTTGCAAATAAACTAAAAATGCTAATGCGTTTAAAATCCAATTTTTGCTCTTTTCTCCTACACTTGATATTACAGTGTCCACATTAGTGTGAATTTAGTTAGGAAAACGCTTTTCATTTTTAAGCTTTTTGAAAACTGGATTTTTTTTCTTAATGCTGCAATTAAATATTCTACATTAGATTAGTTTTTATGGTTTCTAAGCTACTGTTCTGAATGCAAATTCATTTAGAGAGAAGAAGCACCTAAGAATTTTACTTTTATCAGTTCATTATGAAATTATTTTTGTACTCGTATGCGGAATAGAAAAAGCCGTATGAGTAAATTTTGTTAAAGATCATTTTTGAAGAATCGCTTCTATTTAACTTGCCACCCACAGTGAGTTTTTGAATGAAGCCTCAAATCAGGTTTCCTGCTGATGAACTTAATCTCAGCCCAACTGTGTTTCCACGCCTACTTTTACCATCTGCACGCCCAGTGAGCCAGTCACTGAACCATCACCAGGCCACAGAAACAGGCTGCTGGCGCCAAAGAACCTTCTTCACTTTCTGTCAGAGTCTTCATCCTAAAAGAGTTTGAGTTTCTTGGCTTTTTTCTAGTATTTTCTTGGCACTTTACCAGGGAGATATAGTGTATAGCCAGCCAGGTACGAGATTACTCCTTCGAACCTGGAAGAGGCCAGGCACTTTGCCTGGAGAAACAGAGCTTGATGTGATAGTAGGACACGTCCCCAGTGCCTCTTGTCTCCTTTCTCCCAATTTTCTTGGAAGAAGTTCTACCACATCTTTCAAAACAACAAAGTTTTCAAAAGCAAAGTTCAAAAGCCAGGCCGATTCCTACCTTCCCGTCCCTCACGGATCCTCTCCCTGAGCGACTTTCCAAACCAGCCAAAGCAAGAAGCAAGTATCTTTATTCTATTTCATCTCCTATATTGAATTTTCTAAGAGAAGAGAGTCAAAATAGGGCCTGGATACCTTTTCATTTTTCAAATAAATATTGGGAAGAATTTCTAAAGTTTACAAAAGTACACATTTCTAATTCTCCCCCAAATGTCAATCAAATATAAACGGATAGGCTTAAGGTAAATGAACAAGAATTTGGATTTGAATTTTCCTTACTACACTTTTGCAAATAGGCTTGTTCACATGTGGAAAGATTTTTAGATTATTTTTGCTTAAATATTCCTTATAATATGGCACACTAACCATTACACATGTGAATGGGCTTCGCATCTCATTACCTTCTCATATTTAGGGAGGAGTTTAATGTTCAATGATAAGTATGAGTTCAAAACATCTAAATTTTTTTTAAATTAACATTTTCTCAAATTGCAAATGGAACTTAACGTTAGTTCATCCTTTCTAAGTTTTCATTTGCCTTCCATGTAGTTTTCCTTATTAGCGTCCTCGTAATTGATCCCTTAAGAAACATATTAAGAAGTTTTACTATTTGTTTGGTTGGGCTTTTTTTTTTTTTTTTTTTAACTGTATGAATGATAGTGTCATGAAAGCCAATCTTCCCCACTGTGATCCACTGCTGCATATAAGCAATAATCCCCCTGTGGACCTATTTCAGTTCTTTGCAAAAAGGCCACACATTTTTCTATAGAATGAGGTAACCCCTACGCTATGTGGGCACTTTGCTGACACTCTCAGCAGAGAAGCCAATGCAAGGGGTCAGTGTAGGCATTTAACCATCTTCTTTCTAGGTGAGGTCTTTCCAAAATAAAGTTGAGAAAGAAAAGGAGAGACTCAGGGCACTGGGGACAGACTGAAGTGTTTTTGTGCATTGAAGACTTTGGTCTAACAGACTATCATTTCAGCATTTTCATGTGCTCCAAGATGCCATGAAATTTCGTTTTCTCAAATGCAACAACAGTATCAATCCTTGCCCTTCCCCAAAACTCAGGAAGTTTTTCAGTGGCTTGAAATTTCTGTTTTGCAAACCCATTAGCCAAATCAATATCTACTCTGAAACTAAATTTTAACTAATTCATCTTATTTTCCTAACAGGAAATGACAGACAACATGAGCAATGGAGGACCACAACTGATATTTAACGGAAGAGTATAATCAATGTTTTAAAGAACTGAACATTTTTTAGGATTTTCATGAGGAAAGGAGATACCAAAGGAGTAGGGGATAAAATTAAAGCAGTTCTTGTATTTGCTGTTTTCCCTCATGGGCACCCAGTATAATCATTCTCCCTCAGTTTGCCTCACTTACTTCTTCAGCTTTTTTTTCTTTCTTTTTTTTTTTTTTTTCTTTTTGGGTGAGAATCTTCCAGAAATGTTCTGGTGCAGTAATTTGAACAGGCATTCCAGATTGTTCTAAAGACTTTTCAGGAAAAAAAAAAAAGGAATAAACAGAAAGAAAAATTCATATTCTACAAAAACACTATTTGACTAGCATGAGTATTAAATTTGTAATGACATATTTCATATAAATAATCAAAGTACAAATATCAAGAAATAACAATAAGTTATTTATGTCTTTGTTTTGAAAGACAGTGGCTTCAAGAATACCACAATTCAAAACCTCAGTAATGCCTTGTTGTAAAAACATTAAAATTATTTCCAATTTGTGAATGAACTATATTTCATAATTTATTTATAAATGACAAAAAAACCCTAAAGCATAAAGAAGAAAATTTTTTTAGAGAGAGACCATACTAATCTGTATGATATTTTTGCATTTTTGCACAAGGGTGAAAAGTTATAAATGAATATCATTTAAGGAAAATAAATATGTTTTGATTATACTGTGCAGATTGATCTGCATGTTCATGAATGAGCCTAAGAATAAAATAACACATGTGTGTATGTGTGTGTATATATACTGTAAATATAGAAAATATATACAGCATATATTTATAGCATACATGAGTGTAAATAGATAATCAAAAAGAAATTGTAATGCTGTTGGGGTATTATCAGGATTCTATTCCCAAAGAGATGGGAAAGCAATTTTTCAAGGCTTTTCTATGCCCACAAAAATCACGTTTGATTTCTACTAAGTTTGTTCATTTTTATTCTTTTTATTATGTCTGCTGTGTGTAAATATCATTGTGACTGATATTTATGGAGTTGAGTGATCTGAATAGTGTAGTATAAAGATAGATTACTTATCTGGCTATTTTACTATTAATGGCATTTCTGTAATAACGATGATTAATACTGATTTATAAACATAACAACTTTAAATCATATACTTCCACAGTTATTAATGTAGATACAATGACATGTGATTTTCATGATACTTATATTTCAAACACTTTGCAGCCCAATTAAATTATATAAAAGGACAGATGATGTATGCCCAAAAGGTAAAGTTAAAATTTGCTTTGCTAGAATTTAATTTAGATCTTTTTAAAATTTTATAATTTATGAAAATAATATAAACAGAACATTTTTAAGAATATGTATATCCAAAGAACCTGAAAGAGTTCTTTGTAGAAGGAAATAGAAAGATAGGCTTACATTTATGTAGTTAGATTCAGTCCTTCTTTTCCACAGGGAAATGTTAAAATAGCCACCTGTGACAATATGAATAGGCAACAAAATAGCACAGTCTTTGAAAATATTTATGAGAACACAACCTCTGATAACAGATAAAGAAATCTAATGTTTTAAAATATGTGGTTTTCATTGTATTGGATACTTTCATTTTTCCCCAAAGCTAATCAATTTTTAGGTCATTTGTATGAGTTACTTATTGAACCACAGGTAAATTCAACCTTTAACACTCAGGATGAAAACATGTTATCATTTAGAAACAAAATACGGATTTTAATTATGATAACAAAATAATAACTCCAGTTAATGGAAATCTGAAGGTCTTCTAGTTTTAGAGTATTGTGATCATCACCTAGCCCTATTTAAGTTGACTCATAAAAAAAATTCTGGCTGTAGATAGTCACATGAAATAGCTGGGCTATGGTTGTTTGCTGTAGTGCTTGAAGGCTCCTAACTCATATGAATAACTTCAATATCCAGTAAATTACAGAAGTTGCCCATAAATGCAACCTCAAATAGTGAATTAACATTATCACTGTTCTTTTGATGCCATCAACAGGCATAAGATTTATCACTGAAAATCTAAACTATAGATGCAGATATTTTATATATATGTGACTCTACTGAATTTACTCAAGGATGTAGTTTTGTACTGACTGAAGGAATAACCACTGACTCTAGGTGGCATTTCTTTGTAGACATATTTGTATAATACAGAGTTCTAATACATCAGTAAGATGTTTTAATGCCTTTTGAAATAATTTATGAAATCACCCATTAAAGGACAAAGTAGGCATATCACTGCTTCAATATAGACTTAAGAAGAGATGCAATCATGACAGTTACCCAAATAGGCTACCATGTATATAACCAGACATAGATACGTCTTTAAATGTAGTTCTTTTAACCCAATATTTTCAGGGCTCGGTTATTTAGAGGGATTTATTTGGGATGTAGAGTGATTCTTTCTGAGATAATTAGGGGACGTTAGGAAGACATTGTTCAAGTACTTGAAAATTCAACTTTCACAATAAATTGATCTATGAACTAGAATACTTTAAGTGACTACATTATAGTTTTAGTGTGAGCCTACCCTTGGGGGAAAGTAAATGAAGAAACAAAATATGTGACACTAGTGTGGTGGTGTGCTGTAGAAACTAGCTACAAAAAGGTGAAGTTATTGTAAGCATAAAAGGATAAAAGTGGATTCTGCTTGGAAACTTAAACGTGTGTGTGTTTAAACACACACACACATCTACAGTTGTTTAGAAGTGGAACATGGTATGATGACTCTATTGATGTGTCTATGTAATAAAATGGTGTGCTTTGAAACTGCATATGGTGTGAACTTTCTTTTCATCATAATAGAAAAAATAGTTTCCCCCACTAGGTTCTGGGGGACAGGATTGTCCCCTAGATTGGCAGAGGACAGGGTGCTGTGAATGAAGAGAGAGAGTCCCAGCTAGTCGATATGGAATTCAGAGAGGGTATTTTCTGAAATGGGAAATGTAGAGGAGGAGTGGTTGAAGATGCAGAACAAATGACCATAAGAAAGTGAGGTCCCCTGCAGGCAGGCATTGATAAGATACTCATTGTAGGAGACAGACTTAGCTATAGATAGGATTGAAATTGCAGGGGATCTCACAGATGAAATCATAATATTCAGAGAACTCTGCTGACCTGGTGCTTGTTGAATTGTTGCTACTGGCTTTTGGAGTGGACAGTAATTGTGCAAATTGCCTTTTACATTTTAAGCCATTAAGCATCTCTGGTCCCCCATCTAGTAAATGTCAGGAGGATACCCCAAGACAAACAAAAATGTCCTAACAAATTTTCACTTCTCTCTTTGGCAGGTAAGTATTGCCTGCTAATTGAGAGCCACTGAGAAAAACCCTAGAACACAATCCAAAGCAGCAATGTTAATGCTACATAGAAATGTAGACGTGAATTGCTCAGGGTCATAAACTCACTTTTCTAAGGTCTACCTATATTCTTTGATAGTGTAGCTACTAACCTAACCATGTGTGATTAAATGTATATATAAATTAATCAAAACAAAATTAAGTATTCAGTTTCTCTGCTGAATAGAGCTAGCCACATTCCGGGTACTTGATAACCACACAGGGTAAACATCACCTCAGAAAGTCTTATCGGTTAATGCTAGTCAAAACCACAGTCCTTATCATTAAAATAAAATGTAAAAAAAAAAACTGGTAAACTCTCCATGAAATTTGAAGTTGATGGACCAGTTAAGTCCATAGACCAAGAACAAGGAAAAATACAGTGTAGGCCAAATCCATAATAAAGTCTAAAAGTTGCTTGAGTTTTTATGTTTAAAAAAAAAAAATTCTGGTCATAGAAATATTCCTATAAATAACTAAATATTTTGTGTTTGACAGGTAAAATGAGATGTTGTGTAACTTCTATTTTTGAAGAAATTTACTCAGCCTATTACCATGCATCAATGAAAAATTCTGCATTTCTTATGCTTGGGAAGGTGAGAACAACAATCTGTGGTCCTCTACTCTTTTCACTGACTTAAGCTCAAAAGTGGCATGTTTAGAAACCGTATGTCCAAGGCTGCATTTTCAAAGATTATTTAGCAAACATGTTTCAGAAATTTAGATAGAGCATCTTAAGTACCATTTGGTTAGAACACGGTTTCCAAATAAAGTTTCAGAACTTGGCATCACTTCATTCTTGTCTTCCTTAAATCATTTTCCTGGAAACATATGTAATACTTCTTACTCAAAGTATGTGACAGCCAAGAAATTCAATTATTCCAAAACCATAAATCACAGGTTGTGAGTTACTCAGAGTAGAGGAAACCAATTCAGAAATTGCTTGAAATGTGGATGCCTAGTAAAATTATACAAAAGTGTTTTTTTTATTATTCTTTATGCCAGTAAAAATATTTACTGAATATAAGGGTCTTTTACTAGGAATGTATTTCCCAGGAAATGTATTATAAAAAGTCAAACTCTAGATCTAAACAGATTGATTTCAATATTTTAATAGTTCAACATTGTCTATATTAACTAGTTATAAGGACATAGCCTTCATTTAACTAGAAATCCTTAAGAACTAGGTTCCATCTTTAAACTTTCCTTCACATCAGCTAGGGACTTTTGATTTCAAAGTTTTCTCTTCATTAACCCCCAGAGGCTCTACTCCCTTAGCCACATAATATATTGCAAGCCCTACCCCAAAAGCCAAAATGTACTATGCTGCTGAAAATTGCCAGAGAGACTAGAATTGGGCTGGAGCTTCACAGAAAATTCTAAAATCTTGTCAAATTTGCCTCAAGTGTTTCGCTAACCTCAAGGAATCAGGACTCATGACTGCTCCTTGTTACTAATCAATCAGGATATTTGTCCTCCCTTCCTCACTAAGACGGGGGTCCTCCAATGTCATTTCACAACATCTTGATGGAGGACTGGAAGATATCCCTTGGGCTCTCCAAGATCATTGCTCAGGAAAGAAAAGCTATAGTTCCCATTGTGGGGGGTTCTACCATCCCTCACTCTGTCCCTCATTGTCCATCAGCCAAGGAAAGAGGTGATATTCAGCCTTAATCATACATAAGTCCTCGAAGTGTACGAATGCTGTCTAGATGTGCACTTCACTCCCTAATATCTAAAATATCTTTTGAGATCTGGACTTCTCTGTCTTTTCTATCTTCTAATTATATCAATACTTTTACATTGATCTTTGAGAAGAAAATTTTAAACTTATTAAGAACGTTCTAGGTCTTCTAAGATAAAACAAATTGCTAGAAAGAATGTTGTTTCCAAGACACAACAGAGTGAGTAGTGATAATACTAGCCTAGTGCTATCTATCAACAAAAAGGATGGTAGTACAGCAGGTGAAAACCATTTATCAAGGGTTATGATAATGTGCATCAACTATAAATGTGAATATTCCTCAATCATATTAATATAATTTATTTAACATGAAATGTGGATAACGTGGTAAGACAATTATTAATATTTCACCTGAAAGGTAAGGTCATTTCTTGCTGTACCCATGAATCTTAGAGCCATTCACTCATATCATATAACTTATGTACTCTCAAGTCCATAAAACCATAACTCCATCCCCTTGGAACCACGGCCCTGTATTTGTTCAGCTTCTTCTGATTTCAGATCCAAATTTCTGGTTCCTTGCAGTGCTTTGATTTCAGTTTCTGGGTCCTGCATTTGAACCTGAGACTTTACTTTCTGTAGTTGTCAAGTTTTGACCGCTACAGCTACTCACCTTGCTCTAGGCACTCGGATTGGTTTGACGGGTCTCCCACCCCTGAACTGCTGGTGAAATCCAGCCTTGGTCACCAAGCGGGCAGCAGCTAGTGACAAAAGCAGCTTCCACAAAAATGTTAGTCACCAGCAGACAGGCATGTGCTCCAGCTGGAGACATGAATGCCAAAGAAGGATCCTAAAGGACAACTCAAGAGAAAACAGGAGCTGTCCATATCTTGAATGTAAAGAGGATGGAAAATCTATGAGGTCATTGGAGACAGGCAGGAAGCCATAAGTGAGAAACTGAGGCAAGATTATTTTCCCCCTGGGTTTCTTGAGGGGATAGGATCAGCAAGCTGTAGAAAAAAACTAATTTTGTCGTGACCCAAATTTTGCCTTTATTTACCAGGTAAGTTCATTGATTGTCATGTCTGTCATTTTCTTCTTTTAAATTTCTAGTTTAGCCTACTCATCTGTGCCAAGAACATTGGAGGAAGAGGTTTTGTTCAAGGGAGCTGACACTTTATCCAGTGTTTGTCTAAAGCCAATATGTGCATGACAGCAGGAGTCACAAGAAACATCAAGGGAAAGTGAGACACAAGGGAAGCTTTCATTAGTCATGGGTCCTTCTCAACAAGGAACACTCCTTTCAGTGTGAATATTGGAGGTCTAGATTTTTATTTTATTGAAAAATTGTGGTTTTTATGTAATATCTTCCCTTAAAAAGTTCTACTCACTGTTGCATTCTTTCACAACTGGGAAAGTCCCCTTTGCCACAGGATAAAGATGAATTCATTATTGTAATAATTTCCAAAGTGCAGAATTATTAAGAGTCCCCTGTGGCCATAAGAGGGAGTCTGGATATGATCCATTAATATGCATTTTGTTTAATGACTTGAGAGTAAATTGTGTATCAAAATACATCGTGTCTAATTTTCATTTTTATCTACTTTCCACCCTCAAACTTTCCATATCACATTCTTCGGAATGTATTTAGTGTCAAGGGTCTGTGAATTCATGCCCACACAGACTCTGCAGGCAGCAGGTGGTTTATTAAACTACAGCTTTAAGGTAATGGTTAAAAAAAAAAAAAAAAAAAAAAAAAAAAGGAAATGGTTTTCTATTTTTGTTCTGCAGTGAGCTAAAGGCAGATGGAACTAAATGAGAATGTCCAAAGGTATTCTTGAAAGCACCATGGTTAATATTACTGGCTAATTCCTTGGATTTGAAAACCTTTCAGAAGATGTTGAAACTTTGTTGCAGTAAAATCTAGTTGGGTGGCACCTGGGTGGCTCAGTGTGTTAAGCCTCTGTCTTCAGCTCAGATCATGATCCCAGGGTCTTGGATAGAGCCCAGCATTAGGCTCCCTGCTCAGTGGAGTATGCTTCTTCCTCTCCCTCTGTCTGCAGCGCCCCCTGCTTGTGCTCTCTCTTTTTCATGAACTCTCTCTATGTGTCAAATAAATAAAGAAAATCCTTTTTCTTAGAAAAGTCCATTTGGAAAGGAACTAGGGCCTTAGAAGAAATACCAGCCTCACCTACCTACAACCTAACAGCCATAGTCCTCATAAAAGGATAGTAAATCATATGAAGAGGACATCATAGCTCCAGAAAGGAGCCCCACCACCCATCTTATACCTCCTTTACACCTCCCCAACCAACAGTGGTTCTCAAGACTACACACACACACACACCCATACACACAGTTTACTATTTTTTCTTTCTTTTAAAAAAAAATTTCATTCCAGTACAGTTTAGACACAGTGTTAAAGTATCTCCAGGTTTACAACCAAGTGATTTAACAACTGTGTACATCACAGACATCACCCAGGGCTCACCCTCACAAGCTCACTCTCTAACCCCATCACCTATTCCCGCCTGCCCCCCCCACCTCCCATCTGGTAACCATCAGTTTGTTCTCTATGGTTGAGTCTGTTTCTTGTTTTCTCTTTCTCTCTCTCTCAAATCTCTCTTTCTCCCTTGCTCATTTGTTTTGTTTCTTAGATTCCACGTGTGAGTGAAATGATATGGCATTTGTCTTTCTCTGACTGACTTATTTCACGAATTGAGCTACTGGGTATTTATCCCAAAGTACAAAAACACGGGTTCAAAGGCATACGTGCCCTCCTATGTTTACAGCAGTATTATTTACAATAGCCAAATTAGGGAAGTAACCCAAGTGTCCATCAATAGATGATTAGATAAAGATGATTAGATGAATAGATAAAGAAGATGTGGTATAAGGTCTTTGTCGTTGCCTTTCTGTTAATAATTGATACCTAGATAGGTACTTAAAACCTCAGGTAAGTGGAGTTGAAAATTAATATGATTTTATATTCTAGGTAATAATCAAAGCATCTAAACTATAGCCAAGAGATAAAATCCAAGCATACAGATCAAGGTATTTAAACATCATTGTATTTCGTTACCACAAAAGTGAGAAAGACACAATTCCATTGTTAGAGAATGAGAATACAATGACTATCTGTGGTCTTTTGCTCTTGTTATTTCCCCCATAAGTACCTACTATGATTTACAAATACATTAATTAACACTGTAAAAACTATTTATACATTACGAATAAAAGAGGTCACCTCTAGACTGAAGAAGTTGAGCAAACACTGCCTTTTCATGGGATCCGGTGCTTTATATGTGTTCTTGGAGAAATTCTGAACTAAAACAAAAATTAATAAAACATTTTTCAGGTAGGAAGGTAATTGAGGCAAAGCAGTGTTTAAGATAAAATGATGACAGTGATAAAGAATTTTTGCATACCTCCTTCTTTTTACAGAAGAAAATGTGGCTTATTTGTTGTTAATTTAAATGGTTGTGCCTCCTATTTCAGCAATGGAATTGAAGGAAGATTTAATGATGCCTGAGAGAGAATGGAATATGCACACATGTTAATACAAATAAGAATAACACCTGTTTTATAGGGAATTGTTTTCCTTCCTTCCTGAAGATTGTTCTATACTCCTTGGAAATAATCATATTTTGACTTAATTTTGTTAGTTAAGTTCCAACGTACAACTTACCATAATTTATCCCTTTCAGTACCATCTAGAAGGATACATAAACTGAAGTTTTTCATTCAGTTTACGAAATGTGTGGAAATTAACCACTGGCATTCTATCTCTGAGTCTATGTAAATTGTATACTCTTTTATGCTACTTATTTTGCAAACTCTACTGTGTGTGCTAAATCACATGAAAGAAATAATCAGCTACATTGTTAATTATACTGCATTTATGTCAATTATACCTGAATAAAAATGATCAGTTCAGAACCTCTCTCCTGCATTTCAAGATGTTTTGAGGCACTGGTTCCCAAAGTTCTCAGGTATTACAATCACCTGGAGGGCTTGGAAAACAGATTGCTGAGCTCCATTTGGAGAGTTCTGATTCAGGAAGCCTAGGGTGGGGCCTGAGGATTTGCATTTCTAACCACATTTCAGGTGGTGCTGATGACAACCTGGGACCTGACGTTAAGGATGAGTGCAACCAAACCCAAATCCGTCTTCCTGATGGACACAGAGTAAAGCCAGTCACTGGGACATCAGGTATGTAGCAAGAAAAGGTCTATTTGAGAGGGAGTAAACCAGAAAACCAGAGGACAAGTCTCAAATCCACTTGCCTGAAGGGGAAGAGAACAAGTTTGGTTTTGTTTGTTTTTTTAAGATTTTATTTATTTATTTGACAGACAGAGATCACAAGTAGGCTGAGAGGCAGGCAGAGAGAGAGAGAAGGGGGAAGCAGGCTCCCTGCTGAGCAGAGAGTCTGATGCGGGGCTCGATTCCAGGACCCTGAGATCATGACCAGAGCTGAAGGCAGAGGCTTTAACCCACTGAGCCACCCAGGCACCCCTGAAAACAAGTTTTTTATAATAATGGGGGTTGAGATTATATACATGTTGATGAAAAGGGCAGGAAAACGGATGACTATTCATGAAGAAAGATGGAGCACGTGCACTGAGCAAAAAAATATATGTATCAGACATCCCACGTTCACTTTGGGCTGGAGACTTAACACCGGTGAAGCGAAATTTAGCCCCTGAGGTCAGAAAGTTATGTTAGGACAAGGAGAAGGGACTGTGGGCATGCTCCGAGAGCCAGTATAAAATGGTGGGTTCTTGGGCTCCTTATCTCTGGTAAGGAATGCAGGGTGCTGCATATTCACAGGCTGGAGCTAGATCGGTTGACCTGGAGTCCAGGCTTCTGCAGAGACAGTTACTGAGTTTGTTAGTGGAGTCTGAAAAGACACAATAGCTTAATGGGAGGAAACCGTTCTCTGGAAAACAAGCTTTCTACTGCTGGCTTCAACCTCATTAATCCTATGGGGCACGATTTCACTACCAATAAAACATTACCTTATTAAATAAAGCAGCTGGGTTTTAACTTACGGACAGATACATCTGGATGACTTTATTTCTATGGATTTTCAGCAATAGCTACAGTTTGCAAAAATGTAAAATCTTGTATATCCGCTAAAATATAATGTACTCTCATTGTTTTTCCTTAGTGTAAGCATGGTGCACATCTGTTAGTTCAGCAATATAATAAGCATGTAGAAAGAACATTCAGAGTTAAAAATTGATGCCAGGTCCTTTTTTTTGAAGGATTGTAGTTTAAAAACAAACTCAATATACAGGTGCTTTGATTCTTGCCACTCTGAAGTACTTTGGGCTAAAGCTAAACTTTAGAAACTCAAAGCTCACAGTTGCCATCTGCTGACATATTTGTGAATTACATGTAGTTAGCATCAACCAGCAGCTGCTTGATACATTAGTATCCTGTTCAGACTTTTTTTAGTGAAATTTCCAAAACCCATTAGGCAAATTTTATTTTTAAAAAATATTTTATTTATTTATTTATTTGACAGATCACAAGTAGGCAGAGAGAAAGAGAGGGGAGGAAGCAGGCTCCCTGCTGAGCAGAGATCCCGATGCGGGCCTCCATGCCAGGACCCTAAGATCATGACCTGAGCTGAAGGCAGAGGCTTTAACCCACAGAGCCACCCAGGCGCCCCTCATTAGGCAAATTTTAAACATGTATTTCCTGCGCCCCCAAAACTATTCTCAAACTAAGCATATTTATTTCAAATAACTGGTTTGTACTGAAGATACTTTATTTCTACTGACAAATGAAATTTCAAGGGTGCATGGAGGGCTCAGACAGTTAAGCATCAGACTCTTTTTTTTTTTTTAAAGATTTTATTTATTTATTTGACAGAGAGAGATCAGAAGCAGGCAAAGAGGCAGGCAGAGAGAGAGAGAGAAGGAAGCAGGCTCCTGGTTGAGCAGAGAGCCCGATGTAGGGCTCGATCACAGGACCCTGCGATCATGACCCGAGCTGAAGGCAGCGGCTTAACCCACTGAGCCACCCAGGTGCCCCAAGCATCAGACTCTTGATTGTGGCTTGGGTCATGATCTCAGGGTGGTGGTATCAAACCTCCCATAGGGGTCCACACTCAGCTGGAATCTGTTTGAGATTCTTTTCTTCCTCACCCTCTACCCCTCCCCCCACTAGCCTGTTCTTTCTAAAATAAATACATAAATCTTTTTTAAAAAACTTTCAAAATTGCACATTTTTATCTCAGTAAACATAGTTCATAGCTAGAGTGAATTTTATCAATAAAATATTTAAAGAGGACACTATATTGAAATCCTTGTTTTAAGCTGAAATGTTTATGTATATGAATTGCTTGTATGGGTAGTACCTTGAAGAGGAGCTGAAATTAATCGTATTAGTAACACCAGAACAAAACAAAAAATTCATTCCCAGATGGGGCGCCTGGGTGACTCAGTGGATTAAAGCCTCTGCCTTTGGCTTGGGTTGTGATCCTGGGGTCCTGGGATCAAACCCCACGTCGGACTCTCTGCTCAGCAGGGAGCCTGCTCCCCCCCCCCCCGCCCCCGCCACTTGTGATCTCTGTCTGTCAAATAAATAAAATCTTAAAAAGAATTCATTCCCAGAGATGGGACCAAGTTATTCTCCAACATTTATTCAAACTTTTATATGAATGTTCCTTGTAGGTCCAGGACTCTGCTTTGCTCTTCATTCAAGGAAGTTATAAGCTCCTGCTCCCAAGTTCAGCTTTACAGCCTTCATCAGGCTAAAACAGGCATATTATAACTGATGAGTTGACCATGGACTCCTAAAAGTCTTGATCAAAAACATGTATGGATGCAAGGAAAGCAAACCTACTCTAGCCTACTAGAGAATGAGACCCATGGAGTTGCCCACACCTGCCTATAGATGCTTGAGTGAGTCCCGCTAAGCCCAGGCCAGATTTGTATTCATAGAATCACAAATTGAATTAGTGATTGATCTTAAAGCCGCCAGATTTGAGAATGGTTTGTTATGCAGCAAAACCCAACTGATGCAATGCCATTTTACCTGCACTGTCCTTCATCTGAAACTATTTTGGGTAAACCTTTCTACATCAACCTTTCTAATTCCATTTTTTCAGTAAAGTCTCTTCTAATAATTTCAGATTTTTTTTTTCTGGAAAAAAGAACTTGCCTAATAATGTTACACACCAAGTAAGTGGCAGAGCCAGGATTCAGGCTCACACAATGTGGTTTTAGACCCAGGCTCCTCACCTCACACTATATTAAACTGTCTAAGAATTGACGATATCTTGTAACAAACCAAATTGCCAACAATAGGAATCCGTTCCCTCATTGTTTCTCCTTTAAGAAATATAAAACAATGCACACCCATTACAATGAAAATTCATACTTTAAAAAGTCATTAACTCACCCTTAAGAGATAACTAATATTAACACATAGTGTTTATACATCCAGATTCTCTTCTAATCATGTAAGTGTGCATATTTTCCATAAAAATCAGAACACATGCAACAAGTTCCTTTATAACTTATTCCAGCAAACTACAGATGATTGCACATTTATATTGCTCCAGGGATTCGTTGATCGTGAGAAATAGAAACGCACTAACGTCATATAGTGTATATGTGTGCATGTTGGAGTGGGGGGGAGGTCGATGGTAAAAAGAAAAAAAATCCAGAGAGTTGCAGGAATACTGATATCTCTCTTTTTTGGTGGGGTGGGGGGTTTCAGTGGACATGGATACTAAGTCACATCCAATCTTCTCTCTTATAGAAAAGGGCTTATCTTCGCGCATGCTTGACTTTGACTTGACAGGGCTTTTCATGAGACAGAGACCAGCAATGCCTGACTTCCTGGGCCATTTTGATCAAATTTTAGTCAAAAAATAGTACAGTCCGGGGCACTGGGGTGGCTCAGTGGGTTAAAGCCTCTGCCTTCAGCTCTGGTCATGATCCCAGGGTCCTGGGATTGAGCCCCACATCGGGCTCTCTGCTTGACAGGGAGCCTGCTTCTTCCTCTCTCTCTCTGCCTGCCTCTCAGCCTACTTGTGATCTCTGTCTGTCAAATAAATAAATCATATCTTAAAAAAAAATAGTACAGTCCCTTGGTCAAATAAACCTTGTGAACTTGTGTGGGATGGGAGGTACGTGGGAGGAATCTCATTGTACTTTTTTTTCTTCTCTGGTAAATTAACTCCATAATGGTGAACGTTTATATGTATTCTTTTATTTTTTTAAATCTTGCAGATTGTGGATAGCAGCTAACAATCAAGCCAGAATTTTAAAAAACTAAAAACTAGAAAACAATGTTCAAAACCAAACAAGTCAATTTCTTAAGAGCACACAAAGGGTTATAAAACTACCTATTATTTAAAATTTGTGCAAAATCATTGCTGGGGTAGTTTATTTTAAGTAAGTTTTGTTTTGGCTCTATTGTCCTGATGTCCAGCTTATTGTTTTTACTATGTTGCTTTGGACAAACTGTTTTCATTCAATTCACCTGCAGAGAATCTACATGCATCTTGGCTCCAAGGAGAATTTTTGATTTAACTGGTCTGGGGATGTTGTTAAGGCATCAAATTCTGGTTTGTTTGTTTGGTTGGCTGGTTATTTATTTTTTTATTATTATCTTCAATTAGCCAGCATATAGTAGTACATCACTAGTTTTTGATGTAGTATTCAAGGATTCATTAGTTGTGTGTAACACCCAGTTCTCTTCACCACACGAAAGTCATCATCAGATTTTAAAGCTCCTCAGGTGATCTTAATGAGTAGCCAAAGCTGAAAACACTAAACAAAGGGGTCCTGCTTAGGGCTCTTGAAGAACTTTCCAATTAAATCCAGGTAAAGGTTGTTAAATTTCCTATTCATGGACTTGTGTTTATCATTGGGCTTTGGGAGCAGTTTCATTGCAGTAATATCTCCTGCTGAATTTGAAATAAAAGAATACTAGAGAGAGAGTTTTTCAATTATCTTATTTGAACTTCCTACCATTTCTTTAATGAGCAGGGTAGGTACATTATTTTTATCCCCATTTTACAGGCATAAATGTGAATTGAGAGGTTTAGAGGCTTTTGCAGTACCTAGGGGAGGTGGAGATATGTTAGAAGTCACGCCACTAAATTCTCTTGGCACTTACACAGTGTAATCCTGTTGTATACTTATGTTTAAATCCTATTTCCTCATTTGACTCTGAGCTTTTTGTCACCTGCTATTTCATTCATTCATTCATTCATTCATTCCTATGCATTTGGCTGTTTTATTTTGAGTCACAGAGGGTTGCAGAGGTGAAAAAGACTCTTATCATGGTCCCTGCCCTAAGTGAGCTTTGGAGTCTAGGAAGGAACAGTCAGAAAAGTATGCAACTGACATAACATTAACATAAAAAGAAATGCTTGATGGTGGTAATTTACAAAAGTGGGGAAACAATCCCCTATCTTGAATTAGATGGGGATAGGGGAAGAGGGATAGGATGGTAGTACACTGCAGAGGAAGAGAATGCAAAAACCTAAGCTAAAATTTGACATATGAGTAGAGTGTTCCCATTTGAGAAAAGTTACTATATTCCCAGGTAGCAGGAGCTGGTGAAAAAGGGAGCAAGATGAAAAGTAAATCAATGTGGGGCGGGGGGGAGGCTAACAGATAATGTAAAGTGGGGAGTGTGATGAATGAAACTACTGCTGGGCTGGCAGCAGACCTTAATACGGTCTTGTAAGTAACTTAAGAGCCATATTACGGAGTTTGTGCTATCCTGAGGAAACTAGGGTTCCTATGTGGACAAGTCATAGTTATATTTGTATTTCAGAGAAGGTGCTCCAGAGGATCCCCTTGACCACAGGGTTAAACTTCCACAGGCACTTCTGTAGTTCTGAAAGAGAGGACAGATGTAAGTATCTGAATAGACTAATATTTCCGCTTTGGACCCCGCAAGCCTTGGGGCTGATTTGATATTTAACAGTACAAGAGAGGCTCCAAGGATAACAGCTGAACTGAGCCATTTGGGAAGTGGTGGTAAGATTTACTGAATGAGTTGATACAGAGTGAGCAGAGAGTCCAGACGGGAGAAAGGGTTTATTTTAGGATATGCTGTGTTTGAGGCATCTGAGCTGTTTTTTGGGATTGGATTCCCTGCAGAAAATATATTCCCTAAAATTTTAAAGTTTATTACTGTATTTTCCACACTTGTAAAACTTACCAGACCACCTTACTACTGGAAATTATCAAAGTGTAAACCCCTATTAAACCCACGTACTAAATCCAAAGAGGACATTTGCGAAAATAAAAGCTTGCCCGCCTTCAATAGAGGACCGGGTGGCTGGTCTTTTTCCCGGCATGCTCAAATATCTAAGCTCAGGCTCCTAGCTCCTCCAGTCGTCTCAAGCGCGAAAAAGTTGCTGCCCCCTGCTGGTCAGATGTGCGTAAGGCAACTCAAGGAGAGAAATGTCCTAGGGGCGTGGCCGCTGGTGGATGACGTAGAAAGCCGGCGTCCTGAGATAGCCAGTTATACCTGCGTCAGCTGTGCTCGCCGCGGGAAACCTGACAAGCCGCATGGCTGCGGGTTGTTCAGAGGCTCCGCCGCCAAAGGCGGCTTCTGAGGGGCCCGTGGTAGGACAGGCCGGCGTCTTGCCTTGCCTGGAGCTGCCGACTTATGCTGCCGCTTGTGCGCTGGTGAGTAGCCGCTACTCTTGCCTGGTGGCGGGCCCGCACCGAAGACACATCGCGCTGTCGCCGCGCTACCTCAACCGGAAACGCACCGGTATCCGGGAACAGCTAGATGCGGAGCTCCTGCGCTATTCCGAGAGGTACCAGTCTCAGTCTTTGCCTCCGCCGAGCGGACAGCGCCGTAAAGCAGCCTGCCACCCCTTCTTTCAGGCCCAGGAGGGGGCGGCGGGAAGAGGTGCTGATGGCGTAGCAGAAAAGGGGTGCATGGGAAAGCAAGCGCCGGCCACCTGGAGCTTAGGCTGGAGGCGGTCTGGAGTCTTCATGCGGCCCCAAAGGCCCCTATCGCCCTAGGTGGGGTCGTACGGGGTCCCCTTCGCAGGCAAGAAGGGAAGCGCAAAGGTGACGTGGATGGTGTCGGCGGAGCCGGTGGAGAGGCTTGTAGAACTGGCGTGTAGGGGTAAGACTAGTCCAGGGCTCTGGAGACCCGGTAGGCCCCGTTCTCTGTATTTTCCCATTTGACGTTGGGAGTTTCGGATACAGTACTTAAATAGTCTCTCATTCTGTAGAAAAGTGCTTATAAAGCCTTAGTACGGTCGTTTATTTGTAAGCCGTGAAAGAGTTTCTGTTGTTTATTTTGGCTTTGGTACTTGCGCTGGGTTCTTTTGTCTTGGACCTGATCATGGATGAGGAAAGTACACATTTTGTTTTGTTTTGGTTTTTAAAAACAGTTTAATTTGTCTAACTGGCCTGTCTGTTGGGTTTGAGGGTGAAAAAAACCTTTGTGGTCCATTTAATATATTCAGATAAAAACTTGGAGTTACAAAAGTGGAGGGTCAGAGTGGGGGGAGCATGTGTACTTTAATACTGCAGTAGACGGCTTTGCCTCAAGAGCAAGGGTTCTAAAACTAGGACGAGTGGGATCTCTACCGATTTCTTACTGCTCTTCATGAATTCCACGACTTCCCCTTCCCTCCCTTCTGGGAAATTTGCAGTCTGTTTTCTTGGGCAAAGTATCCAAAGTGTTCACTTTCTCAAGGGATCCTGAGAAGGTTAAGAATCAAACAAGTCTAGAATGTACAGCTTACTCCGAACACCAACACACTGGTTGTGTGTTGGTGTTTGGATACCAGGGTCTTGGGATTAAGAACAAACAAAATCCCTGTTTCAAGAAACTGTAAGCTCTAACAAAGACAGAAAGGTAAGCCAGATAAATCCAATAAAGTGTTAAAATATGACAGAAATCTAAGGTAAATTACATTAAGAGGAAGAGTAGTGAATTTTATATTAGACCTTTGAGAACAACTTAACAGGAGAAGGGTTGAGATGGTGGTATTTAAAGCAAAAAAGTGTGGCATAAACAAATGGATAGCAGATATAAAGTAGACTGCTTTGGCCAGAGGATTGTAAGTACTATGTATCGGGAGCAAGGTTTATGTTAGGGGAAAGGTACTGCATGCTGTTGGAGAGGAGGGCAAAACAGAGGTGGAGGGGTGGAGGCAGTGGCAACTCAGGATGGACATTTTTCTTCTTTCTGTCCGCCAGTTGGGCTTTTTTGTTTGTTTGTTTGTTTTTCTTTTTCTTTTTCTCTTTGCTTAAGCAGGCTTAGCACTTCATCCTCTTGGTGCCCTCCAACTCTGAAATATGGTGCGCTCTGGAGAGAGGAGTGCATATGTGGTCTCTGGAACAATCAGATACACAGTTTAAGAAACCACACTTGGTAGCATTCGCCGGTGGCTTAAGGAGAGTGAGACTGGAGACGTGGAGACCAATTAAGGATTGTTACGGTTGTCCAAGAGAAGATGACTAGAGTATGGATTTGAGAGATTTAAGGATATAAAAATGGTTGCAAAATCTGGAAAGAGGCAGTGTTTGAAGTATTTTACCTCTTTGGAACCAATCAGTGCCTCTGCTTGACAGGCTAGGCCACCTGGAGTGTCTCGTCAGAGCCATTACAACAGAGATATAAGGAACTGACTGAATGATAATTTCTGTAACTGAATGGGACATTGTGGCCATGTGGAGCAGGTTGCACTATGAACAGATGAGGACTGCCCACTCTGCACCCTCCTCTCCCCCGACTCCTGTTACCACATTGGGGCATCCCACTAACCCTGTGGGGTAAAGACTCTGACTTACTCAGTGCAAATAAAGCAGCACACATCGAACTACGCATTTCTAATTAGGGGCCACTCATTGAATATTATCAAGATATGTAATGTCAGTCAGCCATTTATCCTGTATAGGTATGTTTACAGACTTTGGGGCCATCCTGTAGAATCAGGAGGACTTACTTCACTTTAAGAAATGAGGAAAAAGGGGTGTTGGGAAGTGGAGGAGGGACAATAAAGTATCCCTGAAACTGAGAAGGCACTTTGAGATTGGAAAACGAAGTGGGGGACTCCATACAGTTGACACTGAGTTTCATTCTGGGTAATTTACAGCGGGGGGGGGGTGGTTGGGCAGGTGATGATCCAGGCAGCTACCTACATAGCTATGCTCCACAGTGCTGGACCCTAGTTCACATTTAGAGTGGGAAGGAATGTGCAGAGGGCATTATAGTGAGGTCAGAGGTCTGACACTTAACAGACTTTATGGGGCCACATGTCCTCCAGAAGAGCGGGGAGGAAAGGATGTTACCACTACTAGTTATCTCGCTTCGGCAGCACATATACCACTACTAGTTATCTGAATAACTTCAGGGAAGATCAGAAGGAGCCTTCACCTATTCTGGTCGGGACACTTTCACCTCCAGGGAACCTGGAACCCATACCCCTGAGGGAGGTCATCACTTGGAAATGAACAAGATGGAGGGCCAAACATGGGGTCAGTATTCATGCACTCTACCTCCGACGTCTTTATGGCCTGTATGGTGTGTATGACATGTACAGCTTATGTGCCATTCTTCTGTGATGACCCTAGAGCCAGATACTGGGAGTTGGGCTGCATACCTGTGGCAGTAATATAAGCAGCAACATGAGGTTAATATACCTGTAAGACAAAAGAAAATATAGTATAGTTTCTCAATGACCTGGTACAGAGGTGAGTCATCAACTGAAGGCATCAGCAAAAGTGATCCTTTCCACAAACCCAGCCATCAAAGCAACTGTTAATTTTAGCATAAGTGGTGCCCCCGACTGTTAATTCCGATCTTTGTCGTAACTATACATTCTTTGCACATTATTCTTTTTTCACATTATTCCTGCAACTTTTTTTTTTTAATATTTTATTTATTTATTTGACAGAGATCACAAGTAGGCAGAGAGGCAGACAGAGAAAGAGGAGGAAGCAGGCTCTCCGCCGAGCAGAGAGCCCGACGTGGGGCTTGATCCCAAGACCCCAGGATCATGACCTGAGCCAAAGGCGGAGGCTTTAACCCACTGAGCCACCCAGGCGCCCCTATTCCTGCAACTTTTAAAAATTTATTTCTTTTTTTTACATTAAGATTTTCTTCTGTTTTCCCCTCTTTAAATGAGTGTCTTACTTTAGGACAAATTACTATCCCCCCCCCCCCCCGACAAAAATATATTCCCATTTCTCATACTTTCTTACTCAAAGCACATATCTTATTTTCTTTACATTCACAGTTGCTTTCCTCATTATTTCCACTAGTCTTTTTAAATAATTTATTTTATTTTGAGAGAGAGCAGGCCTGTGCGGGAAAGAGAGGTAGAGGGAGAGGGGGAGAGAAAATCCCAAGCAATCCCAAATTCTGAGTGCAGAGCCCAACTCAGGGCTCAGTCCCATAACCCTGAGATCACGACCTGAGCTGAAATCATGAGTTGGATGCTTAATTGACTGAGCCACCCAGCTGCCCCTCTAGTAGTCTTAATGACGTTTTTAGAATTCTTTTTTTTTTATTAAGATTTTAAGATTTTATTTATTTACTTGACAGAGAGCACAAGTGATGGGGAATGGCAGAGGGAGAGGGAGAAGCAGGCTTCCCACTATTGTTGGAGAGCGGTGAGGGATTCTATCCAAGGACCCTGGGATCCTGACCTGAGCCACCCAGGCACCCAACATTGGTTAGAATTCTTAATGCTTAGAAACTTTACTTTCTAGTGAAAACTAAGTAGTAAGCAGTATTGTTTACAGGTGTACAATATAATGATTCAACATTTCTATACGTTCCTCAGTGCTCATCATAGTAAGTGCCCTCTTAATCCCCTTTACCTGTTTCACCCATCTCCTCACCCACTTCCCCTGTGGTAACTCTCAGCTTGTCCTTTTTCATTAAGAGTCTGTTTCTTGGCTTGTGTCTTTTTTCTTTGTTCGTTTGTGTTGTTTCCTAAATTCCACATTTGACCAAATCATATGGTATTTGTGTTTCTGTGAGTGGCTCTTTTCACTTAGTGTTATACCCTGCATTTATCCATGTTGTTGCAAATGGCAAGATGTCATTCTTTTTTTTTTTTTTTTAAAGATTTTATTTATTTACCAGAGAGAGAGAGAGGGAGAGAGCGAGCACAGGCAGACAGAACGGCAGGCAGAGGGAGAAGCAGGCTCCCTGCTGAGCAAGGAGCCTGATGTGGGACTCGATCCCAGGACGCTGGGATCATGACCTGAACTGAAAGCAGCTGCTTAACCAACTGAGCCACCCTTATGGCTTAGTAATCTATTGTATGTAGACATACCACTTCTTTATCATTTCATCTGTTAATGGACACTTAGGCTACTTTTATAATTTGGCTGTTGTAAATAATGCTGTAATAGACATAAAGATGCATATATCTTTTTAAATTAGTGTTTCTGTATTCTTTGGGTAAACACCTCTGATAGTGGAATTCTAGATCATATGATAATTCTATTTTAATTTTTGGCAGAACTTCCATACTGGTTTTCACAGTTGCTGCACCTGTTTGATTTCCAACAAAAGTGCAAAAGGGTTCCCTTTTCTCCACATTTGCCAAGACTTGTTGCTTGTATTTTTGATTTTGACCATTGTGACAGGTGTGAGGTGATAGCCCATTGTGGTTTTGATTTGCATTTCACTAATGATGAGTGATGATGAGCATCTTTTCATGTATCTGTGGGCCATCAGTATGTCATTGGAAAAACGTTCATGCTTTCCCCCCATTTTTAAATTGGATTATTTGGGGTTTTTTTGGTGTTGGCTTATGTAAGTTCTTTGTATCTTTTGGATATTAATTCTTTACCAGATATGTCATTTGCAAATACTGTCTCCCATTTGGTAGGTTGCCTTTTAGTTTTGATGATTGTTTCCTTTGCTATGCAGAAGCTTTCGATTTTGATGTAGTCCTGGTAGTTTTATTCTTAGTTTCTCTTGCCTCGGGAGACATAGCTAGAAAAAGTGTGGCTAGGGTTGATATCAGAGAAATCACTGCCTGTGCTCTCTTCTAGGATTTTTATGGTTTCAAGTCTCCCAGTTAGGTCTTCAGTCCATTTTGAGTTTATTTTTGTGTATGGTAAGAAAGTGGTCTAATTTCATTATTTCACATGTAGTTGTCCGGTTTTCCCAACACCATTTGTTGAAGAGAATGTCTTTTTCCCATTGGACATTCTTGGCTCCTTTGTTGCACACTAATTGAGCTTGTATTCATGGGTTTGTTTCATGGGCTGTTATGTTCCATTGATCTTATGTGTCTATTTTGCGCCCCTACCATATTGTTTTTATTATTATAACTTTATAGTATAACTTGAAATCTGGGATTGTCACATTTCTGGTTTTGTTCTTTTTCAAGATTGTTTTGGCTATTCGGGGTGTTTTGTGGTTCCTTAGAAATTTTAGGATTATTTGTTCAGGTTCTGTGAAAAATTCTGTTAGGATTTTGATAGGGATTGCATTAAAGTTCTATATTGCTTTGGATACTGTGGGTATTTTAACAGTATTGGTTCTTCCAATTCATGAGCATGGAATATCGTTCCATCTGTTTGCATTGTCTTAAGTTTCTTTAAAATTTTAGAGAAATAAAGGGGGGGGCCAAAGGAAGAAGGGGAGAGAAACTGAAGCAGACTCCATGCTGAGTGTGGAGTGCGATGTGGGGCTCAATCTCATGACCCTGAGATCACAACTTAAACTGAAACCAAGACTCAGATGCTTAACCAACTGTGCCATCCAGGCACCCTGTCTTCAATTTTTCATCAGTGTTTTATAGTCTTCAGAGAACGGGTATTTCACCTCCTTACTTCAGTTCATTCTTTTTTTTTTTTTTTAAGATTATATTTTGTTTATTTGAGGGAGAGAGAGAATGAGAGTGAGAACATGAAAGGGGAAAGGTCAGAGGAAGAAGCAGGCTCCCTGGTGAGCAGGGAGCCTGATGTGGGACTCCAGGATCATGACCTGAGCCAAAGGCAGTCGCCCAACCAACTGAGCCACCCAGGTGCCCCCAGTTAAGTTCATTCTTTAGCATTTTACTATTTTTGGTGCATTTGTAAGTGGGATTGTTTTCTTAATTTTTTTTCTGCTACATTATTAGTGTATAAAAGTGCAATGGATTTCTGTATGTTGATTTTGTATTCTGTGACCTTACCAAATTCATGTATCAGTTCTAGTAGTTATTTGGTGGATCTAGTAGTTATTTGTATGTAGTATACAGTATCTAGTAGTTATTTGGCTTTTCTTTCTTTGTTTCTTTTTTTTTTTTTTTTAAGATTTTGTTTATTTGAGAGAGAGCAGGAGAAAGAGCACCAGGAGAGGGGAGGGGAAGAAGCATACTCCCTGCTCAGCAGGGAGCCAGACTTGGGGCTAGATCGCAGATCCCTGGGATCATGACGTAAACCAAAGGCAGATCCTTAACTAACTGAGCCGCCCAGTCTCCCCAAGTCTTTCAGGTTTTTTATATATAGTATTATGTCGTGTACAGTGAATGAAATTTTTGTTTCTTCCTCGCCAATTTGGATGCCTTTTGTTTCTTTTCATTGTATGATTGCTGTGCCTGGCACTTCCAGAACTCTGTTGAATAAAAGTGGTGAGAGTGGACATTTTTTATTTTGTTCCTGTTCTTTGGGGGAGAGCTCTCAGTTTTTCACTATCAAGTATGATGTTAGCTGTGGGTTTTTCATATATGACCTTTATTATGTTAAGGTATGTTCCCTCTAACCTAGATTATTGAGGGTTTTCATCCTGAATGGCTGTAGCACTTTATTAAATGCCTCTTCTACCTCATTTGAAATTAGGGGGGTATTTTTGTTTTTTGTTTGTTTAAGATTTTATTTATCCAGGGAGCCTGAGTGGTTCAGTCAGTTAAATATCTGCCTTCAGCTCAGGTCATGATCCCAGGTCCTGGAATTGAATCCTGCATGGGGCTCCCTTCTCAGCAGGGAGTCTACTTCTCCCTTTTTGTCTGCCTGCTGCTTATGCTCTTTGCCTCTCTCTAAAATTAATTAATTAATTAGTTAGTTACTTTAAAAAAAAAGATTTTATTTATCCATTGAGAGAGACCATGCACATGTGCACAAGCCAGGGCAAGGGGCAAAGGGTGAGGGAGAAGCAGACTCCACTGTGTAGGGATCCTGACTTGGGGCTCCATCCCAGGACCATGAGATCATGGCCTGAGCCAAAGCAGATATGCCTAACCAACTGAGCCACCCAGCTGCCCTGAAATGACAGTTTTTAGTCTGTTTTTGATGTGCTTTATCACATTGATTTGCAAGTATTGAACCTTTCTTGCTTCACAGAAAGAAATCCCACCTGTTCATGGGGATAATTTATTTAACATATTGATGGATTTATTTTGTTGAGGAATTTTGTATCTATGTTCATCAGAAATATTGGCCTGTGGTTCTTTTTTATGTGTTTCTTTTGGTATCAGAATAATGCTGGCTTCGGAATGAATATGGACGCTTTTTTTTTTTTTTTTTTAACTCTTATGTTTTTTAGGATACTTTGAAAATAAGTATTAAGTATTTAAACGTGTGGTAGAATTTACCTCTGAAGTGATTTGGCCCTGGACTGTTATTTTTTGAGCATTTTTAGGTTATTTATTCAATTTCATTGCTGGTAATCAGTCTATTCAAATTTTCTGTTTCTCTTTTATTTGGTTTTGGATGGTTCTCAGTTTCTAGGCAATTATCCAATTCTTCTAGGTTGTCTAATTTGGTATATAATTTTTAATAATGTCTTAAAATGTTTTGTATTTCTCTGATGGTTATTTCTCGTCTTTCAATTCTGATTTTGTTTGAGTTTTCTCTCTTGATGAGTATGGCTAAGATTTATCAATTTTGTTAATCTGTGATTTGGAGACTATTCTGTGTGCATTTGAAAAGAATGTATTTTATGCTCTAGAATGGTATGTTCTGTGTATATCTGTTAGATCCATCTGTTCGGATGTGTCATTCAGAGTCACTGTTCTGTTGATTTTTCTGTTTGGATGATCTCTCTATTGATGGAGGTGGGGTATTAAAGTCTCTGCTATTACATTACTGTTGATTACTTCCTTGTTTGTTATTATGTTTAATGGTGATGAGTTCCTTTAACTTCTGTCTGAGAAATCCTTTATCTCTCCAATTCTGAATAATAGCCTTGCTGGATAGAGTATCCTTATGGGTTTTTTTCTTTGAATATATCAAGCCACTCCTTGCTGCTGAAAACTCCACTGAAGCCTTAAGGAGTTTCCTTTATGTAACTGTTTTCTTTTCTCTTGATGCTTTTAAAATTCTCTTTTTATCATTTTTTTTTAAATATTTTCATTACTCTATGTCTTGGTGTGGACATCTTTGGGTTGCTTTTGTCTGGAGACCTCTGTGCTTCCTAGATCTAGATGTCTAGTTCCTTCCCCAGACTTAGGAAGTTTTTAGCTGTTATTTCTTCAAATAAATTTTCTGCTCCCATTTCTTTTTTCCTTCTGGGATCCTCATAATGCAAATGTTAATAAACTTGATAGTGTCCTGAGTTCCTTTAATCCATTTTCATTTTTTATGATCTGTTTCTTTCTCCTGTTCATCTTGATTGCTTTCTATTACACTGTCCTTGAGGTCGCTGATCCATTCTTCTGCATCCTCCAGCTATGATTTATTCCCTCTAGTATATTTTTAATTTCACTTATTGAGTTCTTCATATCTAAATTGTTTCTTTTATGTTTTGTATTTCTTTGTTGAGGGCCTCACTGATATCCTCCACTCTTTTCTCAAATACAGTGATCATCTTTATGATCACTACTTTCTCTATTCGGTATATTACTTATTCCTTCTCATTTTGTCTAATTCTTTGTTAGGAAAGTCATCTGCTCTTGCAAGTAATGCCCTAATAAACAAGAGGTTGTGTAATGCCCTGCAGTGCAGTGTTTCCTATTCACCAGAACCTGGCATTTCAGGGGTGTCTCTTATGTGTGTTGTGTATGCCCTGCTTTTGTGGCTGAGCCATGTTTTCCTTCAGGCTAGTCACCTTCAATGGCTCTCTCTGCCTGGGTGGGCAGGGTTTGATCCTTGTGTTGTTAGTAGGCTGGTCTGGGGCCACCTTGGGCTTGGATGGAGCCAGAGCAGTCTTTTGCCAGAGCTGTGTTAGCACCAAAGTCAAGAGTGCTTTCCCTGTGTGGTCATCTGAAGTTTCTGTTGGTGGGCTGGGTCTGCAGTTAGACCAGATGTCTGTCTCCAGTCCACTGCTAGGGCTGCTGTTGCACTGGTGTGTGCTGTAATTTTCCCTCTCCCAGGGGCAGGTGTCACTTTAGAGTGGTGCTGGCCCCTGTTGGGGCTACAGGCACAGTGCAAGGCTTGCAGCACTACTTTGGATGGGCTTCAGACAAGATCTACAAGGAGAACGGGGGAGCTGGGTGTGCTACACACAATGTGAGCAAGATTGACTACATTGGTCTGCTGTAGGGGAGGAGATGAAGCAGCCTGGGAAAACTCCTTCAGAGGACTGGAGGGAGTGGATCCACACAAATGTGTGGCTGGGGCATGCTTTAAAAAGCAAACTAAGTGGAGGTTGTAGTGTTGTGTTGGGTCCTGCAGCTGTCCCTGTATTCAGGATGGGGTGGGTACTGGGGAGGGAAGTGGTGCCCACCAGCTCTTTTGTTATTGAAGAAATCTCCCCAAGTTCCCTGCCTCTCCATCCCATGCTCTGAGATTATTAAATAAATCTCCTTCCTGTGTACCCGAGGTATTTTTCAAACTGCTGCTTCTGTGCTGTATCTCAGCTGGGCTGTTTGTTGTGCTGTCTCTTCAAGGGCAGGGACTCCGTTTTCTTTTTTTTTTTTTTTAAAGACTTTATTTATTTATTTGGCAGACAGAGATCACATATAGGCAGAAAGGCAGGAGAGAGAGAGGAGGAAGCAGGCTCCCTGCAGAGCAGAGAGCCCGATGTGGGGCTCGATCCCAGGACCCTGGGATCATGACCTGAGCCGAAAGCAGAGGTTTTAACCCACTGAGCCACCCAGGTGCCCCAGGGACTCCGTTTTCTATTCCCCTCCTACTTCTTAAGGTATTGAGGCTATTGATTTGTAAATCAATATTTATTTAAAAACAAAATAACATGTTGATTATTTATTTTAAAACAAAAAACAAAATAACACGGAGAAGCCAGGCCCCTCCGGTTTTCAAAGCCAAATGTTACAGGGATTTGTCTTGTCAGTGCAGCCCACCCACCTGGGGAGAGGTCTTCTTTCCCCTCTCTGCCCTCAAGGAGTCCCTCCCACCCAGGGTCATTCCTCCTCTCTGGTGCAATCTTTCAATAAGCATAAAACATGTTTATGAACAGATCCAAATTCATCCTTATTTTTTCTGTAATAAGACAAAAGTAAACAAACCTATGTTTAGCAATCAATATTTTCAGTATTTTATTTGGAAAAAAATTTGTATGTCCAAAGCTCTGTTACGAAGGTAGATTGATGCAGAGGTTTTGAGTTGACAACTCAGAAAAAATACAGTCTCTCCATTGGTGAAATGCTTTTCTGAAGTAGTGAGTAGTTCTCAATAGAGTTTCCTATTTAATCTACCCTTGAATTTGCTACTTCTTTCCTGGAAATTTTAATGTTTACTGAAATGATGCAAACATGACTTGATGCTTATATGTTATATATGTGTGTGTGCATGTGTGTATATATAAGTATATAAAGTATATATGTATTAACACACACATTTAGATACATGTGTATATATATATATAAAGAAGTGTGTATATGTATATATATGTATATATGCATATATATACACATATATTTAAAAGTGTGTATATGTATAAGTGTGAATACGTATATATATGTATATATGCACATATATATATACATAGTATTTAGAATTAGATTCAGTGTCCACCTATTTATAAGTCCATTTATTACCTCTTCCAGAGGTCATGTAGACTTCTGGGTTTTTTGTGCCTTGATGACTGTCCTAGTGATGTAGTTCCTGCTTGGGAAAACACATGCTGAAATTAACAGTTGAAAAAAATGCTTTCTGGGGCGCCTGGGTGGCTCAGTGGGTTAAGCCGCTGCCTTCGGTTCAGGTCATGATCTCAGGGTCCTGGGATCGAGTTCCGCATCGGGCTCTCTGCTCAGCCGGGAGCCTGCTTCCCTCTCTCTCTCTCTGCCTGCCTCTCCATCTACTTGTGATTTCTCTCTGTCAAATAAATAAATAAAATCTTAAAAAAAAAAAAAAAAGAAAAGAAAAAAAAAGAAAAAAATGCTTTCTGGAGTAAGCCTTTTGAGTTTTTGGTCTTGATTTGATAGTTATTAAAGTTCCTTTCCAGTGGTTTCTGGCTGTTTTATTTAAGCAACAGCTGTTAGGGATAAATTCTTTCTCTTATGCTATGTGAGTAGTTTTAGAAATTTAGTAGAGTTCGACAAAAATGTTCTGTGCTCTCAAGGATCTTACAGTAGTGTGTGGAATGCAAATATACACAAATAGTCAATAAAATGAGATTAAGTTCAGTGTGATGCTGTGGCACTGTGTCTTTTAAAGATTTTATTTGTTCGACAGAGAGTGACAAGGAGAGAGGGAACACAAACAGGGAGTGGAAGAGGGAGAAGCAGACCTACTGCCGAGCAAAGAGCCCGAAGTGGGGCTCCATCCCAGGACCCTGGGACCATGACCTGAGCTGAAGGCAGATGCCTAATGACTGAGCCACCCAGGCACCCCGCCACTCTGTCTTTTAGAGGAGGAGTGATTTCAGCCTTGCCTTGGAGAGTCTGGGAAGTTTTCTTGAACAAAGTATTGGGTGTGGTAGTGAAGCCACCAGGTGCTCCTCCTTAGTAATTAAAATTTCTTAAATACTTGGAAATGACATTTAGACATAGTAATTGCCCCCAGTCCTGTCATACTGTGTAGACTCAAGTGGCAAAATCAGGTCTTAATAAGTAAAACTATGTATTTCATTTATTAGCATTTCTATTTATTACTAACAGTTGCAGTTTGAGGATTTTTCTCCCTTAAGTCATTGGCTTTAATATTCAGGGACTTCACCTGTGACTCTAATACTTCTCTTACTGAGGGTCATCTGTGCAGAAATTCATTTATGGTAGATAATACCAAAATTACCTTGATTCAGTTATACTCAGAAATAGAGAAATTTTTCTTGCAAGTCTTTTTTTTCCTCTCATTCTCGCATGACTGGAATTCAAGTGCATAGCTAATAGATCAACCTACTGCTCATGTAGAATTGGACATTTTGTTTCTGGGTACTTATTTTGAGTAATCATTTTTAACTTCATCAGTATATTTGAAACCCTTTGGTGAAATTGAATTACTCAAGTTGTTAGGGATTAATCATATGCTGTTGTGTTTTGGCATGTGAGGTTATGTTTAAGAGGTATATAATTTTTAGACTCAGTATATTTAATCAGTATGATAATGGCTTAGTTTAAGAGAAGATTAAAATTTTTTTTTTCTTTTTTAATAGCCTTTTAGGTGTCCCCATTGCATATGACAACATCAAAGTAGTGGGTGAACTGGGAGATATTTATGATGATCAAGGACACATTCATCTTAACATAGAAGCAGATTTTGTTATTTTCTGTCCTGAACCGGGACAAAAGCTTATGGTATGTATGTATTTATATATATATATTCTTTTTTCCCCCTAAGCTTTCTTTGTATAGTTGTATAATAGTGTAATATGAAAAATTTTAAGAGACTTGGGAAGCGAATGGATTGGTGTTGTTCCTAAAAAATTTACCAGCAGTTCAACACTGGTAAGTTTTTAAAAACTCCATTCTTCTAAAACTCCTTGAATGTGCAGAGAGTGTGTCTCAGAATTTATTCTCTTCTTTGGATAGCACCAGAATGATCTTAAGCAGTGGAAAAAGAAAATGACAATGAAGTTTATTATTTCTTAAATATACACAAATAGTTTCTTTATAAAGGATTCAAATCAAAGAGGAGTTGAAAATTCAGAGTGTTGTGGGAGCAGGCAGGTAATGAAAGTGAATGAAGGATGAGGTCAGGGCACCTATAATGTGCCATGGCCCTGTGGGGTAGGTCTTTTAGTTTTTCAGGAGAAGCAGGAAATACATAGATTGATGTGAAGTTGACTGAACTATACCCCATTATGCTCTGCATTTGTCTTTCTCATCTACCAGCACTTCCCGTGTGTTTGCACTTTTACATACACATACATTTATTTTTTTAATGAAAAATGTTATAGGAATTGCTTAATCATTTAAGAACTATTAACTAACACTTTATTGCTACTAAAATACAGGTCAAATTTTACTGTCAGAATCTATAAGACATTTTTAATTTTAAGAAGTTGTTCATTATTAATTAAAGTGGTAGAGTATTGTGGGCCTGCCCAGCTGGGATCCTACACCAGCCTCCATAACAGTTATATGGCTATAGTATAGCTTTTCTTCTCTAATAAAATTGGCAGTAGATTTGTACTTAAAAATTCCCACATGTATCTGCTTTGTGTAAGTTACTGTAAATGTACACATGGAAATACTATACAGAAAGTGTGAAATTAAAAAATCAGTCCTTTTACTTTCCTACAATAAGTTCCAGTCTTTAAATAAATTTAGACAGTTCGTTTTTTTTTTTTTTTTTAATATCAGGAATAATTTACATACAACAAAATGCACAGATCAGAGTGTGCAGTTCAGTCATTTCTGTGAAGAGCATATATACCATTCTATTTTGGAAAGAGCCTCATGCCCTTTCCGGTTCAGTCCTCTCTCTTCTAGACACAATCATTGCTTTGAATGCATTTATTATAAAATTAGTTTTACTCATTCTTGAATTTCATGATAATGGAATTTTCATTACACAGTGTTTGAAAATCTGACCTCTTTTGCTCAACGTGTTTTTACATTTCATCCATGCTGTTTGGTGTATTGGTAGTTTATTTCTTTTTGTTATTCATAGTATTTGGTTATATGATTGTATCGTAATTTAATTGCCCATCTTTATTGATTGACATTTGGGTTGCTTCCAGTACGAAGCTATTATGAATAAAGCTGTGAATGTACATTTTCATTTCTCCTAAGTCAGAGGGTAGGTATTTTTTTACCTTTACGAAAAACAGGCTAATTTCCCATTTAGTACTACTAGTTGTTCTGCATTCTTGACAGCATTTGGTTTTGTCAGTCTTTTAATTTTACTTAGGGGCATATACTAGTTTCTCATTATGATTTTAATTTGCATTTCTTCTGTGAGCTCTTTTTCATGTGTTTCAGTAAGGGGCCTATTCAAGTAATTTGCCCATTTTTTTTTTAAGATTTTATTTATTTATTTGTCAGAGAGAGAGGGAGAGAGAGCGAGCGAGCACAGGCAGACAGAGAGGCAGGCAGAGGCAGAGGGAGAAGCAGGCTCCCCGCCGAGCAAGGAGCCGCATGCGGGACTCGATCTCAGGACCCCGGGATCATGACCTGAGCCGAAGACAGCTGCTTAACCAACTGCAGCTGCAGGTGTCCCAATTTGCCCATTTTTAATTGGGTTTTTGTATTATTGAGGTTTTGAGTAGTTCTGTTTATAGTCTTTCTACAAATCCTCTTCAGATAAATGTATTGTGAGTACTTTCCCCCAGTCTGAGACTTGTCTCTTAACTTGTAATGGTATCATTTCATAAACGGAAGTTTTTAATATTGATGAGGTCCAATTTGTCCTATTTTTATGGTTACTGCTTTCTGGATCCTATTTAAGAAACTTGCCTACTCTTAGATTGTGAAGATAATTTCTGTAAGCCTTGTAGAATTTTTTAGTTTTAGGTTTTCCATTTAGATCTATAACCCATCTTTAATTTTTGTGTGTAGTGTGAAGTAGGCCCTTGAAATCCATTTTCTTATTCATATGGTTATTTAGTTGTTCCAGAACTCTAAATTGAAGAGTTTACTTTTGTGTTATTTCTTAAATTGATAGACTTTATTCTTTTACAGCAGTTTTAGATTTACAGAAAAAGTGAGTTGAAAAAGAATACCTCTCTTCGCTCTCCCACTACAGCACACAGTTACTCCTATCACGGACATCTTACGTTAGTGGGAATACATTGGTTACGGTTAAGCTGATATCACTACATTAATTCTAGACTTTTAAAATAAATAGTTTTCTCTGTTGTACCTCCTAAAACCCATGGAATGTACAACACAATAACATGTGTCCCCTGTTCCTGTAATTTATTGAATAATTGGGCACTGCTCTAAAAATTCTGTGTATTTTATCTGTTTATCCCTCTCCCTCCTTCCATCCTCTTGAATCCTGGCAACTATTGATCTTCTTTACTGTCTCCATAGTTTACCTTCTCTGGAATTTCATATAGTGGGAATCCTATTGTATGTAGCCTTTTCAGCTTGCTGCCTCTGACTTAGCAGTATGCATTTCTTTTCATGGCTTGATAGGTTTGTTTTGTTTTGTTTTACTGTTGAATAAGTACTCCATTGCATAGCTGCAGTTTGTCCATACCATCCAGCATGTGCCATTGGGAACACCAGCCCTTGATAATGACAGCCAAAGAATTTTCTATGTTGCTAACATTAAACAAGGCTGTATACATGTTAGCGTCAAAGTTTAAAACAGATGATTTTAAAAAAGCATTTCAGATGTTCATTTATGTATGTTACATATGTTGATTCTTAGGGGAAGAAAACTAAGGCTTTTTAAAAAACTTTGAGCTTAAAATCATATAGCATGTATTTTAAAGCTTCTAAAAATGTTATTGTGATTCAAAGTAGCCCTGCTCAGGATCTACATAGGAAGGGTAAACTGTCTTCTGATACATTGCTGAAGTTAAGGAAGAAGCTAAATAAGGTTCTTTAAGCTTTGAAACTCAGACTGTTTATAGAAATATAATATGGCTCCCAGTTATAGAAAGCATATGCTTCCTGCTTTGAGGTCTTTTCACATTTAGGTTATATCAAAGAGTATTTTCTGCTTGGTTTCAGTATGGTTATAATCTATTCCCCAGGGAATCCTGAAGTGGGAGCTAAGGAGTTTGTTTTGTTTTGATTTTGCTTCTTTAGGGGTAGGAAGAATAGTTTTTTATTCAGTTAGTAAGTAATTGCATATCAACTGCCTAAGGTTGGGCTTTCTAAAAACTAGTATTCTAAAATGATTGTTTAGTATAACGTAAATTTTAAAAACTTTTCCTATATCAAATTACACCATATTTTGGATGTTTTCTCTTTGAAGATCAGTTTGAAGCTTAAGAAGTTTTCACTTATTTTTAAAGTCTTTGGATTTCTTGATTTTTATTTTTTTTCCTCTTTTCTTCCCAGGGTACGGTTAATAAAGTGTCCTCCAGCCACATTGGCTGTTTAGTACATGGGTGTTTCAATGCCTCCATCCCTAAACCTGAGCATATGCCTGCTGAACAGTGGCAGAACCTGGAGATAAATGTTGGTGATGAACTAGAATTTGAAGTATTTCGTTTGGACTCAGATGCTGCTGGAGTATTCTGCATTCGGGGAAAATTAAATATCACTAGGTCAGTTCCTAATCAGATTATTTTAATTTTGATACTTAGTCATTTCTGTTTAATTCTGAATAATATAGGCCCCTCATTTAAAATAAATTTTATTAGAATTTCCATGCTTCTAAACCATAAAATCAATGTAAATAGGAATCTTAAGTGCTGTGGCAAAGCACTGAATATTCCGAAGCTCTACACATCTAGCTAACTCTTCTGTATTTTACTAACTCGGTCTTACTATTTTCTAGTTTAATTTGTTAACCAAAAGCTTGATCATATTGCATAGCTCTTAGGCTTCTATTTTTACATAGCTGAAACAAAAAAAATTGATTGTCATTATGCCAGGTAGATAATTTAATTTTCTGGTATTGAAATTCTTGTAAGAACTATTGTCATCTTGAGAATGGAGTGAAGAAGAAAAAATAGCTTTGGGAGTATTGCTGGTGTTAATTTTTTTTTTTTTCCCTTGATTATTAAAAGTATGGGTTAATGTTTTAGAACTGTTGTCCAATAGAACTTTCTGTGATGATAGAAATGTGTGGTGTATTTGTGTAGTATCTTATATGTAGCTAATATTACTACATAGGACTCTGCAGTTCCAGAGGGCTACTGCATTGATCCTTGTTTTTATTTTAGTGTTAACTCATAACTTTGAAAGTAATATCGCTTCAAGCACTATTAAGAGAAAAAAATGAAATGAGGATTGATAGAGTAGATGAACTCCATTTATTTCATAGATAATGGAACTATATTTTATCACTGGTCAGATATGTGGCTCTTAAGCCACACATGGTAGGGTAAGGTTTATTGTAACCAATTTTTTCTAAACCAAACCTAAATTTAGAAGCTACTTTTGATAAAATTTGCCATTTCTGTGTATGAAAACAATCCGGAAGAAGTACTTTGGAAAAAATTGTAACCTTTCTCAGACATTTTAATGGGCTAAGGGATAACAGAATATTAGAAATTTATGCCATACTTTATCTTGTCCTGCTATCATTTAGAAAAAAAAAAACAGTATATTCTTGCTTTCATCTTACTCCTTTTGTTTATTGCTCTGTAAATTTTTTCAACTGTTAATTCAGTTTACAGACCAAGTGCTCTGGAGTTTCTGAAGAAATAACAGAAACTGGCCCTGAAGAAATTACTGAAAAACCTCTCAAGAAGAAAAAGAAAAAAAAGAAAGACCTAGAGTCATATGAAGTGGAAAGTGGTAATAGAGAGCTAGCAGATTATGCAGATGTCACAATGAACAAAGAGACAGACCTGCAGATTGATAATGACCTCTGGAAGGATGCACCAAAGAAGAAGAAGAAGAAAAAGCACCAGGAAGATCAGGACCAGGATCCTGTTTTCCAAGGCAGTGACTCCAGCGGTTACCAGAGTGACCATAAAAAGAAAAAAAAGAAAAGAAAACATAGTGAGGAAGCTGAATTTACCCCACTTTTGGAACACTCACCTAAAAAGAAAAGAGAAAAGTAATTTTCTTTAATGCATTTTAAATATTCAGCTTTTTAAAGATTTAGATAAAAGATGGATTAAATGTGGGAATAGTATGAAATGCTGGTATATTCCTGTAGTCTACAAAACAGGAAACATTTGATTAGGAGTTTTTGGTGCTTAAATTATTAATGTGATCATTACTGCGGGAAACACCAATATTATTAAACAGCCATTTTATTGTATACAAAATAAAAAGGTAAGAGTTATTCTTTCAAATCTTAACATTTTCCCAGTTTTTACATTTCAAATAAAATTTTTTCTATACTCTGAAGACTGGCAAAAGGACTTTGTAATATAGTGTTATTCATATCATTTAAGAATGAGTTGGAGCTTTTCTTTTTTTTCTTTTTAATGGGTTTGACCTTTAGTCGTGATTTTTAGATTGGGGGAGTGGGTGCAGGTCATGGCTACTACCGTGTTTCTGGGCTCAAGTTAGAATGGTTTGCCAAAGGAGTTCCTGAAGTCTCCAGAGCTCTTAAGAACCATGCCACTAATAACAGTTGACTATTCTTGCCTTCCAGATGGAGGGAGGTTGATAGAGAAGGCTGTTTCCTTATACTATTCTGCTTTTGCTGTGTTTGGAGCAGTAGAATCTGATTAAGACATGATAAATGCTATTGGTCCAAGTGGGAATTTCTCAACTACTTAAATGATTAAGAAAAAATTTCATTGAGAAAAGTGGACTTTTTTTTTTTTAACTACTAGAAAACAATGAGTAATGAAATGACAAGCTGTTTCAAGCTAATAATCAAAGCATGGCCACATTCATTGAATTAACAGTACCTGACCATATGGCTGTGTGTAACACATCTAAGGAAAGATGTAGTTCCTTCCATTATGGAGTGTCAGAGGAGATACAGATGCGCACACATACGTGAGTAAATACAGAGAATTAGTAATTCTGTTAAGTACTAACAAGACTGTCTATTCACTGTTAGCTGTGTTGATATCTCTAAGAGGATGGGTAGATGAAATGAACTTCACATGGCAACTATTCTGTTTTTTTTCTAGTATCTGATATTGCACTGGTTTCACATGGTTTAATTTTAATATTTAAATTCTGCTAGTAGTATATCTTGATCCAAATCTGTAATGATAGAATATAGAATTTGGGGAGTAGTATTCACATGTTTGTCCCCAAGTAAATTAGTAAGACCAAACAATGCAAAAACACAGACCAGTTTCTTTTCCTACAATTTAATGTGGGTATTGAGCCCTTAAAATATGGCTAATACAAATTAACATGTGCTATCAGTATAAAGTCCAAGATTCTGAAGATGTACAAATAATGTAAAATATCTCAATTTTGTATATTGGTGAAATTCTATTTTTGGTATATAGTATGTTAAATAAAATTTATATTCAGTTTTTTTTGTTGTTTTTGTCTTTTTGCAGGTAAAAGATTTAAAATGGAATGTGAGGCTCATTAGTATTTTTTTGAGGATTTCTGTATTTAGGTTCATCAGAGATAATGGCCTGTAGGCTTTTGGGGTTTTTTTTTATTGGTAGTATTTATATGTTTTTTGGTATCAGATTAATCCTCAACAAAACATTAGCAAACGATATCCAACAATACATACAATACGTTAAATATAGCAGTACGTTAAAATCATTCATCACAATCAAGGGATTTACTCCAGGGTTGCAGCTGTGGCTCAGTATTTGCAAATTCATCAGTCATGGGCTATATCACATTGAGAGAAAGGATAAAAACCACATGATCTCAGTAGATTCAGAAAAATCACTTTGCAAATACAACACCATTTGTAATAAAAAACTCAACAATACAGGTTTACACGCAACATACCTCACCATAATAAAGACTATATGAAAAAACACAAAGCTAATCTCATACTCAGTAGTGAAAGGCTGAATTTTTCCTCTGACATCAGGAACAAGACAAGGATGTCCACTTTCACCACTTATATTCTACATAGTACTGAATCGGGCCTCATGTTCTTACACCATACCAATACAGAAGACCAACTGAAGACAGAAAAGTGAGAACTAAGACAAAATTCCTGGAAGAAAACAGGCATTAATTTTTTGACATTAGCTCTAACACCATTTTTCTAGGGGTATCTTCTCAGGCAAGGAAACACATTAAGCAAGTGAGACTCCAGGGAAATGATGGCTTTTGCACAGCAAAGGAAGCCAACAAACAAAAAGGCAAGCTATTGCATAGGAGAAGGTTTTTGCAAACGATATATCCAATAAAGGGTTAACATCTACACTATATATAAAGTATTTACACATCTCAACACCAAAAGCAAACCCCAAATAATCTGATTTTAAAAATGGGTAGAGGACCTGAATAGACACTTTTTCCAAAGAAGACATACAGATGGTTGGCCAACAGACATGAGACATGAAAATATGGTCACCATCACTAATGATCAGGAATATGCAAATCAAAACCACAATGAGATTATCACTATACACAGGTCAGAGTGGTTAGAATCAAAAAGACAAGGAACAAGTGTTGATGAGGATGTGGCAAAAAGGGAAATTCTTGCACTGTTGGTGGGAATATAAACTAGTGAAGCCACTGTAGAAACTATATGGAAACTAATTTTTGGAGTGGTGGGGTGGGGGGGGACAGCAAAAGACTTCAGGGAAGACGGTGGAGTTAGGAAGATCCTGAACTCACCTCTTCCAAGGGACACACTGAGATAAGTCACATGAGTGAGCTCAGAAAATGACCAGCAGAACAGAGTTCCCACAATTCATGGTGGATAAGAGGCCACAGCTAAAAGGGTAGGAGGGGGGGTGGAGACATGATTGAGAATTAAACCCTCATTGAGACACAGGGGACCTGCACCAGGAAGACAAGTCCCCTTAACATTTGTCTTTGAAAACCAAAGGCGCTTAACTTTGTTAGTTTTGCAATCATCAGGGCATAACACTGAGTACTTAAAATTTACATACTTCGTTTCAGGAGAGCTGAGGGCCATAGGAAACTGATTCTCTATGGGCCCTTAAAGGCCCATAACCTGCCTGAGTTATAGCATGGAAGCAGCAATTTGAAAAGTGCCTAGGGTATACATGAATATTGACTAATACCTATTTATGCTAGAGGGGAAGGGACAGAAGAGTTCTCCAAGAACAAAATATTTGACAGGTACCATTTCCCTCCATCCACAGGCTGGATAAGTAGACACTTGGTAGAAAAAGCATACTCCATCTATCTTGCCTAAGACTTTATGCTCCACCCCCATGTTCTGCGTATCTGACCCATCCAACTCACAAATCGGCAGGTGTCTGCAATGTAGCTTCTGTCTCAACACACCCTGCAAGCAGCAGCAGGAACTGGCACCATTCCAAAGTGACTCCTACCTCAAGGAGAGGGAAATCTCTCTCTCTCTCTCTCTCTCACACACACACACACACACACACACACACTCACCTTCGTACCCACAGTCCTAGCAGACAGGCTGGGAGCAGGCATTGGGCCTGACTGAAGGCCCTGGCCTACCAGCAGAAGTCCCCTGGGACAAGGAAGTCAGAATGCTTTGCAGGTCCATGAGACTACAACTCTGGCAGACATGTGGGGGTAGGCATGGGTCTGACTGCTGACAGCATCCAACTATAGGACCATTGTGCCCCCTGCACTGGCCCCTTAACAGCACAGGGACCAAACCAGTGTACCCACAATAGGCTTAGTAGCCTATTGCAACTGAAAGCAAACGTGAGTCACTCACAACAGTAGGGCACAAACAACTCACATAGGAGACAGCTCTGAAGCACCTGGTCCTGCTGAACAGGGGGTTTGTACTATAGGGCACCCGAGGAACTTTTCTTCCAAAGGCTACTTCAAGAGCAGGAGAGGAGAGGTACCTGACTTCCCTAATACTTAGAAACAGACTGAATAAAGGAATAAACCAAATGAAAGACAAGCAGAAAACCACAGCAAAAGAGCTGAATGAAGCGGAGACAAGCAATACACCTGAGAGAATTTAAAGTAACGGTCCACAAAGCTACTCAATGGACTTGAGAGGAAGTGTGTAAGATCTCAGTGCAATGTTCAGCAAAGAGATAGAAAATATAAAAAATAAACATGAAGAACTCAATAACTGAAGTTAAAAATACACTAGAGGGAATTAGCAGACTGGAGGAAGCATAATGGATCAGTGATGTAGAAGAGAGAATAATGGAAATCAGCCAAGCTAAAGAGAAAAAGAGTAATAAAAACTGATTAAGGAATCTCAGCAACTTCATCAAGCATAACAATAGTTGCATTGTAGGGATCTCAGAAGGAGAATAGAGAGAGATATATAGGCAGTAAAATTTGAAGTAATAGCTGAAAACTTTCCTAACCTGGGAAAGGTAGCAGACATCCAGATCCAGGAGGCATGGAGAACCCCAACCAACCTAACCCAAGGAGATCTACACCAAAGCATATAGTAATTACAATAGCAGAAAGTACCGATAAAGAGAATTTTAAAGTTACAAGAGAAAAGTTACATACAAGCAAAACCCCATAAAGCTAATAGATAAGTTTTCAGCACAAAATCTACAGACCAGGAGTGCCATGATGCATTCAAAGTACTGAAAAGAAAAAATGCAACCAAGAACACACTACTCACCAAAGGTCTCTATTAGAATATATGTAGAAATGGTTCCCCAGACCAATGAAAGTTAAAGAGAATTCTTGGGGAGGCAAAGCCATAATCAGGAGTAAAATAATTATGAAATTAAAAAATATCACAGCTAAATCCAAATAAAAGTAGATTATTCTCTTAACAAAACTGGTATGGAGGTTAAAGCACATATGCAGGAAAATAAATTTTATCTACGTAAATCAGTCAAGAATTTCACAAAATAAGAGGATGTCAAGTATGGCATATACATAAAATGTGAGGAATGAGTAAAAAATGCAACCCATGAGAAAGGGTTTAAACTTAAGCATCAACTTAAAAGAGACTGCTATAAACCTAAGTTGTTTATGAACAACAACAAATTGAAAATCTGTAGTAAAAAGAAAGAAAAGGGAATCCAGGACAGGGTAAGATGGCAGCAGAGCAAGGCTCACCTCAACCCACAAATATCAGTAACTACAAAATCCTCCCCAATACCCCAGAAACGGACCTGAAGACTGACAACAAAATCCACAACTAAAGGGAGACAAGAGGCCATAACAAAGGAGGTAGCTACTACAGAGATGTGGCGTGGCAGATAAATGGATCCTGGCTGCTACAGTGGGGAGGGAAACCCTGTCACAGAAAAGGGAGAGACAGAATAACACGCAAGGGAGTGCAGGGGAAAACTAATCCCCACAGCAATTAGCTTGGAAAGCCTCTGATAGGGGCTGAATTTCTGGAGCTCCTGCAAGTAGTACAGTTTAAAGCTTTGGGTTCTAAAGTTCAGTACACGTGTTCCCATAGACCCTAAAAGTCGCTGCACTGCTCTTGGAGAAAAGACATGGCCCACAGCCCACACACATATATGTGGAAACAGTGATCTGAAGAGTGAGCCTGGGACACAGTGGGAGGTTTTTGATTCCAATACTGTGTGTACCTGACGGGCATTCACCTGAGGGCACCGCTACAATTAGTGACTCCCTGGACGCAAACCCGGAGCCTGATACTCACCCTGACCCATATCCTAAACTCAGCTTTCAGGAAAGCTCACCTCAGCACACACACAGGCCTCAGCGGGCCTACCACACCCCTAGGTTCTAACCCTAACCCTAAGCAGGGTATTCAGGCTTCTGCCTGCAGAGGCCTGTTACCAAAGCCTATAGATTGGGGACACCTGAGCCATAACAGAAGACTTTGCCTGCCACCCAGAAGGAAATGTGACACTTGGAATTCCAAGGACTCAGAGCAGGAGAAATCTGCTTATGCCCACCTGAGGCCACCCCTATATCTAGAGGATGTCTGGACATCCAGCAGATGCCATGACACTCACTCTGACCCATGCCCTCAACTCAGCCCCCTGGGGAGCTAAGCTCAGAGCCAGCAGATTGGGACAGCTGTGTCCTTAGGCTTCTCTCCCCGGAGGCCTGTCATCAAAGCCCTATAAATTGTGGGCACCTGAGCCATACCAGAAGACTCCACCAGCCAATCAGAACGAAATTGTGCCATTTGGATCTCTACAAAGGACTGAGAGCAAGACACCTGCCATGACTACTTGAACACCCACACATTCTGTGGCCCCATAGACAAAAACCTGGACACTGACCCACATGCTGAACCAAGCCCTTATCTCAGTTCCCCGGAGAGCTTGCCTTAATGCAAGGAGTTTGGGAATGCTGTGCCCCTAAAGAGATCACAAGTAGGCAGAGAGGCAGGCAGAAAGAGAGGGGGAAACAGGCTCCCTGCCAAGCAGAGAACATAAGGTGGGGCTCGATCCCAGGACCCTGAGATCATGACCTGAGCCAAAGGCAGAGGCTGTAACCCACTGAGCCACCCAGGCGTCCCATGTGCCCCTAAGTTCTAACACTAACCCTAGGTTGGGTTTTCAGGGTTCTGTCCCCAGACACCTGAAGCACAAGCCTTACAGACTAGGGACTAGGGACACCAGAGTCATAACAGAAGACTCCCAACTGCCACCAAGAAGGAAGCAATGCCAATTGGAACTTTGCAAAGGATTCAGAGCAGGAGAAATCAGCTACACCCACCAAAGGCAAACCCCATGCTCAGTGGCCCCAGGGACAGAAATGCCCAGCCTGACACATACCCTGACCTACGCCCTCAACTCAGCCCCCTTCACTCACTTCAGCACCTGCAGATTGGGCATGCCATGCTCCAAACCCTAACCCTAACCTTAGGTTGGGTTTTCAGGCTTCTGTCCCCAGAGCTCTGGCACCCAAGTGCTACAAATTGGAGACACATGAGTGATACCAGTGCATTCAGCCTGCCACCTAGAAAGAGACTATGCCATTTGGAAGTCCGCAAGCAATTTTAGCTGGGGAAAACTGTGATGCACACCTGAGGTGACTCCCATGTTCAGTGGACCTGGGGACACAAACCTGGAGATTTACACTAACTCTGACCCACACCCTCAACTCAGCCTCCCAAGGAGCTCGCATCAGTGCCCGCAGATTGGGCATGCCATATCCCTAGTCCCTAACACTAACCCTAAGTTGGGTATATAGGCTTCTGTGCCCAGGAGCCTGGTACCTAAGCCCTACAGTTTGGGTACACCTGAACCATACCAGAAGACATCACCCACAACCCACAAGGAAACCATGCCATTTAAGGCTCTGCAATAGATTCAGAGGAGGAGAAATCTGTTCTGCCTACCGGAGGGCACCCCCAAGTTTAGTGCCTCCCTAGACACAAACCTGAAGCTTGAACTCACGCTGACCCAAGTCCTCAACTTAGGGCCCTGGGAGCTCACCTCAGTGCCACCAGATCAGACCTGCCATGCCCCTAGGCCCTAACTGTAACCCTAAGTTGGGTATTCAGGCTTCCGTCCTAGTACCCCAGCCACACAGACTGGGGACACCTGAGCCATACCAGAGGACTCAGCCTGCCACTCAGAATGAAATCATGCCATTTGGATCTCAGGAAAGGATTGAGAGCAGGAGCCATCTGCAATGTCCCCTTGAAGTCAACCCCCATGTTCAGTAGATCCCTGGACAAAAACCTGGATCTTGACACATACACCGACCCATGCCCTCAACAGTCCCAGGGGGAGCTCACATCAGCTCCCCGAGTTCGGTAGGGAGAGAGAAAGAGGGAGGCAGGCAGAGAGATGGGGGGAAGCAGGCTCCCTGCCGAGCAGAGAACACAATGCGGGGCTTGATCTCGGGATCCTGAGATCATGACCTGAGCTGAAGGCAGAGGCTTTAACCCACTGAGTCACCCAGGTGCCCCATGTGCCCCTAAGCCCTAACCATGGGGTTTCTGGTTAGGGTTTCTGGCTTCTGTCCCTAGTACCTAAGCCCTACAGATTGGGGACACCAGAGCCAAACCAGAGAACTCTGACTGCCACCCAGAAGGAAACCATGCCACTTGGAACTCGACAAATGATTCATAACAGGAAAAATCTGCTATGCCCACCTAAGGCCACCCCCATGTTTGGAGTCCACAGGGAAAGAAACACCCTGTCTGACACACACCCTGACCCATACCCGCAACTCAGCCCCCAGGAGAGCTCACTTCAGTGTCCGCATATTGACCCTACCCCTAATCCTAGGTTGGGTTTATAGGCTTCTATCCCCAGAGCCCCGGCCCCCAAGTGCTATAGATAGGGGACCCATGAATTATACACCAGTGCATTCCACTGCCGTGCCACTATGACCTACCCCTACCTGTGGGTTGGGTATACAGGCTTCTGTGCTCAGAGGCTGGCACTCAAGACCTATAGACTGGTGACACCCGAGTGATACCAAAAGACTTTGCCTGCCACCCGCAAGGAAACTGTGCCATTGGGACCCTGCAATGGATTCAGAGCAGGAGAAATTTCGTATTCCCTCCCGAGGCCACCTCCATGTTTAGCGGTCCCCTGGACACAAACTCAGAGCTTGACACTCATCCTGACCCCCGTCCTCAACTCAGGTCCCAGGGGACCTTGCTTCAACGCCACCAGATTGGGCCTGCCATTCCCCTAGGCCCTAAATTCTAGGACTGGCATTCAGGTTTCTGTTTCCCCAAGCCCTATAGATTGGGGACACCTGCGCCATACCAGGGGACACTGTCTGCCACCTAGAATGAAACTGTGCCACTGGGATCTCCACAAATGAATGAGACCAGGAGAAATCTGTGACGCCCACCTGAGGCCACACCCCATTCAGCGGACCCCTGGACAAGAAACTGGAACCTGACACAGTGATTCATGCCCTCAGCTCACCTGCCCGGGGACTTGGCCTCCATGCCAGCAGTTCCGGAATGCCGTGCCCCTAAGCCCTAACCCTAACCCTAGGTTGGGGATTCAGGATTCTGTCCCCAGAGGCCTGGCACCCAAGCCCTACGGACGGGACACCAGAGCCATAGCAAAGGACTCTGACTGCCATCCAGAAGGAAACTGTGCCACTTGAAACTCTGGATGGGATTCAGAGCAGGAGAAATTTGCTATGCCCACCTGAGGCCACCCCCATGTTCAGTGGCTCCAGGGACACAAACCCCCAGTCTTACACCCACCCTGACCTATCCCCTTAACTCAGGCCCCAGGGGAGCTCACTTCAGCATCTGCAGATTGAACCTGCTGTGCCCCTCGGCCCTAACTGTAACCCTAGGTTGGATACTCAGGCTTCTGTCCCCACAGGCCTAGTACCCAAGCCCTATAGACTAGGGACACCGGAGACATACAAAAGACCTTTCCCGTTGGAACTCTGCAATAGATTCAGAGCAATAGAGATCGGCTATGCCCCCATGTTTAGTGGCACCCTGGACACAAACCCAGACCTTGATACTCACCCTTGACCTACCCCTTCAACTCAGGTTCCAGGAGAGCTCGCCTCAGCCCACAGATTGGGCCTGCCATGTACCTAAGCCCTAATCATAACCCTAGGTTGGGTTTTCAGGCTTCTCTCCCCAAAGCCCCAGCACCCAAGTGCTACCGATTGGGGACCCATGAGCTATACCAGTGCATTCAGCCTGCCACCCAGAAAGAAACCGTGCCATTTGGAAATACACAAATGATTCATAACAGGAGAAATATACTATGCCCACCTAAGGCCACCCTCACGTTCAGAGGTCCCAGGGAGAGAACTACACACTCTGACCCACGCCCTCAATGCAGCCCCCAGGATAACTGCCTTCAGTGTCTGCAGATCGGGCATGCCATGCTCTTAAACCCTAACCCTAACCCTAGCTTGGGTTTACCGGCTTCTGTCCCCAGAGCCCCAGCACCCAAGTGCCACAGACCGGGGACCCTTAAGGTATACCAGTGCATTCTACCTGCCACCCAGAAAGAAACCATGCCATTTGGAAGTCTGCTAACGATTCCTAACAGGAGATAACTGCGATGCCCACCTGAGACCACTCCCATGTTCAGTGGCCTCCGGGACACAAATCCGCAGCCTGACACAGCCTGACCTTGCCCTCAGCCTCCTGGGGAGCTCTCTTCAGCGTCCACAGATTGGGCCTGCCATGCTCCTAAACCTAAGCCAGGGTTGGGCTTATAGGCTTCTCTCCCCCGGAGCCTCAGCATCCAAGTGCCACAGACTGGGGACACCTGAGTCATACCAGAAAACTTCACCTGCCACTCACATGGAAACCATGCCATTTGGAGCTCTGCAATAGATTGAGAGCAGTAGAAATCTATGGCCACCTGAGGCCACCCCCATGTTTAGCGGCCCCCTGGACAGAAACCTGGAACTTGACACTCACTGTGACCCATGTCCTCAACTCGGGCCCCAGGGGCGCTCACCTCAGCACCCACAGATTGGGTCTGGAGTGCCACTAAGTCCTTACCCTATCCCAAGGTTGGGTTTTCAGGCTTCTATCCCCAGAGCCCTGGCCCCAAGCGCTACAGATTGGGAATCCTTGAGCTATACCAGTGCATTCTGCCTACCACCCAGAAAGAAACCGTGCCATTTGGAAGTCCGCAAATGATTCATAACAGGAAAAACCGTGGTGCCCAACTGAGGCCACTACCATTTTCAGTGGCCCCAGGTGTCGCCCTTGACCCGCAAGGATGACAAGAAGCCTAGTATGGTGTTAATGCTTCATTCCCGTTTATTTCGTCAACTTCCTTAGCTTATATGCAGTAGGGGCATATAATGGGGAGAGCCAAGCAATGGGGAGAGCCAATCAGAGTCCTGTTACTATGCTGATTAAATTTGAAACAGCCAATGACTATGTCCTCCTTCAGGCGGGCTTCACCAGAAAGTTCGTTGTTTACTTGCAGCGTATTTTGCTGGCAGTGAGCCAAGCACCATCTTGTAATGGCGGGGACTTTCCCTGCTGGAGGCGGTCCCCGACATCTCCCCCTTTTTTGTTTTATGGCAGAGATCGTGTCTGTCTTAGGTCGTCAGTAGCAGAAAACATCCTTACCCGTCATCAGACACAAGATATCGATGATCTCTGTCCTGTCTTAGGTTGGTATGTTTCTCTACTGATCTGACCCATCTTTGATTACTGATCTAGCATGCTTAGTCATATCTGGGGAGATGTCCCAGCCTCTATTGACATAAGGGTTTGTACTATAGCTCGGCTCTGCTCTCGCTGCTGTGTTCTCCATTGGCGAACTTTTCTGAATAGAAGCAGAATGCCAATAAGAAGGAGGACAAGAAGACCAATTGTACCAGCCCATTGTTTGGTGAACTGGAACATATTGCTGAATGTTTGAAATAGCTCTGGGAGGGAAGCTGGTTGCACACGCATACTATTTCGTCAGACCAAGCACCCTGCAAATACTGGGAGAGCTGTTGGGAGGAATTGCTAATCTGACTAAGGTTAGAGAATTTTATAGGGGTAACAGAGCGCAGAAAAAGGAACAATAGAACCAACACTCAGTAATTAGTTAAAGGTAAAGGATAGGGCCAAGCCTTCAGAATAGCCCATAATTCACGTGTCGCCGTCGGGGTAATTAGGAATATCAGAGTCCCCCATGACAGTAGGAGGATCACAGCTTCCTCTGTCCTCATCCTCTTTCTCAGGGGCCTTCTGGACCAATCTCTCTGGAATCCAAATTGGCACTTCTTTGTCCTGTGGGAAAACACAAATGGAACCTCTGCTCCAGATTAATACAGGATCCGGGCCTTTCCATTGTCCCATAAGGATATCCTTCCAAAGAACTAAGGGCTTAGGGGAAGAATCCATACGGGCTGAATGTCTTTCAGCTGCTGCTTGACCGCTTTTATCCTAGCAGTTTTCGTTTTTAACGGTGTGCCATTGGCCTTTAGAAGGTCCTTTAGGGAACCCTCTAACCTCGACTTTGACAGTCCAGATCCCATAATTAGAATCCCAACCTAATGGCTGTTCCGCGTATACTCACCGCTAAATCCCAGCTCTAAGGCCGCCCTGCTTCTTATTGCAGACTCGCTAAATCCCGGCTCTAAGGCCGCCTCGCTTCTTATTGCGGACTTGTACAAGTTTCCCACCACCTTTGTCGTGGTTTTACCCCACTTACCTGCGGACTTCTCCCTTGCAAGGTTTTTCTATTTTTCTTAATATTTCCTGGGTTTCGGCACCATTTGTCGCCCTCAACCCGCAAGGACAACAAGAAGCCTGGTATGGTGTTAATGCTTCATTCCCGTTTATTTCATCAACTTCCTTAGCTTATATGCAGCAGGGTGATCAATAAGGGGCCAAGCAATGGGGAGAGCCAATCAGAGTCCTGTTACTATGCTGATTAAATTTGAAACAGCCAATGACTATGTCCTCCTTTAGGCGGGCTTCACCAGAAAGTTCGTTGTTTACTTGCAGCGTATTTTGCTGGCAGTGAGCCAAGTGCCATCTTGTAATGGCGGGGACTTTCCCTGCCGGAGGCGGTCCCTGACACCAGGGACACAAACTGGGAGCCTGAAACCCACCCTGACCCTCAACTCAGCCCCCCTGGGCAGCTCATCTCATCCTGGCAGATTGGGCCTGTTGTGCCCCTAAGACCCTATCCTCAACACTAGGTTGGGTTTTCAGGATTCTGTCCCCAGGGGCCTGGCACCAAAGTCCTACAGATTTGGGATACCTGAGCTATACCAGAGGATTCAGCCTCCCACTCCAAAGGAAACTGTACCATTTGCAAGTCCAGAAAGGATTCAGAGCCAAGAAATCTGCAAAGCCCACCTGAGGCCACCCCCATGTTCAGTGGCCCCTGGACCCAAACCCAGAGACTGACACTCACCCTGACCCACGTCCTCAAGTCTGCCCCGCTTCCCCATGGATCTCACCCCAGCAACAAAAGATTGGGCTTCCCATGACCCTAAGCCCTGACTTTAATCCTAGGCTGGGTTTTCAGGCTTTTGTATCCAGAGGCTTGGCCCCCAAGTTTTACAGATTGTGGACACCTGAGCCACACCAGAGGACTCCCCCTGCCACCCAGAAGGAAACTGTGCCATTTGGAAGTCCACAACTGATTCAGAGCACCGCAAATCTGCCCCCCTGAAGAAATCCGCAAGTTAAGCAGCCCCCTGGACACAAACCCAGATCCTGACCCTCTGACCCTCAACTCTGCCCCCAGGGCAGCTCACCTCAGTGACAGCAGATTGGGTGTGTCATGTCCCTAGGTCCTAACTCTAACCCTAGGCTGGGTTTTCAGACTTCTGTCCCCAGAGGCTTGGTACCCAAGTTCTATAGATTGTGGACACCTGAGACACACCAGAGGACTCCGCCTGCCCCCCAGATGGAAACGATGCCACTTGGAACTCTGCAAAGGACGTAGAATATTTGAAATCACCCATGCCCACCTGATGCCACCCCTATGTTCATGGAGAGAATCTTCTAGGGAAAAAGGGACTGGCCAGTGCCATTTTCCTTTCCCACCACTTAGCAGCAGCATAGGCCACTTGGGGCTTGTTCCATCCCTTGCTACCAAACGTGGTTACACCAAGTCATAGTCTCCCATTCTTTAGTGAAACTGGCCTTCTTAGTCATACATGCCTCAGTCCCAGTTGGGTGGTTGGGGGGTGGTCCCTTGCCCCACCAGAGGATGAATGTAAATCTCTGCCAACACCACATTTCCCAGCTGTGAGTTCTGCAGGGCCTTGGATCTGGTGGCAGTGGTTAGAGGTCTTATTTCAGACAAAGACCAGAGCATACCTAGTTACAACATGCCAAATTAGGCCAGGGACCAAACACAACCCACAAGAAGGCAGCACAGCCTCTGCAGAGGACAGGCTTAAGGGATAAGCCAGCAAAGACAAAACAGCAGAGCACATGCCACAGATATTTGAGACAATGCCAGAAGCACCAGGCCCAAGAGAACAGGAGTCCCTGCATAGCAGAACACTATAGGACCTCTTCTTCATAAGGCAATGTACCTTCAAGAACAGGAGACATAGTTGACTTTCCTAACACAAACAGACATAGAGACTTGGACAAAATGTTGAGATAGAGAAATTTGTCCCAAATTAAAGAATAGGACAAGGCCACAGCCAGAGACCCAAGTGAAACACAGGTAAATAATATGCATGAGGGTGTACTTCAGCAAGGATCATAAGGATACTCACTGGACTGGAGGAAGGAATGTAAGACATCAGGGAAACCCTTGGCAAAAAGATAAAAAATGAACCAATCAGAAACAAAGAGCAATAAAGGAGACCAGAAACATGCTTGATGCAATAAACAGCAAGATCAAAGAGGCAGATAAATGAATTAATGGCCTAGAAGATAGTAATACAAAGTAATTAAGCTGAGCAAAAGAGAGAAAAGAAAGACTAAATGAGAATAGACTTAGGGAACTCAGTGACCCCATCGAACATAGTCACATCTGCATTATAGGAGGCCCAGAAGAAGAGAGAAATTTTTTTGAAGAGATAATACCTGAAAACTGCTATAACAGGGGAAGAGATGCAGAAGGCACAGAGAACCACCAGCAAAATCAACAAAAGGAGACCTATACCAACCCATAATTAAAATAACAAAATCAAATGATAAAAAATTTTTAATCCCCCATAAGGCTTTCAGCAGATTTTTTTTTTTTAGCAGAAGTTTCAATCCAGAAAGGACCGACAGGATATATTCAAAGGGCTGAAAGCAAAAAAATTTGCAGCCAAGAATACTCTCTAGCCAGCAGGGTTATCATTCAGAATAGGAGAGACAGACTTGTCCAGACAAACAAAAACTAAAGGAGTTCATGACCACTAAACCAGCCCTGCAAGAAATAATAAAGAGTACTGTGAGTGGAAAGTAAAGTCCAAAAGTGATAGTATGAAGGTAGGAAACACAAGAGCAGTAAAAATGAGTATTTCTTTAATCAGTAAAGGAGCTCACAAAATAAAAGGATATAAAATAGAGCATATACCTAAAATGTGGGGAGGGGAGGAGTAAAGAATGAGTTTAAACTTAAATGCCCATTAACTTAATATAGACTGTTCTGTCATACAAATGGATGCCAAAAGAAAGCCAGGTTTTTGAAAAGATAAAATTAGTTACACTGTAGCCAGACTCCAAGAAAAAGGAGGACTCAAATTCAGAAATGAAGGACAAGAAATAATAACTGACAGCAAAGAAATACAAAGGATTGCAATGGATTATTATGAAAAATTATATGCCAACAAACTGGATAACCTAGAAGAAATGGGTACATTCTTAGAAATATCTAAAAAACTATGAGAGATAGAAAATGTAAACTGACTGATTACCTCTGAATGGAATTGGATCAGTGATCTAAAAACTCCCAAAAAACCAAAGTGTAGGACCAGATGGCTTCTCAGGTGAAATGTACCAAACAGATAATACCTATTCTCAAACTCTACCAAAAAATAAAGGAGTAAGGAAAGCATCCAAATTCATTCTATGAAGTCAACAATACCTTGATACCAAAACTGGATAAAGACACCTCACAACAAATACAGGCTATTATCTTTGATAAACATAAATGCTAAAGTACTCAACAAAATATTATCAAACCAAATCCAACAGTACATTTACCAAAAAAAAAAAAAAAAAGAATCATTCACCACAATCAAGAGGGATTTATTTGAGAAATGCAAATCGGTTAATGTGTAAGTCACATTATGAAGAGAAAGGATAAAAACCATTATGATCAGAGAGCCTGGGTGGCTCAGTCGTTAAGCGTCTGCTGTTGACTCAGGTCATGATCCCACGCTCGGCAGGAAGCCTGCTTCTCCCTCTCCCGCTCCCCCTACTTGTGTTCCCTCTCTCACTGTATATCTCTCTCTGTCAAATAAACAAGAGAAATCCTAGAAAAAAGAGAACCATTATGATCATCTCAAGAGATACAGAAAAATCATTTGACAAATACCACATCTATTCATAAAAACTCTCAACAATGTAGGTATAGGGAGAACTAAGTGTAATAAAGGTCACATACGAAAACCCTACAGCTAACATCACATACAATGGTGAAAAACTGATAGCTTTTCCTCTAAGATCAGGAACAAGGCAAGAAGGTCCACTTTCACCACTTCTATACAACACAGTACTGCAAGTTCTAGCCATAGCTTCAGGTAAGAAGAAGAAAACATATCCAGATTGGTAAGGAAGAAGTAAAACTTTGACTACTTGCAAGTCACATGATACTTTATATAGAAAACAGTATAAATACTCCAACAAAAAGCTACCAGAATTGATAAATGAATTCAGCAAACTCACAGGATGTAAAATTAATACACAGAAATCATCTGCAGATCTATACACCAATAATGAAGTAGCATCATGAGAAATTAAGAAAATTCCATTTATAGTTGCACCAAAAATAATCTAATATCTAGAAATAAACTTAACCAAGGAGGCAAAAGAGCTTACTTCAAAAACTAAAATTTTGCTAAAAGAAATGGAAATGACACAAGATTTTCCATGCTCATGGACTGATTGGAAGAACCAACATTGTTAGAATGTCCATACTACCCAAAGTAATCTACAAATTGCACTCCCTACCAAAACACCAACATTTTTCCATAGTTAGAAAAAAATAATCCTAAACTTTCTTATCACACAACAGAAGACTCTGTATAGCCAAAGAAATCCCAGGAAAGAACTTGGAGTTCTCAAAATTCCATATTTCAAGATACACAAAGCTGTACTAATCACAACAGTATAATACTGGCATAAAAATAGATATATATACACCAACGGAGCAGAGCAGGGAGCCCAGAAGTAACCTCATGCTTACAATAATATTCTATGTTAAAGGAGACCAGAGTGTACAATGGGGGAAAAACCAGTTTCTTCAACAAATGGTGCTGGGAAAACTGGAGAACTACATACAAAAGAATGAAACCAGACCACTTTCCTACACCATACACAAGAATTAACTCAAGATGGATTAAAGACCTAAATATAAGAGCTAAAACCAGAAACTCCTGGAAGAAAACATAATCATTAATTTTTGACATTGACCGTAGCAATATTTTTCTACGGATGTCTCCTCAAGCAAGGGAAACAAAAGCAAAATTAAACTAGTGGGACTACATGAGAATGAAAGGCTTTTGTACAGCAAAGGAAGCCAACAAAACAAAAAGGCAAGCTACTGCATGGGAAAAGATATTTGCAAATGATATATCTAATAAAGGGTAATATCCAAAATATAGAAAGAACTTCCACAACTCAATACAAAGAAAACCCACCCAATAATCTGGTTTAAAAATGAACAGAGGAAGATGGTGGAGTAGCAGGGGGAAGCAGGTAACCCTGAGCTTGCCTCATTCCTCTAATACAGTTAGATCAACATCTATTTGAACGACTGGGAATACAATGTGGCTTAAGAAAACAATCTGCACAGCTGGAGGGAGAGAATGTGGCAGATGGGAGGTTTGGAGCCATGAACTGGGGCAGAGAAAAGCTGCAGAACAAAGTTAGGGAGAGGGAGAGAGAAAGAGAGAGTGGCAAAAAGAGCAGTGGGCAGGGGTTGCACAATCAGCCGAGGTGAGGAGATCTCTGGGCAGCACTAGGAGAAACTGCTCTCCTGCCTGGAGTATATTTGGAAGAGCATATTTTGCCTCTCTACGGACAAAAGGCCAGCTGGGAGCCACTGAGCAGCACTCAAGGGCAGGGACAGAGGTGGGCGCAGAGGGCAGATAACCTTGTAGCTATTTGCTGTGAGCCACAATAGATTTAAACCACCACCTGCACACAAAGCAGCTGCTTTTCTCAGACAGAACTGAGCAGAGGGGAGAGACACGGGCAGACTGTAGATAACCTGGTTGCTGCTTTTCACGGTCTTCATTAATTGACTCCAGCCTCTGTGCGACTGCTTTTCTGGGACAGAAAGTAGTTGCATGCAGAGCAGATAACCTGGTTCCAGGTTTTTACTGCGCATCGCGGTAAGTTCTAGCCTCCGTGTGCATACCGTGTGGCAGCTTTGGGGGGACAAGACGGTGGTGGGCGTACTGTGAGTCTCTCCTTCAGGGGAGAGGAGTGGGTCTGCATCTTGTCAGGCCCTTTAAAACTCGGAGTTTTGAATCGCAGCCACTGGCCAGAGATAAAATATAGGAGATCTGTGGCTCTTGGCAGGCCAGAAGCCCAGGCACAGACACGTTAAGGGTAGGAAAGTGATGAAAGCCCAGGACACAAGAGATTGTTAGCTTTTCCGTGAGGGCTTCCTGAACAGGCGTCCTGGCATTGCCCTCCCTGGAAGAGAGCACAGGTGATATTGTCTTCCTCCTCCACCAGCCCTCCACATCCTGCCCTCCAGCACAGCTGGATTTCAGAAACACAATGCCTCCGTTTGAGGCCGCAGTCCCTTATACTAAAGCCCATCCCCCTGTGCCTGGCAGGGGCATCTTTATAAGGGCAAGTCAGCCTGTGAGCCAGCCCAGCAGGCCTCTCCTTCAGAAGACCAATACAGGCCCCCTGCATGTAACAAGTTTACCGGTTAAACAATGCTGCAAAATGTCAGCTTCTGGGAGAAAGGAGACCAGGTTTACTTTTTTTATTTTTTAATTGAAAAAAATTTTTTAGTATTTTATATATATATATATTTTCTTCATCTTTTTTTGGTATCAGGCTTTTAATTTTTTGTCCATGTATTGATTTGTTTGTTTCCTTCTCTTATTTTTCATATCAGGCTTTTTTTCTTCTCTCCTCCTCCTTCTTTACTTTTTTCCTTCTTTCTTGTTCTTTGGAATTAGGCTTATAGCTTTTTATTTGCCTATTTGTTTGCATTTTTGTTCCTTTTCCTTTTTTCTTGTGTTGGATCAGGCTTACCTCTACAGACAAAACAAAATAGACCTAGTTAAAGGTCCAAGGACTCCCCACGATAAGCAAGGAGGAACTAACTCTGTACAGGATGGACCCATAGGAAAGAGCAGCAAAACCTGAGGGCAGAGGGTTCTAGCATAGACCAGAAACACTTAAGTTTTGTTGTTGTTTTCTTTTTCTTCCTTCCTTTTCTAGACAAAATGGCAAGGAGGAAAAGTCACCCGAAAAAAACAGGAGGTAGTACTCATAGCCAGGGACTTAATCAAAATGGATATAAGGAAGATGCTTAACTAGAATTTAAAACAACAGTAATAAAGATATTAGCTGGGCTTGAAAAAAGCATAGAAGACACTAGTGAATCTCTTACTATAGAGACAAAAAGAACTAAAAACCTCATCAGGCTGGAATTAAAGATGCTATAATCAAGATGCAGTCTTAAATGGAGGCCATAAAAATAAGGATGAATGAAGAAGAGTGAGTCATTGATACATAAGAGAAAATTATGGAAAATACCGAAGCTGAAAATAATAGGGAAAGAAAACTATTAGATCATGAAGGTAGACTTAAGGGGCTCTCTGATTCCATAAAGAGAAATAATATCTGTATTACAGGAATCCCAGAAGAGGGGGCGGCAAAAAGTTTATTTGAATAAATTATAGATGAGAACTTCCTTAATCTGGGAAAGGAAAGAGGCACTCAAGTCCAAGAGGCACAGAGAACTCCCCTCAAAAATCAACAAAAATAGGTCAATACCATGACATATTATAGTGTAACCTGCAAATTACAAAAATTAAGAGAAAGTCGTGAGAGCAGCTTGGGACAAGAGGTCCTTAACAAAGGTAGGCTAGCAGCAGAACTATTCACAGAGATCTGGCAGGCCAGAAAGGACTGGCATGATATATTCAACATGCTAAATGGGAAAACTATGCAGCCAGGAATACTTTATCCACCAAGGCTGTCATTCAGAATAGCAAGAGAGATAAAGAGTTTCCAAGACAAACAAAAAATAAAGGAATTCATGAACACTAAGCCAGCTCTGCAAGAAATATTAAAGGGGAGATCAAAAGTAACTAATACCAGAAAGGAACAGAGACAATCTACAAAAATAGTGATTTTACAGGTAACACAGTGGCACTAAATTCGTATCTTTCAATAATTACTCTGAATGTAAATGGATTCAATGCTTAAATCAAAAGACAAAGGGTATCAGAATGGATAAAAAACAAACAAACCTGAATCTCTTCAGGTTACAAGAGATTCACTTAGATCCAAAGATACCTCCAGCCTTAAAGTGAGGGGAGAACCACTTATCATGCTAATAATGGACTTTGAAAGAAAGCTACATAGCCATCCTTATATCAAACAAACTAGATTTTAAATGAAAGACTGTGATTAAAGATGAAGAAGGACATTATAGCATAATAACATGGTCTATCCAATAAGACCTAAAAAACTAAATACTTATGCTCCTAACTTGTGAGCAGCCCAATATATAAATCAATAACAAGAGTAAAGAAACTCAGGGCTAATAATAAAATAACAGTAGGGGACTTTAACCCCCAACTCACAGCAATGGATACATCATCTAAGTAGATTAACAAGGAAAGAGGGCTTTGAATTACACACTTTACTAGATGGACTTAACAAACATATTGAGAACATTTCATCCTAATGTAGTAGAATACACATACTTTTTGGGTGCACATGGAACATTCTCCAGAATAGATAATATACTAGGTCACAAAACAGAACTCAAACAATACAAGGCTGAGATCATATCTTGCATATTTTCAGACCACAATGTTATGAAACTTGAAGTCAACCATAAGAAAAAAATTGGAATGACCACAAATACATGGAGGTAAAAGAGTATTCTACTAAAGAATAAATGGATCAACCAGGAAATTAAAGAAGAATTTTAAAAATACATGGAAACAAAGGAAAATGAAAATATGACAGTTCAAAATCTTTGGGTTACAGCAAAGGTGGTCCTAAGAGAGAAGTATTTTGCAATACAGGCCTTCATCAAGAAGCAAGTCTCAAATACACAACCTAAACTTATACCTAAAGAAGCTGGGAAAAGAACAGCAAATAAAGCCTAGAGGCTTTATATATCCAGCAGGAGAAGGGAAGTAATAAAGATCACATCACAAATCAATGATATAGAAATTTTAAAAAACAGATCAATGAAAGTAGGTGTTAGTTCTTTGAAAGAATTAGCAAGATTGATAAACCCCTAGCCAGACTTATCAAAAAGAAAAGATAAAGGACCCAAATAAATAGGATCATGGATGAAAGAGGAGAGATCACAACCAAAACTGTAGAAATATATACAATTATAAGACCATATTATGAGTAATTATATGCCAACAAATTAGGTAATCTAGAAGAAATGGATAAATTCCTAGAAACATGTAAAGTACCAAAACTGAAATAAAAATAGAAAATCTGAACAGACCCATAATCTGCAAATAAATTGAGTCATTAATCAAAAATCTCCCACCAAACAGAAATCTAGGGCCAAACGGCTTCTCAGGGGGAATTCTACCAAACATCTGAAGAAGAATTAACACCTGTTGTTCCAAACTGTTCCAAAAAATAAAAATGGAAGGAAAACCTACAAACTCATTCTATAAACCCAGCATTACCTTGGTCCTAAAATGAGACAAAGACCCCACTAAAAGGGAGAATTACAGACCAGTATCTCTGATAAACATGGACACAAAAATCCTCGACAAGATACTAGCTGATAGGATCCAACAGTACATGGAAAGGTTTATTTACCATGACCAATTGGGATGTATTCCTGGGCTGCAGGGCTGGTTCAACATCACAAACCCATCAACTTGATACATCATACTAATAAAAGAAAGTAAGAACTGTATGATTTTCTCAATAGATGCAGAAGAAGCATCTGACAAAATACAGCATGCTGTCTTGATAAAAACTCTCCACAATGTAGGGATAAAGGGAACACACCTCAACATCATAAAAGCTATATATGAAAGACTCACAGCAAATATCATCTTCAACGCGGAAGAGCAAGTATCAACCCCAATGGAGAGTTCCCCTCCCCCAACGTCAGGAGCACAGCAGGAATGTTCACTATCACAACTGTTATTCAACGTAGTACTAGAAGTCCCAGCATTAGCAACCAAACAACAGAAATAAAAGGTAACAAATTCACCAAAGAAGAAATCAAACTTCACTCTTCACAGACATGATATTCTATGTATAATACCTGAAAGACTCCACCCAGAAATTGCTAGAACTGATACAGGAACTCATCAAAGTTGCAGGATATAAAATCAATGCACAGAGGTCTGTTGCATTTCTATTCACTAACAATGAAGCAGTAGAAAGGGAAATTAAGGTGCTGATCTCATTTACAATTGTACCCAAGAGCATAAAATACCAAGGAACAAATCTAACCAAAGAGGGAAAGGATGTCTACTCAGAAAACTATAGAATACTCATGAAAGAAATTGAGGAAGACACTAAGAAATGTAAAAATGTCCCATGCTCATGGATCGGAAGGACAAAAATTGTGAAAATATCTATGATACCTAGAGCAATCTACACAGCAGTCCCTATTAAAATACCATCAACTTTTTTTTCATAGAACTAGAACAATAATCCTAAACTTTGTATTGAACCATAAAAGACCCCAAATAGTGATAGAAATGTTGAAAAAGAAGACCAAAGCTGGTGGCATCACAATTCCAGACTTCAAGCTCTATTAAAAAGCTATAATCACCAACACAATATGGCACTGGCACAAAAACAGACACACAGATCAATGGAACACAGAGAACTCATAAATGGACCCTCAACTCTGGTCAACTAATCTTTGACAAAGCAGAGAATAATATCCAATGGAAAAAAGACAGTTTCTTCAAATGGTGTTGGAAAAACTGGACTGCCACACAAAGAAGAATGAAACTGGACCACTTTCTTACACCAGACAAAAAAATAAACTCAAAATGGATGAAAGACTTAAATGTGAGACAGGAATCCATCAAAATCCTAGAGGAGGACATAGGCAGCAACCTCTGACCCCAGCCACAGCAACTTCTCGCTAGATAGGCCTTCAAGAGCAAGGGAAACAAAAGCAAAAATGAACCAGTGGCATTACAATAAGATAAAACAAACAAATAAAAACAACTTCTGCACAGTGAAGGAAACATTCAAAAAAACAAAAAGGCAATCTACAGAATGGAAACAGGTATTTGCAAATAACATATTAGGTAAAGGGCTTGTATCCAAAATCTATAAAGAACTTACCAGATTCAACACCCCCCCAAAAACCCCAAATAATCCAGTCAAGAAATGGACAGAAGACACAAATAGACATTTCTCCAAAGGAGACATACAAATGGCCAACAGACACATGAAAAAATGTTCCACATCACTCGGCATCACAGAAATACCAATCAAAACCACAATGAGATACCACCTCACACAAGTCAGAATGGCTAAAATTAACAAATCAAGAAATAGCAGATGTTGGTGAGGACAGGGAGAATGGGAACCCTCTTAACGCTGTTGGTGGGAATGCAAGGTGGTAGAGCCACTCCGGAAAACAGTATGGCGTTTCCTCAAAAAGTTAAAAATAGAGCTACCCTATGACCCAGCGATTGCAAAACTAGGTATTTACCCAAAGGATACACAAACTGGGGATTCAAAGGGGCATATGTATCCCATTGTTTATAACAGCAATAGTCAAAATATGGAAAGAGCCCAGATGTCCATCAACAGATGACTGGATAAAGTGGTGTGTGTGTGTGTGTGTGTGTGTGTGTGTGTGTGTGTGTGTGTGCATAAAATGGAATGTGTGTATTTATAATGGTATATTACTCAGTCATCCAAAAGAATGAACTCTAGCCATTTACAAAAATGTGGATGCAATCTAGAGGGTATTATTCTAAGCAAAGTAAGTCAGTCAGAGAAAGACAAATATATGATTTCACTCATATGTGGAATTTAAGAAACAGAACAGATGAACAAAGGAAAGGGAAGGGAAGGAAAAGAGAAAATAAGATAAAAACAGCCAGGCAAATCTTAAGAGGATCTTAACTATATGGAACAAACTGAAGGTTGCTGGAGGGGAGGGTGAGGTGATTGGGTTAATTGGGTGATGGGCATTAAGGAGGGCACTTGATGTAATGAGCACTGGGTATTATATGCAAGTGATGAATCACTAAATTCTACCCCTGAAACTGCTAATACACTACTTGTTAACTAAATTGAATTTAAATTTTAAAAAATGGGCAGAGGACATAAAGAAACATTTTTCCAAAGAAGATATAAAGATGGCTGGGCAAGAGGCACATGAAAAGATGCTCAACATCACTAGTCTTCAGGGTAGTGTAAATCCAAACCACAATGAGGTATCATGCTGGTCATAATGGTTATAGTCAAAAACAGAAGAAACAAATGTTGGTGAGGATGTGGAGAAAAAAAGAACCCTGGTGCACCGCTGTGGGAATGCAAACTAGCTCAGCCACTGTGGAAACAGTATGGAAATTTCAAAAATTAAAAATAGAATTATCATATAATCCAGTAATTCTATTACTATGTTATTTAACCAAAGAAAACACTAATTTGAAAAGATATATGCACCCCCGTGTTTACTGCAGTATTATTTACAGTAGCTAAGATACAGAAACAACCCAAGTATCCACTGATAGATGAATAGATAAAGAAGTAGTATGTACATGCAACAGATTATTACTCACCCATAAAAAAACAATGAAATCTTGCCATTTCCAACAACAGGGTTGGACCTAGAGGGTGTGATGCTAAGTGAAAGAAGAAATAAGACAGTAAGAAAAATGCCATATGATTTTGATCACATGTGGAATTTATCAAATAAAATGACAAACAGGGGAAAAAAAAAAGACTCTTCAATACAGGGAACATACTGGTGGTTGTCAGAGAGGAGCTAGTTGAGAGGATGGGTAAAATAGATAAAGGGGATTAAGAATACACCTAGCATGATGAGCACTGAGTAATGTATAGAATTGTGAAAGCAATACATTCTAGTATAACACTGTATGTTAATCATACTTCAATTTAAAAAATCCTAACGATACCAAAACTTCACCAGACATTGAGGAAAATAAAACATTGGCGAAAGATTTAAAATACAAAATAATTGTATATGCTAACCTTCAGTGAGACCAGATGTGCCAAAATTTTGTGTATTTTTTTAAAAGAATTTACTTCTTTGTCAGAAAGTGAGTGTGTGAGTGAGTGAGCCGAAGCAGGGGGAGTGGCAGGGAAGAGGGAGAAGCAGGTTCTCCCCACTGAGCAGGGAGCCTAATGTGGAGACTTGATCCCAGGACCCCAGGATCAAGACCTGAGCTGAAGGCAGACATGTACCTGACGGAGCCACCCTCAAGTGCCCTAGTATTGTGTATGATATTTGCCTTCTTAAATTATTACTAGTTTTATTTACCAGGTTTGCCAATTTGTTTGGTCTTCACTAAGTTCTGTATTTTGGTCTACTTTGTTGTCTTAAATGTCTTAAGACTCTTAGTTCCTTAATTTCAAGCTTTCTCATGTCTTAATGGAAGCATCTGAATCTAAAATCTTATGATTTTTACTCTTACTTGTATCCAAGAAGATGCCTATGTACTATTCTTACTGTTCTTAACATCTAGATATTTCTGAGCTACTTGATCTAACATTTATTTAGAAGGGTATTGTTAAAATTTATAAGTCTCTGTTGTTGATGATGTTTACTGCTAGCTTTTAAAAAAGTTTTAGCTTTTTTTTTTGCATTGTGGTTTTCAAAGGTAAGCTAAGCTGTGATTTCTACTTTCGGAAATTGAGATTTTCTTTGAATCCCAGTTCATGATTAGTTATTAAAAATATTCTTTAGGCACTTGCAAGGAAAATTTATCTTTTTAAAAGTAATACAAATCACTTTAAAAATAGTTTTAATATACAGTCCAGCAAGAACAAAATTGAAATATAATGGAGAACTCTGAATGGGATCGGACTTTTTTTTTTGGCATTTCCTTTGGGTAATTCATGGAAAATGTAATAAACATTGGACTCAGTATGTCACTGCCTCTCCCCACTAAAAACAAAGATGTTCAACTATTTAGTCTAAACTGTTTTCTCTTTCAAACCTCTGACCTGGCAGCAGTAAATAACTTCAGGTTATTGTTTTGTCTTCCTTCACATAAATATTTAGTACATTGGGTTATCTTAAAGTCCAGATCCCTTCTGTCTGACATTAGGCTGATAAACCTGTTTCTACTTGCTAATTACATGATTTTGGTCCTTGTCTTGAATTTGAAAGTTTTTAGTAAGGCAAATATTTAGTTGTAAATATTGGAAGATGTAAAATTGGAGTAATTAAGAATAGAAGCTGAATCACCAAATAGAAGTTTGAAAATAAGATTTCAACAGCAAACAAGCTGCAGTCTGTGTAGTTGTAGTTAAGCAGTTCCACATTCATTGGACATAAATAGAAAGTGCTCTGGTACATAATGACCAGGGGAAAACCAGGACAAATCAAATACATTGCCAAGTCTTGTTTTAGTAAACAGTTGAAAATATAAGGTAGTAGATCAATGAAAAAGGACCATGATATAGAATTTAAAATTACAGTGTGTTAGTAAATAAAATGACCTAGAGATTTATGAGATTATGAACAAGATAGGAAAGAAATCTAAACACAGCGTGTCTAATACATGAAAGAAATTTTGCATCCTACCATATTTTGTTACAGTCTAATATCTTTCTAATTTGGGTGCCTATAGAACAGATAACCAGTTAAAGAAGATTCTTATAGGCATCAAAAAACATACTTTGTGTAATTATTTGCTCTCATTCATATGAATACTGAAAGAATACTAGTCCTCAGTGCTCAGTGTTCTCCAACATTGGTACCAAATTTTTTATTCACTGCTTTTAACTTTCACATTTTAAATGACAGGGGTTGGGCGCCTGGGTGGCTCAGTGGGTTAAGCCGCTGCCTTCGGCTCAGGTCATGATCTCAGGGTCCTGAGATCGAGTCCCGCATCGGGCTCTCTGCTCGGCAGGGAGCCTGCTTCCCTTCCTCTCTCTCTACCTGCCTCTCCATCTACTTGTGATTTCTCTCTGTCAAATAAATAAATAAAATCTTTAAAAAAAAAAAAAAAATAAATGACAGGGGTTAACTCAATGCAGGTAGAATAAAGCAAACTTGACAGTGAATTTAACTGATTCTTATCAATTTGTTACTTTGAACAATTTTGTTAACCTCTCTAGTGTGTGTTCTTTTAACTGTTTTAACTTTTCAGTTGGGAACTAGATGATCTAAAGGTTTCCTTCAGTTACAAAATCCTGAATGTCATGCATACTGCTGTCTATCACAAATAGTATATTACATATTTGGAATCTCATTCATTTACTTGCATCTATTAAGAACTGTGAAGAATGAGTGGGGGAGGAGCAAGATGGCAGAAGAATAGGAGACCTAAATATCATCAGGTCCCAAGAGTTCAACTAAGTAGTTACCAAAGCATTCTGAACACCTACAAACTCAACAGGAGATAGAAGAGAAGATGATCAGCAATTCTAGAAACAGAAAATCTATGACTTTCTGGAAAGTAGGACATGTGGAGAAATGAACCTGAGGTGATAAACAGGAAGAGAGACTGTGAGGGGAAGGGCCAGCTCCCAGCAAGTGGTAGAAGAACAGAGCACAAAATCGGAACTTTTAGAAGTCTACTCCAACTGAGGGATGTTGCTCCAGAGGCTAAGTGCAGGGTGGGGGTGGGGGAGCCCTCATGGGGACAGTGTGGTCTCAGGACCTGCAGGGTCACAAAAAGACTGGGGGTGCCTGAGTGTGGCAGAGTTCCCAGGTATCAGAGTGGGAAAGCTGGCTGCAGAGACAGAGCCAAGGAGTGGGCTCCCAGCTAGGGGTTACCTTAAAACATGATCCAAGGCACAGTTGGGCTGCTGCTCTTTGAGAAGGAACCCCATAAGTGGCAGATACAGGGAGACCCCATCCTTCCTCCTCCCAGAGAAGTGACATGGGATCACTCTGCAGGAATCAGCTGGGTTTGGAGACTCCAAAAGGGGCCATGAACCAGAGATCACAGGCTGGATGAGCATGGAGTGTGGCCAGAGATCATGGAGACTGAAGTGACTGACTGCTTTCCACTGAGGAGGGGGGCCCTGAGCTCTCGACTCCTACAGGGCCAGATATTGGGATGCCACCATTTTTACTCTCATCCTCCAAAGCTGTATGAAAAGCACTCAGGGAACAAAAGCTCCTGAGACCAAAACTGAGCAGATTACTTAGTCTGGCCCCTCCAATGGTGATGCAATTCTGCCTTGGGCAAAGACATTTGAGAATCATGGCAACAGGACCCTACCCCAGATCAGCAAGAACATCCAGCCAAGACCAAGTTCACTGATCAATGAGAACTGCAGAAATCCAGAGCTAGGGGAAAGAAACACATAGAAATCATGGCTTTTCTACCATGATTCCTTAGTCTTTCAAAGTTAAATTTTTTAATTTCTTTACTTTTCTATTTAAAAAAAAATTCATCTTTCCTATTTTAACATTTTTTAAAGATTTTATTTATTTGAGAAAGCATGAGAGGAGAGGTCAGAGGGAGAAGCAGATTCCCTGTGGAGCTGGGAGCCCGATATGGGATTTGATCCCAGGACTCCTGGTTTCATGACATAAGCAGAAGGCTGTTGCTTAACCAACTGAGCCACCCAGGCACCGCTATTTTAACATTTTTAGCTATTTTATCTCATCAAAGCCTTTAATTTTTTTTTAAGTTTTCATTGTTATAGTCATATTCTATCCATTCCTTGTATTTAGCCCTTTTTTTATATACATATAGGTTTTTCATTCTTTAAAATTTGGGAATACAGTATCTTCTAATCAAAATATACCCTAAATCTAGCACATGGCTTTGTTCCAGTCTTAGTCTGATCACATTTTTTCCTTTTTCAACAAACTTTTTATCTTATCAATTCCTTTTTTAGACTCTTTTTAAGTTTTCATCTTTATAGTAATATTTCATCCCTTCATCGTGTTTACCCTTATTTTTTTATATGTAAGTTTTTCTTTCTTTAAAATTTTGGGAGGTAGATTCTTCTAACAGACCAAAATATACCCCAAATCAAGTGTGTGGCTCTGTTCTATTCACCAATCTAATATGTATATGTGTGTATACACACACACACACACACACACACACACACACACACACATATATATATCTATATATATATATATGTAAGTATGTATTTTTTTTCTTTTTTCCCCCCTTTCTTCTTCCCCCAGTTTTGGGTCTCTTCTGATTTGGTTAGTGGATATTTTTCTGGGGTTGTTGTTACCTTTTTAGTATTTTTGTTTTCTCATTCATCTATTCTTATCTGGATAAAATGACAAGGTGGAAAAACTCACACACACAAAAAAAAAGAGGCAGTACCAATGGCTAGGGACCTAATCAAAATGGACATTAGTAATATGTCAGAACTAGAGTTCAGAATGACGATTATCAACATGCTAGTTGGGCTTGAAAAAAACATGGAAGATAACAGAGAATCCCTTTCTGGAGAAATAAAATCCCTTCCTGGGAAATAAAAACTAAAATCTAACCAAGCTGAAATAAAAAAAGCTATTAGTGAGGTACAATAAAAAATGGAGGCTCTCACTGCTAGGATAAATGAGGCAGAAGAGAGAATTAGTAATATAGAACACCAAATGATGGAGAATAAGGAAGTTGGGAAAAAGAGAGAAAAACAACTACCACAAGAGGAGAATTTGAGAGATAAGTGATACCATAAAATGAAACAATATTAGGATAATTGGGCTCCCAGAAGAAGAAGAAGAAAGAGAGAGGGGCAGAAAGTATAATGGAGCAAATTACAGCAAAGAATTTCCCTAATTTGGTGACTGGAACAAGCATCCAAATCCAGGAGGCACAGAAAATCCCCACCTCAAAAACCAATAGAAATAGGTCGACACCCCATCATCAAACTGTAAACTTTATAAGTCTCAGTGACAAAGAGAATAACTTGAAAGCAGCTTGGGACAAGAAGTGTATAACATACGATGGTAGAAATAGTAGATTGGCAGCAGACCTATCCACAGAGACCTAGCAGGCCAGAAAGGACTAGCATGATGTATTCACAGCACTAAATGAGAAAAATATGCAGCCCAGAATACTATTCCAGCTAGGCTCTCATTAAAACAGGAGAGATAAATAGCTTCCAAGACAAACAAAAACTAAAAGAATTTGCAAGCACCAAACCAGCCATACCAAAATATTGAAAGGGGTCCTCTAAGCAAAGAGAGAGCCTAAAAGTAACAGACTTGAAAGGAACAGAGACAATATGCAGTAGTAGTCAGCTTACAGGCAATACAATGACACTAAATTCATATCTTTCAATAGTTACTCTGAATGTAAATGGGCTAAATGCCACAATCAAAAGACACAGTGATCAGAATGGATTTAAAATAAAGAGAGAGAAAAAAACCAAGACCCATTGATATGCTGTCTACAACAAACTCATTTTAGACCCAAAGACACCTCCAGACACCTCATTTAAAGTGAGGGGGTGCAAAACATTTAACCATACTAATGGAAATAAAAAAAACCTGGGGTGGCAATCCTTATATCAGATAAATTAGATTTTAAGCCAAAGCTATACTAAGAGAGGAAGGACACTATATCCTATTTAAAGGGTCTGTCCAAGAAGATCTAACAATTTTAAATATATATGTTCCAATTATGGGAGCAGCCAATTATATAAAACAATTAATAACAAAATCAAAGAAACACATCAACAATAATACAATAATATCTCCCTCACTGAAATGGGCAGATCACTATAGCAATGGATCAACAAGGAAATAAAGGCCTTAAATGACACACAGGACCAGATGTATATCATAGATACATTCAGAACATTCCATCTCAAAACAACAGAAAACACATTCTAGTGTACATGGAACATTCTCCAGAATAGATCACATCATGGACCACAAATCAGGTCTCACCCAGCACCAAAAGACTGGGATCATTCCCTGCATATTTTCAGACCACAATGCTTTGAAAGTAGAAGTCAACCACAAGAGGAAAGTTGGAAAGAACTCAAATACACGGAGGCTAAAGAGCATCCTACTAAAGAATGAATGGGTCATCAAGGAAATTAAAGAATAATTTTAAAAACTCATGGAAACAAATGAAAATGAAAGCACAACTGTTCAAAATTCTTGGGACACAGCAAAGGCGGTCCTGAAAGTATATAGCAGTACAAGCTTTTCTCAAGACACAAGAACGGTCTCAAGTACACAATCTAAATCTACACCTAAAGGAGCTAGAGAAAGTGCAGCAAAGAAATCCTAAACCCAGCAGGAAAAGAGAAATAATAAATATCAAAGCAGAAATCAATGAAACAGAAACCAAAAGAACAGTAGAACAAATCAACGAAACTAGGAGATGGTTCTTTGAAAGAATTAATAAGATTGATAAACCCTTGGCCAGACTTATCAAAAAGAAAAGACAAAGGTACCATATTAATTAAATCATGAATGAAATAGGAGAGATCACAACCAACACCAAAGAAATACAAACAATTATAAGAACATATTATGAGCAACTATATGCCAATTTGACAATCTAGAAGAAATGGATACATTCCTAGAGGCATATAAACTACCAAAACTGAACCAGGAAGAAATAGAAAACCTGAACAGATCCATAATTAGCAAGGAGAATGAAGCAGTCAACAAAATATCCCAAAAAACCAGAGCCCAGGGCCAGACAGCTTCCCAGGGGAATTCATCATTTAAATTCATCATTTAAAGATGAATTAAGGGGTGCCTGGGTGGCTCAGTGGGTTAAATCCTCTGCCTTCGGCTCAGGTCATGATCCCAGGGTCCTGGGATTGAGTCCCGCATCAGGATTTCTGCTCAGCGGGGAAGCCTGCTTCCCTTCCTCTTTCTCTGCCTGCCTCTCTGCCTACTTGTGATCTCTGTCTATCAAGTAAATAAATAAAATATTTTAAAAAAAATAAAGAGGAATTAATACAAATTCTCCTGAAACTGTTCCAAAAAATAGAAATGGAAGGAAAACTTCCAAACTCGTTTTATGAGAATGGCATTACCTTGATTCCAAAACCAGACAAAGACCCATCAAAAAGGGGAATTACAGACCAATATCCTTGATGAACATGGATGCAAAAATTCTCACCAAAATGCTAGCCAATAGGATCCAACAGTACATTAAAAGGATTATTCACCATGACCCATATGCAGGATTTATTCCTGGACTGCAAGGTTGGTTCAACATCTGCAAATCAATAAGTGTGATACAATACATTAATAAAAGAAAGAACAATAACCATATGATACTCTCGATAGATGCTGAAAAAGCATTTGACAAAGTACAGCATCCTTTCTTGATCAAAACTCTTCACAGTGTAGGCATAGAGGATACATACCACAATATCATCAAAGCCAACTATGAAAAACCCACAGCAAATATCATTTTCAATGGGGAAAAACTGAGAGCTTTTCCCCTAGGTCGGGAACACATCAGGGCTGTCTACTATCACCACTGCTAATCAGCATGATACTAGAAATTCTAGCCTCAGCAATCAGACAACAAAAAGAACAATTAGACGAACAAAAAGAAATAAACGGCATCCAAATTGGCAAAGAAGAAGTCAAACTTCCAATTTTTGGAGATGACACGATACTTTATGAGGAAAACCCAGAAGACTCCACTCCAAAACTGCTAGAACTCATACAGGAATTCATTAAAATAGCAGGATATAAAATCAGTGCATAGAAATCAGTTGCATTTCTATACACCAACAGCAAGACAGAAGAAAGGGAAATTGAGGAGTCATTCCCATTTACAATTGCACCCAAAACCATAAGATACTGAGGAATAAACCTAACAAAAGAGGAAAGGAATCTGTACTCAGAAAACTATGAAGTAGTCATGAAAGAAAGTGAGGAAGACACAAATGGGAAAACATTCCATGCTTATGGATTGGAAGAACAAATATTGTGAAATGTCTATTCTACCTAAAGCAATCTATACATTTAATGCAATCCTTATCAAAATACTACCAGTTTTTTTCAAAGAAATGGAACAAATAATCCTAAAATTTATATGGAACCAGAAAAGACCGCAAATAGCCAGAGGAATGTTGAAAAAGAAAACCAAAGCTGGTGGCATCACAATTCCAGACTTCAAGCTCTATTACAAAGCTGTCATCATCAAGACAGTATGGTACTGGCACAAAAACAGACACATGGATCAATGGAACAGAAAAGAGAGCCCAGAAATGGACCCTCAACTCTATGGGCAACAAATCTTCAACAAAGCAGGAAAGAATGTCCAATGGAAAAAAAAAAAAAAAACAGATTCCTCAACAAATAGTGTTGGGAACACTGAATAGTGACAGGCAGAAGAATGAAATGACCATTTCCTTCCACCACACACACACAAAAATGGATGAAAGACCTTAATGTGAGATAGCAATCCAATAAAATCCTTGAGGAGAACACAGGCAGGAACCTCTTCAACCTCAGCTGCGGCAACTTCTTCCTAGAAACATCACTAAAGGTAAGGGAAGCAAGGGCAAAAAATGAACTCTTGGGACTTCATCAAGATCACAGGCTTTTGCACAACAAAGGAAACATGAACAAAACCAAAAGACAACTGACAAAATGGGAGAAGTTATTTGCAAATGATATATCAGATAAAGGGCTAGTATCCAAAATCTAACTCAATACTTATCCAACTCAATACCCAAAGAACAAATAATCCAATTAAGAAACGGGCAGAAGGCATGAACAGACGTTTCTGCAAAGATGACATCCAGATGGCTAACAGACACATGCAAAAGTGCTCAACATCACTTGGCGTCAGGGAAATATAAATCAAAAGCAAGGTGAGATATCACCTCACCAGTCAGAATGGCTAAAATTAACAAGTCAGGAAACAACAGATGTTGGTGAGGATGCAAAAAAGGGGAACCCTCCTACACTGTTGGTGGGAATGCAAGCTGTGCAGCTACTCTGGAAAACAGTATGGAGGTTCCTCAGAAAGTTGAAAATAGAGCTACCCTACGACCCAGCAATTGCACTACTGGGTATTTACCCTAAAGATACAAATGTAGTGATCCGAAAGGGCACTTGCACTTGCTGTTTATAACAGCAATGTCCACAATAGCCAAAGTATGGAAAGAGCCAAGATGTTCATCAACAGATGAATGGATAAAGAAGATGTGGTATATATATATACAATGGAATACTATGCAGCCATCAAAAGAAATAAAATCTTACCATTTGCAACAATGTGGATGGAACTAGAGGGTGTTATGCTAAGGGAAATAAGTCAATTGTAGAAAGACAATTATCATATGATCTCTCTGATATGAGGAATTTGAGAGGCAGGGCCAGGGGTTGTGGTGGGTAGGGAAGGAGGGAGGGGAGGGAAGGGAGGGTAAAAAATGACACAAGATGGGATCGGGAGGGAGACAAACCATAAGAGACTCTAAATCTCAGGAAGCAAACTGAGGGCTGCTGGGCGGCAGGGGGGTAGGGATAGGGTGGCTGGGTTATGGACATTGGGGAGGATAGGTGCTATAGTGAGTGATGTGCATTGTGGAAGACTGATGATTCACAGACCTGTACCCTTGAAGCAAATAATACATTATATATTAATAAAAAAATTGTAAAGAATAACATTTCAACCTACTTGCAAGCTAATGAGTTAGTCTCTCACAGTTTCATGGAATGCTTGTGTAACATGAGACTCCTGGGTGAGGAACACAGCACTGTAATTATTCATAGCACACCAGGCAGCTTGAGCTTCTTGCTGTGTCAGTTCCTTTTCCCGCGCAAGTGTCCTGAGGATAATGCTGTGGGTCCCAGGTAGATAGTGTGCATGAAGAGCGCTGGCAGTACAGCTAAGAAACCCTACACTTAGGGAGTCTATTCATTTATAATGGCTGTAAGCAAACTGCCTAACGTTTGCTCCAGAGGAAGATGTTATCATTATTACACAACAAAGAAAACCAACATGCCCTCCATTATGGAGGAAGACATGATTTTTATTTTCTATGACGTTAGCTATATAAACATCTTTGAAAAGTTTGGCTGAAGCAAAAGCTCTAAATGCCTCTTATTCACAAGATGTGCAAAAATGAAAGAGACTTGCGGAAAACTGTCTCATCAAATCACCTCGTCTCAAAAGATAAGGTCAATTTATAATCTCTATATAATTTATACATATACTATAGGTCACTGCAGATTGATATAATATATGCAATGTATACTAATATGATCATATTAGAGAATCCATTATCTCAACTTCAATATTAAACTTAACTAACACTTTTTAGTTTATGGATTTATCTTTAGAAAACTTATCTTCAAGTTGTTTTCTATTTATTTCATTTGTCTTATTTTAAAACTAAAGGTCAAATAAAGCACTAACGTCTTGGTGCATCACATGCACATATGCATACATTAATATGTATATAAACTCATACATATGAGTGCATATCTACTAAGTTTTCCGTGTAATATTCCTTTTAGAAACCACCTCTCCTCTATTCCATGGATTAACATGTGGTTATGAAATCATGGGACCCAATATGGGACCCAATATTCCCCACTTCAGGAATTATGATTTCTAAAATAACTAAGTGATTAGTTATTTTGATTAATGTTAATTATGCTAATTATGTTTTAAGAAAATTAAGTTAATTACGATTCAGCGAATGGCAGGGGGAGCTTTGGAGTACCAATTTTTATACTGTACTAGAGAAGCTTGTGTTCTTACTTAAAGATCATTAAACCTCCTTGGGAATAAGCCTCACAGACCTCCCAAACAACGGAGCTTAATTAGCTAACTGCCCTAGCTGCGGCACTCTGAAATCTCTAACTACGTCTCCATCAAGGCCATACTCTCTACTGCTGGCATGCTGTGTTGGTATGCAGCATGAATGTAAAGCAGACTCATGCCTGGGCAACACAGTTGTTCTCTAACAACCAGCTTTGACTTGAGGACTCCCTGATGGCCCTTCTATGAACATTCTTTAGATTACATAGCAACCTAGAACACTTCTACTTAACTTTCCTTCCACGTCAGACTTACAGTGTGGTCTTATAGCTTACCCTGTCTTCCCCAGTTCCCTCCCAATTCTCTCTCAGGCACTTTCCCTAACAAAATTCTTGCATATTCAATTGTGCTTAGGTGCCCTGGAAGATCTAATACAGATCACTAACTGTGATCAAAGGTGATAGTAACTATTTTTACTGTCATATGGAATGAGCCTATCATCAGGAAAATAGACAGGACAATAGAGCCACAGAGATGGAGAGAACTGATAACAATCCGAATTCTTAAAATCAGTCAAGCTGAAGCCAGAACCATCTTCTTGAACAACTGTAGCCTAGGAACCAAGAAATCCTCCCTCTCCTCTTCCAGGAGAGCAGCAACATTGCCTATCTCCTTCCAATTTACAAAAACACAGTCGATCCAGATTGCCTCTAAATCCTAAGTACTTAGTACATTGCTGGTCACATAGTAGGCAGTAAATACAAATTTGTTGAATGAATGAATAAATTACACACTTAATTCTTCTCCTTATAACCTCTAACTACTTTAAGGCTAGATTACAGAATTATAAAAGACAACCATAGAGCCAAGGCTACTCTTTCAGTCCAGAAGACCCAATGGGCAGAATCTTTGTTCTGCTCTTTAATGCACGCAAAAGGTCTGAATAAATCTACCCTTAGGAGAGAAAAGTACTTAAGCCTACCTTAATATGATGTAATTCAGTCTTTACTCCCTGTACAGTTCAATGCCATTAACAACATTTTTTCTTTTACTTTGTTTTTCAGAGCCACGTTGTCTTGTCCCATCAAATTAACATTTTCCATTTCTTCCAAATTGTCAAATTTATTGCCGTAGAGTTGTTCATAGTATGTTCTTATAATAGTTTGTATTTCTTTGGTGTTAGTTGTGATCTCTCCTCTTTCATTCATGATTTTATTTATTTGGGTCCTTTCTCTTTTCTTTTTGATAAGTCGGGCCAGGGGTTTATCAATTGTATTAATTCTTTCAAAGAACCAGCTCCTAGTTTCATTGATTTGTTCTATTGTTTTTTTTGGTTTCTATTTCATTGATTTCTGCTCTGATCTTTATGATTTCTCTTCTCCTGCTGGGCTTAGGGTTTCTTTCTTGTTCTTTCTCCAGCTCCTTTAAGTGTAGGGTTAGGTTGTGTACCTGAGACCTTTCTTGTTTCTTGAGAAAGGCTTGTACCGCTATATATTTTCCTCTCAGGACTGCCTTTGTTGTGTCCCACAGATTTTGAACCGTTGTATTTTCATTATCATTTGTTTCCATGATTTTTTTCAATTCTTCTTTAATTTCCCGGTTGACCCATTCATTCTTTAGAAGGATGCTGTTTAGTCTCCATGTATTTGGGTTCTTTTCAAACTTCCTTTTGTGGTTAAGTTCTAGCTTTAGAGCATTGTGGTCTGAAAATATGCAGGGAATGATCCCAATCTTTTGATACCTGTTGAGTCCTGATTTAGGACCAAGGATGTGATCTATTCTGGAGAATGTTCCATGTGTACTAGAGAAGAATGTGTATTCTGTTGCTTTGGGATGAAATGTTCTGAATATATCTGCGATGTCCATCTGGTCCAGTGTGTCGTTTAAGGCCTTTATTTCCTTGCTGATCTTTTGCTTGGATGATCTGTCCATTTCAGTGAGGGGAGTATTAAAGTCCCCTACTATTATTGTATTATTGTTTATGTGTTTCTTTGATTTTGTTATTAATTGGTTTATATAGTTGGCTGCTCCCACGTTGGGGGCATAGATATTTAAAATTGTTAAATCTTCTTGTTGGACAGACCCTTTGAGTATGATATAGTGTCCTTCCTCATCTCTTATTATAGTCTTTGGCTTAAAATCTAATTGATCTGATATAAGGATTGCCACTCCTGCTTTCTTCTGATGTCCATTAGCATGGTAAATTCTTTTCTACCCCCTCACTTTAAATCTGGAGGTGTCTTCGGGCTTAAAATGAGTTTCTTGGAGGCATCAGGGAAATACAAATCAAAACCACAATGAGATATCACCTCACACCAGTCAGAATGGCTAAAATAAACAAGTCAGGAAATGACAGATGCTGGCGAGGATGCGGAGAAAGGGGTACCCTCCTACACTGTTGGTGGGAATGCAAGCTGGTGCAGCCACTCTGGAAAACAGCATGGAGGTTCCTCAAAATGTTGAAAATAGAACTGCCCTATGACCCAGCAATTGCACTATTGGGTATTTACCCTAAAGATACAAACATGTGATCCAAAGGGGCACGAGCACCCGAATGTTTATAGCAGCAATGTCCACAATAGCCAAACTATGGAAATAACCTAGATGTCCATCAACAGATGAATGGATCAAGAAGATGTGGTATATATACACAATGCAATACTATGCAGCCATCAAAAGAAATGAAATCTTGCCATTTGCGACAACATGGATGGAACTTGAGCGTATCATGCTTAGCGAAATAAGTCAAGCAGAGAAAGACAACTATCATATGATCTCCCTGATATGAGGAAGTGGTGATGAAACATGGGGGCTTAAGTGGGTAGGAGAAGAATCAATGAAACAAGATGGGATTGGGAGGGAGACAAACCATAAGTGACTCTTAATCTCACAAAACAAACTGAGGGTTGCTGGGGGGAGGGGGTTTGGGAGAAGGGGGTGGGATTATGGACATTGGGGAAGGTATGTGCTTTGGTGAGTGCTGTGAAGTGTGTAAACCTGGTGATTCACAGACCTGTACCCCTGGGGATAAAAATATGTTTATAAAAAATAAAAAATAAAAAATGATTATTTAAAAAAAATTAACATTTTCCACTCTGACAGGCTCTGTTGGAGCAAAGGACTCACAAGAATTTCAGAAGCAGTATATTGATTTCTCTTCCCATAATCCCATAGTTTAGAATCCATTTTTTCCCAAGTAAAGAAGCTTGCTAGAATTTACTTAAACTTAAAAGGTGGGAATGAGAGTTGTTACACAAATTCAGCATTGCCATAGGAACTTGAAAACAAGAATGAAGTTGACCTCCAGAAAGAATAGAAATTACTGCAAACTACTGAGTTTCTCTTGATCACTTATAGACATTCCCTACAAACATTACAGTCCCAGCCATACAGAGAGTAATTCTTTGGCCCTCAGTCCCAATAACAAATTCTCAGGAGCAAGAATCCAGCCCAGTTTGGAGATGGTGTCCACTCCTGATAGGAATGACATGGTTTTCCGGTACTCTAACTTGTGAGAACTTACTAGAACTTGTGAAGACTTGTATAAACAAGTCACCCAAAAAGGGTGAATCACTGTTATCTGGCAGATATTCCAAAAGGTCACTTCTACATCTGGTACCTAGTAACCATAATGTTTTTATCTTAATAAGCATTTTGAAATGGCAAAATTTTCTTTTGTATTGTTTCTATCCCCATAGAGTTTGTGACTAAATGACATCTTCGATTCAGTTAAAAAAGCATGAGATTGAAATAGCAATATTAGAGTGTCATGGATAATGATCCTAGTCAATGTGTTAGTATTATCTGAATCTACTAGCAGATTACTCCGGCTACTTTTAAATCAATCAGTCAAGGTAGGAACATACAGCTTTAAGAATAGATACGTTCTATTTTTATAACTCAGAAGTAGTATGCCTGTGTCATCTCAAGGGCCATAGTAGTGGGAGGATTAGGAGAGGCATTTACAAATGTATTAAGCTATTGTACTTCAAGTTTCCATTTTATCTATGAAATACATGGTTCATCCATTTCCTCCTTTCAAAAATCACATTTTTTTTAAAAGGGAAAGAATCCACTTATTTTTTAAAATCACTCATTAATTATAGCCATCCCTGGGGAAGCATAGTTTATTCTATTCTTCCCATTTATTTGTTTGATTCTCTATTTATTGCCCTGGAGGCTGTGGCTTGTGGTGCTGGCATAAGGTTTATTGCTTTTTGCAAGAAAAACAAAGGGCTGCCAAAGTGCCTTTGTGGGTCTAGTCACCAAATTAAAGATGAGCCAAGAGAGGTATTGTTTTCATCCAGCTAAATGTTGGAGATTCTGTATATTTTACCAACCCACATGTGACAGGAAGAAGTAATGAGAACACACAGCCTAGATCTGGGTTCCTTTGTTAACTGTCTCCACATTTGAGTTCAAATTACTTTAAAATATGGCAAACCTGTAATGCTGACATATTAAAAAAACAAATGAGGTCATTGCTGGGAAGACGGAGTAAGAGGACACTAAACTTACCTTGTCCCAGGGATACAACTAGGTAACACTCATATCCGTATAAATAATGCAGAAAATGACCCAAAGTCTGGCAGAATGAACTCCCCAAGTAAATGCAGACAAAAAGCCACAAGGAAGAGGGTAGGAAGGGTGGAGACACAGTGGGGGCAAAAAGGACCACAGAACTGCCCATAGGAGGGAGGGACCCACAGGCATGAAGAAGGGAAAGAAACAGACTATCACACAAGGAAGCCTATAAAGGGAAGATGAATCCCCATAGTATTTGGCTGTGAAAACCAGGGGATAAATTTCTTGAGTTTTTACTAGAGGCAGGACTTACAGCCTGGAGTTTTAAAAATCAGTGGGCTTCTTTCTGGGAAAGCCTAGAGGGCCAGAGGAAGCGGGAGTCCCTGACCTTAAAGAGACAGCAGAACAAACAGCCTATGAACATACAGCATAGAAACAGCAGTTTGAAAAACACCTGGGGCATACTGGAGAGAGAATTACTGCTCTCAGAGTGTGCCCTGGAAGGACAGAGATTCTGGGAGACTCCTCCAAAAATAAAGGAGCAAGAAGGCAATGTTTTCTTCCCTCTTCTCTAACATAAACACATGGCGACCTGCAGAAACCAGCATTGTGGACATTTACTTGCTTAAATGGTGCCCTGCCCCATGGGGTTTGGGGATCCACCCCCTTCAGCCAGGCCTGCGTGTCTCAGCAGCATGGGCCCCCTCCCCTAGCTGTTTGAGAACAGCTCAAACCTTACCACAACCCTACACTGCCTCCTTCCTGTGGTTTATGGGGCCTGGGTCCTGGCAGCAATAAGTCTCCTCTCACTGAGGACCAGCATGGAGTCACTACTCCAAAGTGACTCCTGCCCTGGGGAGAGGGAAAAATAATCACACAAACCAGTCAGACTGTCTCCAGCTGTAGGTTGGGGACAAACAACTGGTTGCAGGCCCCTCCCACCGAAGAAGTTTCTCAAGGGACAACACAGGTAAAGTACCATGCAGTTTGGTGCTACTGCTTCTCTGGAAAATATTTGGTCTGACTTCCCTCAAGCCCCATGCGGCCCCAGACTGGCCCACTAACACAACAGGGATCAAATCCTGCCCAAGACAGGAAAAGAGAGCCACTGCAGATAACTGGACTGAAAGAAAACATGGTTCAGCCACATCAGGGCACACACCACACATGTAAGAGGCACTTCTGAAGAACCAGTTTCGAGTAAACAGGGGACATTGAATTGCAGGGTAATGTAAGACCTCCTCTTCATAAGGTCACTACTTAATTTTTTTTAAAGATTTTATTTATTTGAGAGAGAGAGAGAGATCACAAGTAGGCAGAGAGGCAGGCAGAGAGAGAGAGAGGGGGAAGCACACTTCGCATGGCAAAGAGCCCGATGTGGGGCTCGATCCCAGGACCCTGAAATCATGACCGGAGCTGAAGGCAGAGGCTTAACCCACTGAACCATCCAGGTGCCCCAGGTCACTACTTTCAAGAGCAGGAGATAGAGCAGACTTTCCTATCACTGAGAAACAGAGAATGAGACAAAATGAGACAGTTGAATACATCCCAAATGAAAGAATAGGACAAAACCACATCAAGAGACCCAAGTGAAATGGAGATAGGTAATATGCCTGATAGAAAATTTAAAGAAATGGTCATAAATATACTGACTGGACTTGAGCCAAGAGTGGAGAGTATTAGTGTGATGAGTTAGTAAGATCCCTTAACAAAGAGTTAAGAAAGAACCAGAAATAAGGAACACAATAAATGAAACTTAAACACTAGATGGAATTAAATAGACTAGAGAAAGGATAAGAACTAATCAGTAACCTGGAGGACAGAGCAATGGAAAGTAATCAAGTCAAGCAGATGAGAGAAAAAAAAGTTATACAAAATGAGAAGAGACTTAGGGAACTCAGTGACTCCATAAAATGTAGTAACATTCACATCATGGGGATTCCAGAAAGAGAAGAGAAAAGGAGGATGAAAATGTATCTGAAGAAATAATAACTGAATCTGGTGAAGGAAATAGAATTTCGATCCAAAACACACAGAAATCCTCCCCCAAATTTAACCGAGGATGTCCATGCCAAGACACATAGTAATTCAAATGGTAAAAAGTAGTAATAGAATGTTAAAAGCAGTGAGACAAGAAAAGAGTTACATACAACGGCAATTCTATAAGACTGTCAGTGTATTTCTCAGCAGAAACTTTGCAGGCTAAAAGGGAAAGGGAGGATATATTTGAAATACTTAGAGGAATATCTGCAGCCAAGAATATCCAGCAAGACTATCATTTGGAATTGGAGGAGAGATAGTTTCCCAGTCAAACAAAAGTTAAAGGAATTTATGACCACTAATGCAGCCCCAAGAAATTGTAAAGGAGGCTCTGTGAGCAGAAAAGAAATATCACAAGCAGGACTAAGTAAAAAGCACAATAGAGCAGTAAAAATAAGTATATCTTTAAAAATCAGTTAAGCTACTCATAAAAGTAATCTAAAGTATAGAGTAAAAGAGTTGGTTCAAACTTAAGTGGCCAAATTAAAATAGACTGCTAAGTGCAGAAGTTGTTCTATAAAAACTGAATGGTAACCTCAAATCAAAAACCACTAATAGATATGCAAAAAATAAAGAGAAAGGAATCTAAGCATGTAAAAAACGCCAACTTATTTTAAGAGAAGAGAGCAAGGGAAGAACGGAACAGAGAAAAACTACAAAAACAACCATAAAACAAATAACCATAAAACAAATAACAGAAAAAACTACAAAAACAATCATAAAACAAAATAACCATTAAACAAAATGATAATACATACTTACAATAATTACTTTAAATGTAAATGAAATAAATGCTCTAATCAAGAGACATTGGGTGTCAGAATGGATAAAAAAGCAAGACCCTTCTATATGCTGAATATAAGAAACTAATTTCAGACCTAAAGAAACATGCAGATTCAAATAGAGGGGATTGAAAAGCATTTATCATGCAAATGGCTATGAAAAGTAAGTGGGTGTGGAAATACTTCCATGGGACACAAAAGACTTTAAAACAGAGACTGTAATGAGACAAAGAACACTATATAATCACTAAGGGGACAATCCAACAAGAAGACATAATAACGGTAAATATTTATGCACCCAACATGGGAGCACCCAAATACATAAAGCAGCTAGTAACCACTATAAAGGAAGTAACTGATAATAATACAATAATAGTAAGGGACTTTAACACCCCACCTACATCCATGGACAGTTCAAACAAACTCAAGGAAACAATGACTTTGAATGACATTTTGGATATGATGGATTTAACAGATACATTCAGAACACTCCATACTGAAAACAGGAATATACATTCTTTATGAATGCACATTGAAAACTGTCCAGAATGAGCCCCATATTAGGCCACAAAACAAGTCTCAACAAATTCAAAAAGATCAGAGCCATACCATGCATCTTTTCTGACCACAATATTATGAAACTAGAAGTCAAGCACAAGAAAAAATCAGGAAAGACCACAAGTACGTGGAAGTTAAATAACATGCTACTGAAGAATGAATGAGTCAACCAAGAAATTAAGGAAGAAATCAACATGTGGAAGCAAACAAAAATGAAAACACAATGGCCCAAAACCTTTGAGATGCAGCAGAGATGGTTCTAAGAGAAAAGTTTATAGCAACACAGGCCTACCTCAAAAAACAAGAAAAATCTCTATCTAATTTTACACCTAAAAGGTGCTAGAAAAAGAGTAACAAGCAAAACCCAAAACAAGCAGAAGGAAGAAAATAAAATTAGAGCAGAAGTAAAAAATGTAGATGCTAAAAATCAATAGAACAGATCCATGACAGCAGGAACGGTTTCTTTGAAAAGATCAACAAAATTGATATAAACTCTAGCCAGACTCATCAAAAGAAAGAGAGAGAAAGTAATCAAATAAACAATAGCAAATATAAGAGGAGAAATAACAACCAATACCATAGAAATGCAAATAATCATAACAGAATATTATGAAAATTTATCTACCAACAAATGGCAATCTGCAAAACTGAAGCAGGAAGAAATAGAACATGTGAACATATGGATTACCAGCAAGGAATTGAATTAGTAATGAAAATCTCCCGATGAAAAAAAGTCTAAGACTAGACAGATTCACTCTATGTTAACTACACTGGAATTAAAAATAAAGAAAGAAATTAAAAATGGAGAAACTCCTTGGTATCCAAAATGTCCACATGAGTACTTCAGATACACACTTGAACTAAACTTGAGAAAACTCACAAGGAAAGTAAATAAAAAATTAAAAAAAAAAACAAACAAAATAAAGGCTGGCCAATTTTGCTTTGAGACACTTTTTTTAATGTCTTGAGAGGGGTTATGGAGCAAAACCATTTTTTTAAACTGACGTATAGCTGACATACTATTTTAGTTATATTGTTTTAGATGTATAGTGATTTGAATTCTATACATAACCCTCTGCTGGGTTTCTATACATAACCATATGTGATATGTATCACCGATACTGGGATTACTATATATACCAGCAAGACTTAAAATTTTAAAATCTATTTTCTATGGATATTTTCTTTTACAGTTAATTCTAATAGCTGTAAGGACACCTCAGATTTAAAGTGAAGAGTGAAGACTAGAGTATTAAGACCCCTCCGCTTGCATTCTAAAGTGACTTAGAATTTTTTCCAAAGGAAATTTATAGACCAAGAAAACTCAAAAGTGACAGTTTCAATCACTAATGGGTATCAGTGGGGTTCTGCCAATCATAACTATGGAGTTTACATCAATTTTTTGAAGCATATTTATAATCCCAATAAAACTGAAGAGCTTTGCATTTATCATGTACAGACATATGTATTTGAAACTAAAAATCATATTTTCTTTTTTTAAAGATTTATTTATTTATTTGATAGACAGAGATTACAAGTAGCCAGAGAGGCAGGCACAGAGAGAGAGAGAGGAAGGAAAGCAGGCTCCCTGCTAAACAGAAAGCCTGATGTGGGGCTCGATCCCAGGACCCTAGGATCATGACCTGAGCTGAAGGCAGAGGCTTTAACCCACTGAGCCACCCAGGTGCCCCTAAAAATCATATTTTAATTTTGGTTTCAGGCTACATTTCCTATTTGATATCACATGATGTTATATCATAAAGCCCAGACTTAGTCTCTAGTGGCCCCAAGTTCGTGAGTCTGAATGTGAACATACCTTCAACTTAAAAGGCCATTTGTTGTATTATATTTAGACAGTTTTTGGGTTTTCTTTTTCCTCTGAGCCATTCATTCATGCAACAAATATTTAGTGGATACCTACTATGGGTCACACTCTGATTTAGGTAGGATTTTATCAGAGGAAAAAAACAGATAAAACTGCCTGCCAACGAAGGGCATAATTTAGTTGTAGGAGACAGACAAAAATTTAAGTAGGTAGTAGATGAAATGGTGATAAATGATAAAAAGAAAAATAATGCAGAAGACATTTCAGAGTAGTAAAGGTTACAGTCACAATTTTAAATAGGACAGTGAGGTGTCATTAGAAGGTAAAATTAGAACAAATACCAAAGATGATGGAATCTAGAGGGAGAGAATGTCACAGTTAGGGCACAGACAATGAAGAGGTCTAAACATGGGAAGAATGTCCTGGGTTTCCAATTTCTGAAAGATTTCCCGAGCCAGGATACCTATGTAGCTACAGCACAGTCAGCAAGGTCAAGGGGAGACATGATGAGTTCAGAAAGAGTTAATTTTTCCTTTTACATCTTTGTATCTTTGACATCACCTAACCTTGGCCAATAATCTAAAGCACTTACTCTGAAGCAGTTAATGGTGTTTGTTTAATCATTACTTGAGAATCAATTATATCAAGGATAAAGGAGGACCTGGAGTTGGAAAAATATATTTAAAATTTTAAGTGTCACATGAAATATGCCTGATCTGTTTTGGTTTAAAATTATTAAAAAAAAATAGTATATTCATAGGTTTTATACTTGTATATCATAGGTGTATCAAAAAGCATTCCTTCTGTTTAACATTGATGTAGTGGCTTCCGGATGCCAATTTCCAGTACTGTATCCTCGAGGGAGTTTAAATGATTGACTCAGGTATGCTTCCTTTATATGCACAGATATTTTATTTTATTTTTTTAAGGGTTTATTTATTCATTTGACAGAGACCACAGGTAGGCAGAGAGGTAGGCAGAGAGAGGAGGAAGCAGGCTCCCTACCAAGCAGAGAGCCCGATGCAGGGCTCAATCCCAGGACCCTGGGATCATGACCTGAGCTGAAGGCAGAGGCTTAAACCCACTGAGCCACCCAGGTGCCCTTATACACAGATATTTATAATACTTAAAAGTAAGTAAAAATAGGGGTGCCTGGGTGGCTCAGTGGGTTAAAGCCTCTGCCTTCAGCTCAGGTCATGATCCCAGGGTCCTGGGATTGAGCCCTGCATTGGGCTTTCTGCTCTGCAGAGAGTCTGCTCCTTGCCCACCCCCACCCCCCACCCCCCGCCTGCCTCTCTGCCTACTTGTGATCTCTGTCAAATAAATGAATAAAATCCTTAAAAAAAAAAAAAAAGTAAAAATACCTTCTGGTAGTTTGCAATGAAACAATACGAAAATAGAATGAGGTGTGTATGTAATTTAATATTCTATCACAAATAAGTATAAGTGAAATGTACTTTAAGCATAACTAGAAATGAAGTTCTTCTCTTCCCACCTGCACCCTCTTTAACCCAGTCAGGTCTGGCCAACAGGAGCAGTAAGGGCAAGCCCTGGTATCATACCACTACAGTTTTCTAGCCATATTGATTTGATCAGGATGGACAATGATCCAATCTGAAATAACTATGTCTCTTTCTGAATAATGTGCAATATAAAAATAGAGAATGAATCAGCATATTTAGTGGGGACTGGAGCTGTAAATTCATGGAGACTAGAAATAATGTCAGAAAAATAATCAGGTAGATTCTGGTGCAAGTTACAATTACTGAAAAACAAAAATTAGGACTTTACAAAGAGAGCTGGTTTTCTGGGAGAAGATGGATTATCCCCAGAAGGACAGAATGTGAGAGACTGGCTGCCAGCCAATTTTCTACTTCATGTAAAGCCTGGCTTTATTTCCTGCTGTTGGCTTCCATGAGAGAATTCTTCTTTTTATGATAAACATCCTTTTAATTTGAACTCTTTTGAGGCAGTTCTGTTTCCTGCAACCAAAGAGCCCTTTACTATTGTTAAGGACTGGCTATTATAAGGATTTGACTTATGTTAATTAAGCAAACTTGTTGCATTGCTTAAGCAACCTTGAAAATAATGTTTAAGTGTGGCAGAAAGTTGCTCAGATTTCTAATAGATATCCACAACTGATATGGCCATCAGGTTTCCTTCTCCTACTTCATTTGAAACAAGGTGAGGTTAGTGAGTACCTACAACATTTGAGCACCTTAGTTACTTTTATGAGAGTGTAGCAATATTGGGGGAAATATCTAGGCTTATAAATACTTTCATCTCGATGTGAATGGGTCTTATTTCTTCAGTGATTTGAAAACAGAACAACTCCTAAATATAATTTTTCTCCTTATTCCCCCATTTTACAACAAAGTAACTGAAATACATGGAAAAAAATCAATGAGAGAAAAAGTTTTGTATATTTTGTTTTTAAAATAGTGTATTAAAAACTTACTAATTGCAGGTTTTATGTTAAGTACACACAAGGTTACAAATGTGATTAACAGGTGGTATCCACATTGTTCCATTCCCTATAGAGGAACTTGTGAGTTAAAGAAAATCTTTTGAAAAGCAATGGCTCATGTTCTGGATTGTGTGACTACAAGTCAAATTTTGTTCACTATGATGGCCAAATAATGCAGATCAGTTAACATTTTCATATGGTGGAGACCCATCTTTAGAAATCTCAGTAACTTTCACACAAAATGCACAAGAGTTATAGGGTAAATCCTAAAGTTACTGTAACATTTTTATAACATTTTATAAAATACTTAGTAAGTTTCAAAATGTACTAAATATGTAAACCTGATGATTCAAAGACCTGTGCCCCTCGGGCAAATAATACATTATATGTTAATAAAAACAAACAAACTTATGTGAAACATCAGGTAAAAATAATGATAAACTGGATTGATAATTATCTAGAAAAAGTGATTTTATTCATGCAAAGTCAACTGTGTTTTATTATTGAGATCTGAAACAAACTTAGTAAGACATCATACAATTTTTCTTGAAGGTAATGAGGTAACAAGTCCTAAGAGCTCAAGAGTTTCGTGAATAGGATGGGGCCAAGGAAAGAGAAGCATGTGTGAGCCCCTCCAACGATGAGTCAGTGACAATGAGAGACCATTGATAGGGATCTTTAATTTATTATATTTACATTTGAAAGAATGCATTCCATTATTTTTGTTTTAATTTTGTGCTTCTGTAGAGAATTTAACATTCTTTTTTTTTTTTTAAATATTTTTTATTTATTAATTTGACAGAGAGAAATCACAAGTAGATGGAGAGGCAGGCAGAGAGAGAAAGGGAAGCAGGCTCCCTGCTGAACAGAGAGCCTGATGCGGGACTCGATCCCAGGACCCTGAGATCATGACCTGAGCCAAAGACAGCGGCTTAACCCACTGAGCCACCCAGGTGCCCCTAAATTAACATTCTGAATTCACCATTCCAAGGGTACAAAAATAACAACTTTCTTACTCTTCTTGTCTCTGAACTCCTCTCACTCTCTCATATCTTTCTACTCTCTCATATCTTTCTCTTTCATCATATTAACTTCTTCTCTACCCATGTTTGAGTCTTTTATATATTAGAAATAATCATTCCTATAGCAGATGACCCCTTGAAATCCACTCTAGTTAATAGTTCTACAACATAATTATTTTTTATAATATCCTTCTAATCAATTTACTCCTCATACATAAGTGTACTTAAGTTATGTGAAATTTAATCAATAGAATCTTAAAAATCAATAAAGGAGGACTTCCAGTTTCTGGGTCTAAGTAAATTGGGCTTAGAAGTCACCACTATCCTAACAACAAGTAAAAAGCTGAAAAAACTAAAACATTAACAAACCTTTGGATCCGGAGGAGAGGATAGGATACAGGGCAAACTCCTGGCCCAAAATTATAAAGACAGACAAGTGAAATCAGTGAGTCACAGCTTATGGGAGCAGACTCATAAGAGGAAACCGCCCTGGAGAACCAGTGCTCAGGGGGGAAAACCGAAACTGTAATTGACAAATTTCTGGAGACTCAGCGTAGACAAATCTGAAAATTAAAAACTCCAGTGGGAGGTACTCATATGGAGGCTTCCACAATATTGTAAGACTTACATCTAAGAGCTTGACAGCATTCCCACAGTAAACATCCAGGAAAAGACCTCCTGGGCTTCTGGCGTCAGGACTGGAAAGGAACCATTTTGAAAGAGGCCAGAGCACGTTGTTTTTAATAAGGCCTGCCCTCAGGGGAAACTAGTTAACAAGACCTCAACCTGCTGGGATATAATCAGAGCCTAATTGACTTGTGGGAAAGAAAATAACTAACACTTGTCAGCTCTAGCCTTCCATGGAGAAGAAGGGAAGTAACCTAACTCCAGGTCACTCCAGCCATCCTGTCTCACCTAAAGGGAGAAAAGAAAAATTCCCTACAAAACTTGTGCATTCCCAGTTCAGCAGCATAGGCTCATCAAAACTGAGATCTAACAATAAGACTATAGATGCTTCCCCTTGTCCCTGTATCTTATCACCACAGCACTATAGACCTATTAATAGTAGCTTCTTTGACTTGGTACATCATGTCTAGATAGCAAGAACAAATAAGGAGGAACACTAAAAGGTAAAAAACTGTTTTAAGAAACAAAGCAAGCATTAAGGACCAGACATAGCCAGGATGTTAAAAATATCCAACTGGTGGGGTGCCTGGGTGGCTCAGTGGTTTAAGCCACTGCCTTCAACTCAGGTTATGATCTCAGCGTTCTGGGATCGAGTCCCACATTGGGCTCTCTGCTCAGCAGGAAGCCTACTCCCCCCCCACCCTCTGCCTGCTTCTCTGCCTACTTGTGATCTCTCTTTCTCTGTCAAATAAATAAAATTTTAAAAAAAATACCCAACTGGCAATTTAAAACAACTATGTTAATATGCTAAGAATTTTCTTTTCTTTTTTTTTTTTTAAAGATTTTATTTATTTATCAGAGAGAGAGGGAGAGAGCGAGCACAGGCAGACAGAATGGCAGACAGAGGCAGAGGGAGAAGCAGGCTCCCTGCTGAGCAAGGAGCCCGATGTGGGACTCGATCCCAGGACACTGGGATCATGACCTGAGCCGAAGGCAGCTGCTTAACCAACTGAGCCACCCAGGCGTCCCATATGCTAAGAATTTTCAATGGATAAAGTAGATAGCATACAAAAACAGATGGGGAATATGAGAACAGAGATTGAATCCAAAGAAACAACCAAAAAGAAGGGCTGAGATCAAAAACACTGTCCCAGAAATGAAGGTTGCCTTTGATGGCCTTATTAGAGACTAGTCACATCTGAGGAAAGAATCTGAACTCAAGGATATGTCAACAGAAATCTCCAAAAGTGAGAGGGAAAAAATAACAAAAACTGAAAAAAATACCAAGGACTGTGGGACAACTACAAAAGGTAGTTGTGCAAAAGGTAGCATATGCATAATGGAAACACCAGAAGAAGAAGAAAAGAGAGAAAGAAACAAAAGACATATTTGAAATAATAATGACACAATTTGCCCAAATTAATATCAGACACCAAGCCACAGATGCAGGATGCAAAGAGAATAGAAAACAGGATAAATGCCAAGAAAACAACTAGGCATATCATTCTCAAATGACAGAAAATGAAAGGGAAAAAAGATCCTGAAAGAATCCAGAGGGGGGAAAAGAAAACCACCTTATCTGTAGAGGACCAAATATAAGAATTACATTAATTTCCCCTAAGGAAACCATGCAAATAAGAAGAGAGTGAAGTGCAATATTTGAAATGTTGAGAAAATAAAACCACCAAACTAGAATCCTGTACTCTATGAAATTATCCTCCAAAGGTGAAGGAGAGAAAAAAGAGTTTCTCAAACAAACAAAAATTGGGGGAATTTATTGCTAGTTGACCTGTCTGGCAAGAACTGTTAAAAGAAGTTCTTCAGAGAGAAGGAACATAATATATGTCTGACAGATATACATAAAGGAAGAGCATTGAAAAGGAATAGGTGGGGAATCTGGGTGGCTCAGTGGGTTAAGCCGCTGCCTTCGGCTCAGGTCATGATCCTGGGGACCTGAGATAGAGCCCCGCATCAGGCTCTCTGCTCAGCAGGGAGCCTGCTTCCCCCTCTCTCTCTGCCTGCCTCTCTGCCTACTTGTGATCTCTCTCTCTGTCAAATAAATAAATAACATATTTTTTTAAAAAAGAAAATAGGTGAAAAGTAGACTGAAAACTTTCATTCTACTTATTCTTAATTGATCTAACAGACAACAGTTTGTTCAAAAAACAACAGCAACAGTGTATTTGGTTATTATACTAAGCAAAATAAGTCAATCAGAGAAAGACAAATACTATATGCTTTCACTCATATGTGGAATTTAAGAAACAAAACAAGCAAGCAAAGGGCAAAAGGAGAGAGAGAAAGGAAAATCAAGAAATGGACTCTTAACTATAAAGAACAAAATGATGGTTATGGGGGGGAGGTGGGCAGGGGAATGGGTGAAATAGACGACAGGGATTAAGGAGTGCACTTGTGATGAGCACTGGTGATGTAAGGAAGTGCTGGATCATTATAGTTTACACTTGAAACTAATAGGATGCTGTATGTTAATGAGAATTTATTTACTTTTTAATATTTTAATAATGTATTATTTATAACAATGTACTACATGTTTATTTGTATTTCTGTTTTATTCTTTGTGAGGAAAATATGAGGAAGACAAGCTGTAGGTGAAAAGAATGTTACAGAACAGTCCTAGAACATTCCGAGGTCCTAGAATATTAAAAAGGAGTAGCCTTGAGCATTGAGGATATTGCTATATCCAGGGAATACTTAGGTTGAATTACCAGACAGCCTCAACAGTTTACTGTTTGTTGACTGGAATTTAAATAAAAACTTTAAAAAAACCCCACAAAGTAATAATGGCAATAATGTATTTGATTAAGTATAATTATGTTTTTTACATATTACTTGCAAGCACATGCTTAAGTATTTTATCCATATATAATACATAAGCATACCTAACCAAATGTATTGTTGCTATTATTTTGTTATTGTTCATGTATACATGTATACTTAAGTATGCTTTATATATAGGTAAAATGAATAAAAGCAGTGATATAAAGAATAAAAAGTGGAATTAAAAATTATTTTGATATTATAAGGTACTCATACTACTCATGGAATGGTAAACTGTTACTTGAAAGCAGACTGTGTTTAGTTGTAAATGTATATGGCAAATTCTAGAGTAATCACTAAAAAAGGCAAGAAAAGAAGTTTAACTAATAGGCTAAGGAAGGAAAGAAAATGGAATCATAAAATCTCAGTTATAAGCACGAAAGGCAGAAAAAGAATAGAAGACAAAAGTAGTGACAAAGAACAAGAAACCAGTAACAAAATGGTCAATATGAATCCAACTATATCACTAATCACTTGGCACATCAACAGTCTAAATGGACTCATGGAAAAATTCAATAGTGGGGCACCTGGCTGGTACAGTTGGTTAAGCATCTGACTCTTGGTTTTGGCTCAGGTCATTTTCTCAGGGTCATGAGATCAAGCCCTGAGTTGGGCTCCGTGCTCAGCACAGGATCTGTTCGGGTTTTTCTTTCCCTCTCCTTGTGCCCTTCTGCCCCTGGGCTCTCTCTCTTTCTCTCTCAAATAAATAACTAGATCTTTAAAAAAGAGAGAAAGATTATCAGAGAGGATGAAAAGGCAAGACACAACTATATACTATCTATAAGAAACCCACTTTAGCTAAAAAAGACACATATTAATCAAATGTAAATGGATGGCTGGGGTGGTAAGGGGCTGGGCAAAATGGGTGAAAGGAAGTGGGAGACACGGGCTTCCAGTTATGCAATGAATAAATCACGGGAATAAAAGGCACACCATAGGGAATATAGTTAATGGTATTGTAATAGCCTTGTATAGTGACAGGTAACAGCTACACTTGCGGTGAGCAGGGCATAATGCACAGACTTGTTGAGTCAGTATGTCAGATACCTGAAACCAGTGTAACACTGTCCATCAGCTACACTTCAGTTTAAAAAAGAAGAAGAAAAAAAAGCAGGAGTGGCTAAATCAATTTCAGGCACAGGAGACTTCAAACAAGGAAAGTTCTCAGGGATAAAAAAGGACATTACAAGACAAAAGGGTCAATCCTCCAAGAAGATAAAACTCAACTTGTATGTGCCTAACAACAGAACATAAAATACATGAAGCAAAAACTGATAGAACTCCAAGGAGAAATGGATGAATTCACAATCATGGTTGGAGACTTCAATATACGTCGTTAGAAAGGGACAGAGCCAGCAGTCAGAAAATCAACAAGGGCATAGTCGAATTCAACAATGTCATTAATCAACCATATATATATATACTACTTCATCCATATATATATGGATATATATATAGTGTGTATATATATATATATATATATATATATATATATATATACTACTTCATCCAACAACATCAAAGAACACATTTTTATCAGGATCACATGAGAATATTCACCAAGACAGACCACAATTTGGGTCGTAAAATACATCTTAACACTTTAAAAGAATAGACCAGCTCTCAGACCACAACAGAATTAAGCTATAAATCAGTAACAGAAAGATAACTGGAAAATCCTCAAATATATGGAAATTAACACACTTCTAAATAGCACATGGGTCACAGAAGAAATTTCAGGGAACACTGCAAAATATTCTGAACTCAATGAAAACAAAAACACAACTTGCTAAAATTTGTGGGATGCAGTAAAAAGAATTAAAGGGAAATTTAAAGCATGGAATACATATATTAGAAAAGCAAATTTCTTATTAAACCAAGCATACTTCTACAATACGGTATAGTAATCATGCTCCCAGAGGAACTGAAAATGATATCCACACAAAAACCTGAACATGGATATTTATAGTAGCTTTATTCATAATTGCCAAAACTTGGAAGAAAGTAAAGATGTCTTTACTTTCAGTGCTAAAAGGAAATGAGTTATCAAGACATGAAAAGACATGGAAGAAATTTAAGTAGAAATTTAAGGCAGTAAATGGGAAATCTCTACATCTTCCCCTCAATTTTGCTGTGAACCTAAAACTGCTTTAGGAAAATAAAGTTAAATAAAAAGTTAAAAATAAAAATACTTACTAAGGAAAAAAGAAACACAAATGCTAATATATGGGCTCAGAATTCTCTACCCCTTCTGCCTTGCTCTCACCTAGAGACTTGAAGTACAAATTATTTCTTAGTTTCTTCATTTATTTGATGTTACTTTGTTTGAATTAGTCTTTCTACCTCAAATCATAGCTCAATAAACTTAGCACTATTTTATTTATTCATGTTTCATTACTAAGTCTTAAATACGTGAGAAAGTTTAATATATTCTTTTTCTGAGAAATTATCACCTGCACGTTGTCCATTTCATTCTCTTCTATCCTTAGAATTATCAGAAAGGGTGTGGGTGAGGCAGGAAACTTCCTCATGAAATGTACCTCAAGCCTTCAGGAATATATCCTAACTAAAATGTTGTTAAATTAAAAATAATTATATTTTTAAATATTTAGAGGTGGTTCTGCTTACGATCAAGATTGAATATGCAAGCAATGTCCACAGTAGCCAAACTATGGAAAGAGCCTACATGTCCATCAACAGAGGAATGGATAAAGATGTGGTATATATATATACAATGGAATACTATGCAGCCATCAAAACCCCCGAAATCTTGCCATTTGCAACAAAGTGATGGAACTAGAGGGTATTATGCTAAGCGAAGCAAGTCAATCAGAGAAAGACAATTATCATATGATCTTACTGATATGAGAAATTTGAGAAACAAGACAGAAGATCATAGGGGAAGGGAGGGAAAAATAAAACAAGATGAAATGAGAGAAGGAGACAAACCATAAGATACTTTTTTTTTTTTTTTTAAAGATTTCATTTATTTATTTGACAGAGAGAGATCACAAGTAGACAGAGCAGCAGGCAGAGAGAGAGGGGAAAGCAGGCTCCCCACCACACAGAGTCCAATATGGGGTTCTATCCTAGGACCCTGAGACCATGACCTCATCCAAAGGCAGACTTAACCCACTCACCGAGCCACCCAGGCACTCCCATAAGAGACTCTTAATCTCAGGAAATAAACTGAGGGTTGTTGGAGGGGAGAAGGGTAGGAAGGGGTAAGGTGGCTCAGTGATGGACCTTGGGGAGAGTTTGTGCTATGGTAAGTGCTGTGAATTGTCTAAGACTGATGAATCAGAGACCTAAGCTCCTGAAACAAATAGCGCATTATATGTTAATTTTAAAAAGATTAAATATGCAAGATCCACCCTATCTGAATTTAATTAAAATTTAATTTAAATTAAATTAAAGTAAATTAAGTATTAATTATTAATTAACTTAATTAATTAAATTAGAATTTAAAATTTAATTAAAAACCCTGAAATGAATACATAGGACAGCTATTTGAGGACTCTAGAGAGTAGTGGCAGCATGTGGATTGGGGAAGGAATGCAGAAAGTAAAGTACCCTGGAACCAGTAGTGAGTTTGGTCATTCCTTTTTCCCTGGGTATCTCCTGATCTACACTTAAGAGTCCTGAAAGCAAGAACTGTGTATTACAGGCAAACAGAGAGTTTCAAGAGAAAATTTCTATTTCTTGTTCGTCCAAAGAGTAGGAAAGGAGTACCCTGTGAGATAGTTTTGTCTTGCTTAGTTTTGTATTTAATTTCTTCTGGCTGACTTCCAAGCAAGCTGATGGTGGCAGGGGACTTTTTTTCCTTTGACCAGAATTGTGGTCTCAAGAGCATGGAGAGGATGCCCATTGTTTTATTTTCGCTCTCTACCCTCTCATCACTTGGCTCTGGAGGAAGACACTTTCAGGAATGCTTGGCCAAGTAGGGAAACTAAAGCTGCAATTTTTTTTTTTAAATAAAAAGGACCACTCAGGGGACCCATGAGAATCACAAACAATTGAGAGTGTACAAAGAGGAGGGAGCTTAAGAAAGCAATACCCTGAAGTTGTGTATTAGCTTTTTCTCTTACTCTCTAGCTACACGTGCATGGGTCTGACTGTAAAAAGCATATTAAAGTCTTCCGGAACTGAACTCTGGGTTTACACTACCACTCAGGTCTCATATTGGCTATTAGGGAGCACTGTGAAATTGGAGTGACACTGAAACTATAGCCCATGGGAAGCAGGTAGGAGCTCAATGTTTCAAGCTAATAAATGCTACCAAACATTTGAAGAAGAAATTATACTATTTCATACAATCTCTTCTAGAAGATAGAAGAGAGAGGACTTTCTGACTCATTTTATGAAGATATCTTTTACTTCAAACTAGAGAAAGTACAAAAAAACCAAAATGCCAATTCTTATGTTTTGTGACCATAAACACAAAATCTTCAATAAAATATAAGCAAATTTGGATTAAGCAATATATACTAAGTCTAATCAACACAATCAAGTGCACTTAATACTAGGAATGCAAGGTGATTTCAATATTCATAAATAATGGAATTCACCATATCAACAAACAAAGAAAAGCTACAAGATCATATTGTAGCTGAAAAATCATTTGAAAAAATTCAACATCCATTCATTATATATTAAAAAAACTGCTCAGCAAACTAAGAAGAGGGAATTTTTCCTAACAAATGGAATCTACAAAACATCAGAGCTAACATCTTATATCACGGTCTTACTTCATGCATGAACATTTGTTTTAGTTTTAAAATAATTGAAGTCATCTTTACGTAATGGGTCTGCTTTTACTTAGACTTGCAAGAGTAGGATGATAAAATTAATTCAAAAACCTTGTTCTACTTTAATTCAAAATAATTACCTTTGATACAATATAGTGTGTGGTCTGGAATGAAGGGCATCTCAGTTATAGGACTGATAAGCATTCTACTTACAATTAATACACCCTTTCTTGCCCACATTCACCTAATTTCCAAATATCTTGACGCCTCCTTCCTTCATTTTAAAAAAGTTGATTAATTTTAAGAATATTTGCCCATTGTCTTCTTACCTTTACTCACTAAGTTGGGAGGTAATTTTATATTTTAGAGGGGGAAGACTGGTTGCTTTGGTATTAGGATTATTTATATGAGTGTTTATCTAAAAATTGATTTCTCTAAAAAGTAACTTATTTGGCTTTAAAAGACTAAAGAGAAGTTACAAATCATACTTATACTTCCCTGTTGTCTGACTCACTGATATTACCCCCTTTTATTTTTTTGGTTCCTAGAACAATTTTTCTCGGCAGTAGATATTTTTCCCAGTAAAAATTTTTTTTTCTGGATTACTATTAATCATCTAAATATTTTAAATCTCATATTATGATAGACACAACAGCTGGGTTGATAATCTGCCAGACTTCTCTACCACTACATTCCTGATGATGAACCAGGCAGATAGTATCGAACACTCGTATCGAAAGAATACTTTCCTCTGAAGTTTGGAGCAAGGACAAAGATGTTCACCCTGACCATCTCTAACCAATATAGTGCTAGAAATTCTAGTCAGTGCAATAATATGCAAGGAAGAGAAATAAAAGGCATACAGATTAGAAATGAAGAAATAAAATGGGCCCTATTTAAAATACCATGATTGCCATAGAAAATCTCTAGATATTTATCCAAATAAGTAATAGTTGCATTTACATGTTACAGGATATATGGCTAACATAAAGAAATTCAATCCTTGGAATTTTTATATACTAGTAATGAAATATTGAAAAAAATTCTTAATTTTCCACACTGATTTATAGTGTAATTCAAACCCAATCAGAATCCTAGCATAATATTTTTGAAACTATAGGCAAGCTGATTCTAAAATCTATATGGTAAGATAAAGTAAATAAAATAGAAAAAATAGATAAGAAATAGTTGCTGAACTGACACTATCTCATTTTAATATTTAGTGTATCACTGTAGTAATCAGACTATGTGGTATTAAAGGGGTATACTCCAAATCAATGAAAATAAGAGTCCAGAAATAGACCTACACAAATATGGCTAGTTGATTTTTTAAAAAATTTATGAACATTTTAATTTAGAACAGATTCCGATTTACAGAAAAGCTGTAAAGATAATAGAGCCTTCCCATATCCCCACATCCAGTTTCTCTTACAATTAACACTTAACATTAGTTTGGTACATTTGTCACAATTAGTGAACCAATAGTGACATATTATTAAGTCCACACTTTATTCAGATTTTCTTAGTTATTACCTAACCTCTTTTTTCTGTTCTAGGATTTCATTTAGGATAATCATCATGCCCCCTTAGTCTCCTCTTGATTGTGACAGTTTTTTACACTCTTCTTATTTTTAATGACCTTGACAGTTTTGAGGGTAATAGTTATTTTCTGGACTGTTCCTCAGTTGGGACTTTTCTTTCCTTCTTCTTCTTCTTTTTTTTTTTTTTTTATTTGGGATTTTTCTGGTGTGTTTCTCATGATTAGACCAGAGTTATGGATTTTTGTGAAGGCTACAGGGCTAAAGTACCATTCTTACCACATCATATCAAGGGTATATACTATCAACACAACTTACCACTGTTGATACTGACCTTCACCTGACTGAGGTAGTGTTTCTCAAGATTCTCCACTGTAAATGTACTTCTTTCTCTCACCCCAGCCTCCACCTCTGCCTCCTCCTCCTGTTTTGAACTTGTTTTTTTTTTTCCTTTCTCTCTCTCTTTTTAAAGGATTTTATTTATTTGAGAGAGAGAGAGAGAGAGAGAGCACACGCAGGGGGAGGAGCAGAGGGAGAGGGAGAAGCAGGCTCCCCACTGAGCAGAGAGCCCAATGTGGGGCTTGATCCCAGGACCCCAGGATCATGAGCCAAGCTTGACCTGAGCTAAAGGCAGACCCTTAACCGATGAGTCACCCAGGCGCCCTCCAGTTGTTCTCTTAAGATGGAAATCATTACATGCAGTTCACGTTTAAAGAGTAGGGAGTTACACTACACTTATTTGTTTTTTTAAAATTATTTGTGTTTTTTTAAGTTTTTATTTAAATTACAGTTAGTTAACATACAGTGCGGTATGAGTTTCAGGTATACAATATAGTGATTCAACATTTCCATACAATACCCAGTGCTCATCACAATGGTACTCCTTAATTCTTAACCTATATAACCGCCCTCCTCCAACTCAACTCCCTCCAGTAATCACCACATTTTTCTCTATAATTAAGAGTTTGTTTCTTGGTTTGCTTCTCTCTCTCTTTTTTTTGTCCCTTTGCGTGTTTGTTTTGTTTTCTAAGTTCCACGTTTGAGTGAAATCATATGGTATTTGTCTTTCTCTGGCTGACTCATTTCCCTTCGCATCACACTGTCTAGCTCCACCCATGTTGTTGCAAATGGCAAGATTTCATACTTTGTTATGGCTTATTCCATTGTGTGTGTGTGCGTGTGTGTGTGTGTGTGTATATATATATATAGATATATATATATCTATATATATATATACTCTTTATCCATTCACCTATTTATAGACACTTGGCTGTTTCCGTATTTTGGCTATTGTAAACAATGCTCCTTAAACATCCTGGTGCATGTATCTCTTTGAATTAGTATCTCTGTAAGTGCTCCACCTCTTTAAAGGCAGAGAATTTACATCATTTTTTTGGATTTCTTCTACAAAAGAAATTTGTTTATTCTTCTCTATATATTTACTTACTCAATCATTAATTATATCAACATGGCCTTATGAAGACTTATTTAATACTTTGATTTGTAATTCTATTCCTTTTATTATTTTATTGTTAAAATTATTCCAACTTTGGCTATTAGGAGCTCTTTTTTTTCCTTTTATTACAGAATGGTATTAAAAACTAGGACCTGGGTGTCAGGTATGCTCATTGCTACTGGGTTGTTGTTGCATTTATGCCTTCGTAACTGACAGATCAAGGAATACATGTATATGCATATACCCATGTATATGCACGTATCAACAAATATTTTTATCTGTATTATATTAGGGTAAACATGGGTCCTGACTCATGTCTCCAACTCTAACCTATCATCATGAGATAATTCTAACTCTCTCGTTTTCCTATACCCTTCCTCTCCAAGACTGAGAAACCTGGCTCACTCTCCATTTACTTAATTTCTGCGTAACTTAATTTCTACTTAATTTCTGCGTATATGTGTGCATATATATATATACACACACGCACATATTCCTGTGGAAAACAAGTTAATCAACTAGAGTACAGGGCTTATGTACAACTTCCTTTTTATGTAGTATTACAGGCTCTTGTCACTTCCAAAGTCACTTAGGTCAACACTTTCACCTCCACTCCCCTTAGTGAAGCTGTTCCATTCATTTGTAATACTTGGACTGCTTTGTCACATTCTGCATTCTATCCTAGGATCTCTCTGGACTCTTAAATGATTTTTTAAAGAAATATGCACAAATTAAGATTCTCTATTTTTGCTTTAAAGTTCATTGAGTTTTTACAAACACATGGTTGCTTGTCTTCACCATTATGGTATCACATAAAATAGTCAACACTGCTCAAAAACATCCCCTGTGCTTCACTTGTTCAACACTTCCTCTATCCTAAACCTTTGTATTTTTGCCATCTCTATACTTTTGCTGTTTTTTGAGGGCCACATAACTAGAATTATACAATATATAGCCTGGTTTCTTTCATTTAGCAATAAACATTTAATATTCACCCCTGTCTTTTCATTGCTTGATAGATCATTCCTTTCTATTGCTGAGTAGCAGACCACTGTATGGATACACCACAGTTTGTTTAATCTTTCATCCTCTGAAGGACATCTTGGTTGTTGCCATTTTTGGCAGTTATGCATAATGCTGCTACAACACTTCAAATCAGTTGGGTAAATAACTAGGAGTACAATTGCTGGGTTGTATGATAAGACTATTTTTAACTTTGCAATAAATATCCAAATTGTCTTCCAAAACAGCTGTACTGATTTACATTCATATACGCAGTGAATGAGAGTCCCTGTTGCCCTGCATCCTCACCAGCATTTAGTACTTTTAGTTTTTTGTCCTGTTTTGTTTTTTTAAACATTCTAATAGCTATGTCATGGTATTTCATGTTTTATTTGGTATTTCCCTAATGAAAAATGATTTTGAACATCATTTTGTATTGAGATATAAGTGACATATAATATTATATTGGATTCAGATGTACAACTTAATTATATATATACACACACACACACACACACATATATCTTGAGATATATATATATATCTCAAAATGATTACCACAGTAAGTCTAGTGAACATCTACTACCATCGCATAGAATTTCTTTTTGTTAGAACTTTTAAGATTTATTCTCTTACCAACTTTTAAATATATAGCACAGTATTGTTCACTGTAGTTACCACAATGGTCAAAGGGTGCAAACTTCCAGTTATAGGATAAATAAGTTGAACATCTTTTTATATGCTTAGCTTCCATCTGTATATATCTTTGGATAGGGGTCTGTTTACATCTTTTGTCCACTTTGTTGAGAGGTTTTATGTCTTTATTGTTGAGTTTTAAGGTTTTGGGGTTTTGTTGTTTGGCTTTTGGATATAGACAGAAGTCCTTGATTATATATATGTTTTGCAAATATTTTCTTCCAATCTGTGGGTTTTATTTTCAGTCTATTAAGTGTTTATTAAAAAGCAGGATTTTTTAGCTTTAATAAAATCCAACTTTTTTTTTTCATGATCATGTTTTTGGTAATATATCGGAAATCTCATCACCAAATCGAAGCTCAAACATTCTCCTCTGTTTCCTTCTATAGGTACTGTAATTTTGTATTTGATGTTTCCATGATCCATTTTAAGTCAATTTTGTGTAAGGTGTAAGGTCTATGTCTAGGTTCATGCTTTTTGCTTATGAATATCCAATTATTTAAGCATCAGTTGTTGAAAAATTACTCTTTCTCCTTTGAATTGCCTTGCAACTTTGCCAAAAATCAGCTGACTCTATAGGTGTGCATCTCTCTTGGGCTCTCTGTTATGTTCCATTATGTTCCATCTATGTATGTATTCTTTCACTGATACTATGCTAACTTTATTTATGTAGCTTTGCAATATGTCATGACATTGGGCAGAGTGAGTTTGCAAACTTTGCTCTTCTTTTTCAATACTGTATTCACTATTCTAGGTCTTTACCCTTTCCATAAAAATTTTAGTGTAAGAGTGTCCAAATCTACCAAAGGATGTTCTGGGAATTTTGTTGGGATTCCATTGATTCTAAAGATCAAGTTGGGAAGAATTGGTATTTTAGTTATATTGCATTTTCAAATCTGCAAACATAAAATATCTCTTGATTTATTTTGATCTTCATTTTTTTCCTTCAGTGTTTTGTGGTTTCTGTATGCAGACGGTATTCATATTCTGATAGATTTAAATATAAGTGTTTCATTTTTGGTGCTATTGTAAATGTACCATTTATTTAATTTTAACTTCTAATTGTTCATTGGTGGTATATAGATAAGAAATTGACTTCTGTATATTGACTTTGCTATATTTACTCATTAATTATAGAAATTATTGTGCACAATTCATTGGTGTTCCTACACAGACCCTCACTTCATGTGCAATTAAAAGGAGTTTCTTTGTTTCTTTTCAATACACATACCTTTTATTTCTTTTTCTTCCCTTATTGCATTTAGTAGGACTTGTAGTGTGAGGCTGACTAAAAGTGGTATTAAATGACATCCTTGTTTCTTTCCAACTCAGGGAAAAAGCATCCAGCCTTTTACCATTAAATGGTGTTAGACTATTACAAGAAAAGCCTCTTTCAAAAAGGATTATGTATATATTTTTATTAAGTTAGAGAAATTCCTCTCTATTAGTTTGTTTAAGATTTTTATCATTAATCAGCACTATATATTTTGAAATGCTTTTTCCTGCATCAATTGACATGATCATATGGTTTTTCTTCACCCTTTTGATAAGGGACTACAGTGGCTGAAGTGTGAATGTTGAGCCAGTCTTGCATATGTTTAATAAATCCTATTTGGTCATGGTGTATAGTTTTTTATAATACTGAATTCAATTTGCTAATATTTGGTTGAAGATTTTTATTTACATAGTCATGGAATATATCAGAGAGTAGGGACAAGATGGTAGAGAAGTAGGAGACCCTATTTCAACCAGTCCCCTGAATTGAGTTGGGTATCTACCAGAGCATTCTGGACAGCCATGAAATCAGCCTGAGATGTAAGATTATACACTTCTAGATCTCTACGGGGGCAGAGGATCATTGGTCGAGAGGTAAAAAAGACAGAGTTGAGAGTATACAGACAGGTATCGGAAGATAAACAGAAGAGGGAAGGAGCCACCAGAAGCAAGCCACTGGAAAGTATTACCCCAAGGCGAAAGTGCCCTGTGCTTGGGAGCTGCAATAGCTTGGAGACCTGTGGCTGCGAGATGGGAAGGGACTGATAACAGCACTCAAATAGAACAAAGGGAATTAAGGGACAATTGCATGGGCCAAAGCCCACAGTCTTGCGACCAGCTGCAGCCACTGCCCACCTGCACCCAGCAAGGGTTTGAGTGGGCGGTGCCTGGGGCTGGCAGCTGCCACTGATACCACAGCTGCCTCTGCCTCCAATAGGGTTGAGAGGACTGGCTGCGGACTTGAATCAGTGGTCCTGGCAAATGCAGCTGCCAGGAACGGGCTCGCCTGGACCACTATTGTTCATGGTTTTGATGGCACGGGGGTACAGAGACAAGCAGGAGCCTGGGGCGATCACTGAGATGGTGGCTGGGGGTGCGCACCACCTGTGGGAGGTTGGGGTATTTAACGGAGTTTGCTGAGGGGAGTCTGTGTGTTCTGCAGGATTCAGAGAGGAGCATACTGTGGCTTCTCTCTGAGGCAGAGGTCTGGGTGTGGACAGTTTACTTTGCTCTGACCCTGGAAAAGGCAGGAAAAGCCGCCAGATCACAAAAGCCTCCAGAGAACAAAAGCCAGAAAAACCAGTTTTCACGGAGCCCAGCCCCTTGATAGGGGCATGGCAACTCCACCAAAGCAGAATCGACTGAAAAACAACGCAGCTGGCTGCTCCCCAGAAGACAAGCAGAAAGAACAAGAGGACAACAATCACAGGGTCCCCATAAGACTGTAAAACCCCAACACCAGGGGAAACCAGTATATTAAGCTGCCGGTATTGCCTCACAGCCTGTGTATTTCTTAGATACAACTTTACTCTCTCTCTTTTTTCAATTCTTTCTCACTATTCTTGTTCTTTTCTTTTCTTTCTTTCTTTCTTTTTTTTTTTTTTTTACCTACTTACCATTTCAACTAGAAGTTAATACAACATATTCCATAGTAACTTTTTGATTTGAACTTTTTCCATTCATATACTTTTTTAAAATATATATATATGTATAAGCTTCAATATAGTCCTTTTTTCCCCTATTCAATACTTCCTCTCTATATATACACCAGTTTTAATTTCTTGTATCTCTGTAAAGTTGAGTCTTCTAACAAAGATAACAATATATACCCAGGAAGAACTGAACTACCCTTCCTTGCTCACATCTAGGGATTATAACCACCTTCCTGTCATCCCTCTTTTTTATGTTTTTTTTTCTTTTTCTTTTGTCGGTCTTTGTTTTTGTACTTTATAAATATTACTCTTGGGGCTTATTTTGGCTGGGTTTTGTTTTTTTTTTCCCTTTCTTTTTCGTGGTGACTTCCGATTGCTCTGAAACTTTCCAGGGTGCACCTTGCCTGGATCGTGGTTGATATTTTCAGCTATATATCCCTTCAACCACCTCTCATCCGAATGACTAGGAGGAGGAATCCCCCACAGAGGAAATATTCAGAGATTGTGACCTCTGCCACAGAACTAATGGATATGGAAATAAGCAAGATGTCAGAAATAGAATTCAGGGTGACAGCTATGCAGACAATGGGTAGGTTGGAGAAAAACAATAGTGGCAACATAGATTCTCTAAGGGCAGAGTGAGAGCTGATCTGGAAGAACTTAAAAATGCTATCAATGAGATCCAATCTAATCTAGATACTCTAACAGCTAGGGTAAATGAGGCAGAAGACCCAGTTAGTGATCTAGAAGACAAACCAATAGAAAAGAAGAATGAGGAGGAGGCCTGGAACACACAGCTTAGAATCTATGAAAACAGAATTAGAGAAATAATGACAGCATGAAACGTTCCAATGTCAGAATTAATGGGATCCCTGAGAGAGTGGAAAGAGAGAGATGACTAGAAGATATAATGAGCAAATCCTACCTGAGAATTTCCTTAATCTAGGGAATGGAACAAGTGTTCATGTACTAGAGGCAGAGAGGACAACCCCCAATATCAGCGAGGATGGAGAGACCTACTCGCTTGCATTTGTGAAACTTGCAAATCATAAAACCAGAGAAATTATCTTAAGGACAGCCAGGGGTAAGAGATTCCTCATATACAGAGGGAGGAACATCAGAGTAACGTCAGACCTGTCCACAGAAACCTGGCAAACTAGAAAGGGCAGGTAGACATTTTCAGGGCACTAAATGAGAAGAACATGCACAGCCAAGAATACTTTATCTGGTAAGTAGAGATATATCAGTCTGTAGTTTCTCTATCATATAATGTCTTTATCTGGTTTTTGAAATAGGGTAATATTGGCCTCCTAGAATAAATTAAGAAATTTTCCCTCTGCTTCTCTTTTTTTTTTTTTTTTCTCTTTTTTCCTGGAGAGACTGTGGAAGGTTAGTATTATTTCTTCCTTAAATGCTTGATAAAATTCACCAGGAAAACAAACTGGTCCTGGTGTTTTCCTTTTGAAGGTTAATTATGGATTAAATTTTAGAAATACATTTAGGGCTATTAAAGTTCTCTCTCCTTGAGAGTTTTATTAGTTTGTATTTTTCAAGGAATTTATTCATTTCATTTAAGCTATCAAATTTTTAGATATAGAGCTGTTCACTTTAATAGCCATGAGATCAATGTAATGACCATTCTTTCATTTCTAATATTGATAATTTGGATCTTCTGTTTTTCCTTCATAAAAGGTTTACTAATTTTATTGATTTTTTTTAAAGGAATCTGCCTTTGTTTTCATTGATTTTTCTCTACTTCTATATTTGTCATTTTGATTTATTTCTGCTCTAATTTTTATTATTCATTTTTTTCCATTTGGGCTTAAATCATTCTTCTTTCTTTACTTTCCCAAGGTTGGGTAATAACTTTTGTTATTGATTTTAGACCATTCTTCTTTCAGGACATAAATCATTAATGCTATAAATTTTCCTCTATGCATTGTATTCACTGCATCTCACACATTTAAAAAAGTTATATTTTCTACTTTAGTTATTTAAAAATATTTTTTCTATTTTTGATTTTTCTTGGGACTTCCTTTTGAAATGTTGATTATTAGTATTTAATGGCCCATCATGTGGTCTATCTTTGTGAAGGTCCATTCTGTTGTTTTCTGGGATATTTTATGAATGTTGGTAGCGTTGTTTAGGACATCTAAATTCATATTGATTTTCTGCCTTTTGATCTATCACTTAAAGATAGAGGGTTGTGGAAACCTCTAACAATAACAGTGGATTTATTTCTCCTTTTACTTTTGTCAATTTGCTTCATTTATACAGAAGATCTTTTGTTTGGTGCACATGTTATCTCTTCTTGATTGACTCTTTTACCCTTACCTAATGTCCTTTATTCCTGATGATCATCCTTGTTCTTATGTCTGAGCTGCCTACAGTTAGCATAGCTACTTTCATTTTCTTTTGATTAGTGATAGCACGATGTACCTTTTTCCTTTCCTTTCCTTTAAATCTATCCGTATCTTTTTTTTCTTTCTTTCTTTTTTTTTTGGTCTCAAGCAATTGTTTATCTGGAGATATGTGCTATGGACATTTGAAGAGAATGTGTATTGTCTTGTTGGGGGAAGTGTTCTATAAATGTTGATTGACCTCTATTAATTGATAATGTTGAGTTTCTCTAATCTTGCTTATTTCAGTCTAGATATGCTATCAATTATTAAGGGAGGGGTGCTGAAGACCCAGTTATAAATAGGGATTTGTCTATTCTTTTTTAGTTCCATCAGTTTTTACTGCAGATGTCTAGTAGGTTTATTGTCTGTTACATATTTAGGATTGCTGAATTTTCTTGGTAAACTGATGCTTTCATCATTATGTAAACTGCCTTTCTGTCTCTGACAATTTTCTTTGCTCAGAAGTCTATTTGATATTACTATATCCACTCCCATTTTCTTCTGATTGGGATTTCCATATATAAAAAGATATGTGTATCTTTATATTTATCATGGCTTCCTATAGATAGCATAAAATTGTTTCTTCTTTTACTTCACTCTGACAATATGTCTCTTTTAGTTGGCATCTTTAGACCATCTATCTACTTGCTGTATTTGTTCCTTTTTAAAATTTCTATTTTCTGCCTTGTCTAGCTTTATTTTCTATGGATCCTCTTTATCTTCCCTTAGTGTACCAATTATAATTTTTAAAATAAAACTAGTGATTTTTGTAGTGTTTGCAATATAAATTGTTAACTAATCTAGGTCTACTTTCAAATAGCTATACTTCCTCTTGTGTAGTGCAGGTACCTTAAAATAAACTAGTCCCAATTTGCTCTTCTCACTCCTTTAGAGGTTTAATCTTTTAATTTATGCTCTAATCACCCAATACACTGTTAATATTATTATTTAAGAAAGTAGTTATCTTTTATATCAATTATGGGGTGCCTGGGTGGTTCACTGAGCCTTTGGCTTAGGTCATGATCCTAGGGTCTTGGGATAGAGCTCCCTGTCGGGCTTTCTGCTTGTGGGGAGCCTGCTTCCTTCTCTCTCTCTCTGCCTGCCTCTCCATTACTTGAGATCTCTGTCTGTCAAATAAATAAATGAAAAAAATATTTTAAAAAAATTAAGCATTTCATTTTACTTTCACTTATTTCTTCTTCAATGTTCTTTCTTCCATTATGCATATTCAGTGTCTGTCCTATATAATTTTTTTTATCATCTGAACAACTCCTTTTAACATTTCTTACATGAGCTGAGATCAAGAATCATATGATTAACTGACTTAGACACCCAGGTGCCCTAGAATGGGTATGGTTTTGATGAATTCTCTTAACTTTTGCTGAGAAAGTCTTTGTATCTTCTGCACTTTTGAAGACATCTCTGCTGGGTATGAAGTTCTAGGTTGCTGGTGTTTTCCGCCTAACATTTTAACTATTCACTCCACTTTCTTCTTGCTTACCTGGTTTCTGATGAGAAGACCAATGTAATTATTATCAGGTAGAATTTTATCTATAGGTGGAATTTCACTTTTTAAATTTCCCTGCAGTTACTTTCAAGATTTTATCTTTGTCTTTGGCTCTGAATTTTGAATATATGTACAAGCATGATACATAAAGAAAAAAATATAAATTGGATTTTATAAAAATTAAAAACTTTTGATTTGTGAAAGACATTACTGAGAATGAAAAGACAAGCTATACACTGGAAGAAAGTACAATTGATTCTCACTATTCACAGTAGTTTGCTCCATAAAATAATATTTTAAATTTATTCCAAATTAATGAACACTGAACTACTATTCCTGGAGGTAATACAGAGTTAATTTGCTTTGTGTCTCTGGTCACAATATTTTTATTGACTGATTAATATATATACATATTCTATGCATGTTTCTATTTAAAGGTAGCTTATTTAAAATATATTATTGGTTCACTGACATTGAACTCATGGCAATAGCACTGTAATTAATTCTTGAATGAATTTTATCTAACAAACATACTTTCTCCATAACATGTATCACAATTTTCTTACACTAAGGGACATTATATAGCACTTCAGCATAATTCTTAGGAGCTATTCTAAACAGTGAAATTACAAAAAAAAAAAAAAAGAAAAAAGAAAAAAATGTTAAAATATGTCACTAAAAAGATCAAAACCCCTATATTTTTTTATAGTATGATAGCTGATATAAGGAGGTAGAGTGTTGCCTTGCTCAAGTTCAGCTGGAAACATGCATGTCCAGCAATTCAAATTTTTCACCATTCTGTGCAGGTCTATGAATGACCATAGCAAGATGGCATGTATTGATTTGGGAGTTACAGATAAATTTTAGCAAGGAGTCAAATGTACACATACAGAACCTGCAAATAATGAGGACCAATTTTCAAATCATATAACCACCAATGGATTTAAATCCTAAATATATAGGGTGCCTGGGTGGCTCTGTGGGTTAAGCCTCTGCCTTAGGCTCAGGTCATGATCTCAGGGTCCTGGGATTAAGCACTGCATCAGGCTTTCTGCTCAGCAGGGAGCCTGCTTCCCTCCCTCTCTTTTTGCCTGCTGCTCTAATTACTTGTGATTCCTCTCGCTCTGCATCAAATAAATAAATAAAATCTTTAAAAAAAATAAGTCCTAAATATATAAGGAACTCTCAGATTCAATAGCAAAAAAAAAAAAAAAAAAAAATCAATTGAAAAAAGAAGGGGCAGCAAATGTATTCAAGAGACATTTCACCAAAAAATATATAAGAATGGCAAATGGCAAATAAGCACTTGGGATGATACTTAATATTGTATTAGTATTAAGCAAATGCCAATTGAATGCACAGTGAGCTACTAGAGCATAGCTATTAGAACAGCTAAAGGAAATAATATAAAATGAAACAAACTGACAATAACCAAGTGCTAGCAAGGATACAGAACAACTAAATATCTCATAGATTGCTGGTAGAAATAAAAAATGTGGAGCTACTCTAGAAAACACATAGTCAGTTTCCCATAAATTTAAAAATGCATTCACAATATGACCTAGCAATCCAATTCCTAGTTATTTATCCTAGAAATATTAAAACTTTTTTGTTAGAGACTTCTGGGGAAGATGGCAGAGTGGGAGGACTCTAAGCTCACTCCATCCCATGGATACACCTAGATAACAACCACATCAGTATAAATAGCCCAGAAAACAACCCAAGGAGTGGCAGAACTTAGTCTCTACAGCTATGAAATACAGAGATATAGAGAAAAGGCCACATCAAGAAGGGCAGAGCTGTCAGGAACCAAAGTGACCTGTAAGACTGTCTGTGGGAGTGAGGAAACCATAGGCACAGAGAAGAGAGATGAAAAGACCCCACACCAGGCACTCCAGGAACCCATACTAGGATGATGAATACCCATAGCTTTTGCCTTGGAAAGCCCGAGGCTGAGTTCTTATACTCAGAGGGGGTTATTAACATCAGGAACTTTAAAAATCAATGAGTTCAGTTCTAGGAGATCTGGAGGGCAATAGGAAACCGAGTCCTCACCCTTAAAGCAACAGCATACAAACAGTTCCACTGAGATACAGCAAAGAAGCAGGAATTTGAAAACCTCAGGGTGTATGGGAGGGAGATTTATTTACTAATCTCAGAGCATTTGCAGAAGGGGCAGAGACCAAAGAGCTGAAGATGTCACTTCCCCATCCTGCCCCCCAGCCTAGATAAACAGACAGGAGCCAGCACAGCGTGAACATTCTCCACCTAGCTGGTGGAGTACGTTTGCCTTGCCCCCACATACTTCTGTGGAACCACCCTCTCCAACCTGCCCTCTGCAGGTATCCATCCAAAGCAGCACCACATGCATGGAAGCACGCAAGTAGCATCAACAGGATCAGCACCACATAAAAGTGACTCTTGCCCCAGAGAGAGGGGAGCATAACCACATATACCAGTTCCATTGCTGCTTCATCAGTGCCCTTGGAGCAGACATGTGGTTTGACTACAGGCACTGCCCACCAAGGGGAGTTTCTCAAGGGACAACAGAGGGAGAATTCCCTGCAGTTCTGTGCAGCCAAAGCTCTGGCAGATAACAGGTCTGACCCAACTCAAGCTCGAGGCAGCCCCAAACTGGCCCAAAAACAACATGGGGACCAAACTGCCCACAACAGGCAAAAAGAGCCATTGCAGACAACTGGACTGAAGGAAAATATGGCTCAGCAACAACACTAGTGTGCATGCAACACACATAGGAGACTCACATCCAAAGCACCAGATTCTGATGAAAGGGGGACACTGTACTGCAGGGCACTGAAGGATCTCTTCTTCATAAAGCCAATGCTTTCAAGATCAGGAGATATAGCTGACTTTCCTAACACAAAAAAACAGACACAGGGAGTTAGACAAAATGAAGAGACAGATGACTATGTCTCAGATGAAAACAAAGGGCAAAATCACAGCAGCAGAGCAAAATGAAAGGGAGATAAGTAATACAGTTGATAAAGAACTTAAAGTAATGGTCATAAACTCACTGAACTTGAGAAGAGTGAGAGATCTCAACTAGACCCTGAAAAAATAAATAGAAATCATAAAAAGAACCAATTGGAGATGAAGGACTCAATAACTGAAGTTAAAAATACATTAGAGTGAATAAATAGTAGACCACAGGAAACAAGAATGGATCAGAGACCTGGAGAAGAGTAACAGAAAGCAATCAAGCTGAACAGGAGAAAGGAAAAAAGAAATAGAAAATGAGAATAGATTAAGGAAACTCAGTGCCACCATCAAAAGTAATAACATTCACATTATAGGGATCCCAGGAGATGAGAGAGAAAAGGAAGAAGGAAATTTATCTGAAAAAAATAATAGCTGAAAACCTCCTGAATCTAGGGAAAAAAATCAGACATCCAGATCTAGGAGGCACAGGAATGTTTCAACAAAATCAACCCAAGGATGTCCACACAGGGACACATAGTAATTAAATCACAAAAAGTAGTGATACAGACATAATTTTAAAAGCAGCAAGAGACAATAAAAACAGTTACATACAAGAGAAACCGGATAAGGATATCAGTGGATCTTCCAGCAGAAAGTGCAGGCCAGAGGGGAGTGGCTGATATATTAAAAGTGCTGAAAGAAAAAACCTGCAACCAAGAATACTCTATTCTGCAAGACAGGCATTCAGAATAGAAGGACAGGTAAAGAGTTTCTCAGACATAGAAAAGTTAAGGAGTTAGTTCATCACCACTAAACCAGCCTTACGGAGATGTTAAAGGGGATTCTGTGGGTGGACAGGAAAGACCATGGCTGGAGTAAGAAAAATAAGAAACACAAAAGCTATAAAAATAAATGAAAATAAATAAACAACTGATATAAAATCAGTTAAAGGTGGTCTTTGAGAAACAAACCGAGGGTTTTGGAGGGGAGGGAAGTGGGAGGTTGGGTGAGCCTGGTGGTGGGTATCATGGATGGCACGTGTTGCATGGAGCACTATGTGTGGTGCATAAACAATGAATTCTGGAACACTGAAAAGAAATAAAAATAAATTAATAAAAAATTTTAAATAAGGATTCACAAAATAAAAGGCTATGAAGTATGACATCCTATGCCTAAAACATGGGGGGAGAGGAGTAAAAATTTGGTGCTGTTAGAATAGCTCAAACTTAAGCATCCACCAACATAATGTAGATTACTATAAGCCTATTAGTAATCATAATAGATATGCAAAACCACTAATAGATATGCAAAAAATAAAGAGAAAGGAATCCAAGTATATGACTAAAGAAAGCCATTAACCTTGAGAAAAGAGAATAGGAGAAGAAAGAAACGGGCAAATATAAAACCCATAAAACAAATAAAATAGTGGCAATAAGTTCATAAATATCAACAAGAACCTTGGACGTAAATAGACTAAACACTCCAATCAAAAGACATAGGGTGATGGAATTTCACAAAAACCAGACCCACCTATATGTTGCCTAGTTGACATTCACTTCAGACCTAAAGACACAAGGACACTAAAAGGGAAGAAAAAGCATTTACTATGCAAATGCAAGTGGAAAAAAAAAATCCTGGGGTTGTGCTATTGTGAATATTGTTGCTATAAACATTAGGGAGCGTGTACCCCTTCATGTAGGAATAATCTTCTTTATCAATTCATCTATCAGTGGACACTTGGGCTGCTTCCATAATTTGTCTATTGTAAATAATGCTGCAATAAACATAGGAATGTGCATGTCTTTTCAAATTATTGTTTTCTTATTCGGGGATAAACACCCAGGACTGTAATTATAGGATCAATAGTAAATCTATTTTTAATTTTTTGAGGAAATGTCATAGCATTTTCCATAGTGGCTATACTCCACTTTGCATTCCCACCAACAGTGCAAGAGAGTTCCTCTTTTTTACATACTCGCCAAAACTTGTGTTTTTTATTTTAGCCATTCTGATAGGTGTGAAGTGATCTCATTGTGGTTTTGATTTGCTTTTCCCTGATATTGAGTGGATGCTGAGCGTTTTTTCATGTGTCTGTTGGCCATCTGTACATCTACTTTGGCCATTGGTACATCATGTTTTAATACAAGGCTAATTTATCCTGAGTGCAAATGACCCTTTTTCTTCTAACCCTTGCATTGTGAACTTACACATTTGAGGATGTCAGACGTAGACATATAGGCATTGTTTAACATACTTTTAAATAGGTACTTAGGAGGGCACATATTGCATGGAGCACTGGGTATTATATGCAAAGAGTGAATCATGGAACACTACATCAAAAATTAATAATGTACTGTATGGTGACTAACATAACAATGAAAAAATAATTATCTTAAAAATAGAATAAAAAATACCTGTGTAGATCCCAAGTTTTTCAAAACTTCTTCGACAACAGCAGTATGTTATTGGCCATTTATTTTATATAAACTTCATGCTGTTTCTAATGGTTTGTAGAAACAAGAAAATTAGTCCTTCTCACATAATTTGTGAAATTTGCTTTGTTTGATAAATGAACCACTTCACCCTGGCCATGCAAACGTAGGGGCTTCAACCCTGGCAGAATTAGGTCCAAATCTTTGGGCAGATTACTTAACTCAGAACCTGTTTCCTCAACTGTGAAGTGAGAAATTCCTATTTTGTAGGAATGCCATAGGTTTAGGCATAGTAAAAGAAAAGGACTTAGTTCATTGGCTGGCAAAGGTAGACCCATAGTTAAGGGCGACTATTTGAAACATCAATTACTTTACACACTTGGGAGATTTTCTTCCTTAAAAAGCAAAAAGAGAGAAATCTGCCATATTGAAAAAAAAATGCACCCTTAAAAATCGCAATACTTCTAATCAAATACTTCTATTATTCAGGTTCAAAATGATTAAGATCAGATTTTAAGTTAAAAACTGTATTAGCTATAGAGGTTTCAGGGTAATATATTTTGATATATCTTTTTGAAACACTGGGTTTTTTTTGTTGTTGTTGTTCTGTTTTGTTTTGTTTTTACCACAAAGAATGCTCCTATTAAATGTGCTTTTCCTTGTGGTATAACTATAATTTATAAAATCATTTACATTATAAATGTGTAATAGGCATACCTATATTAATTTTAGTTTTTAATTTTGACTTTTCTAGGTTTCTAAAAAGGACTGTCCTGTTTTATCAATAGAGAAAACTAGCCCCAGCACTTCTATTTTATTTTATTATTTTTTTTAATGTTCCAAGATTCATTGTTTATGTACCAACCAGCACTTCTATTTTAAATTTCAAATGCGTTTTTATCAATCTATTCATATTAAAATAAGTCAGTAACAGTGTTTAATTCTTTTCAAGGTCTGTTTTCTCCAAATTAAAAGGAAATTTGATTTTCATTATGATTTGAGAAATCATTATTTAAAAACCTAAAATTTTATAGCATTTTCTTAAACAGCAAAAGTCAAGGGAAAAAAAGCCCCACTCTGAGTCAATGATTTTGTAACCATTTCTTTGTTGAAAAAATTTCTATGCATTTTTCATTCTCTACCACAGGGTGGAGTATTGCTTTAAATATGGGATCTTTTTAAACCATTTCTAACCATATTAATTCTATTACATAGATAGATATATATTGAAATAGTGCTTTAATGAATGCAGAAATTTTGAGTACTAAAATTTTGAACACTCTAAGAATCATTTGAATTACTACTCAGGTATAATTAAGAACAAACAGTAAACAAATATTTCATTCAATAGCCCCCAAAGGAAGAAAGCAAAGCAATCTATTCCAATCCTGTAGAGATTTTATGAAATAGCATCTTGAAATGGCATTTAATTTTCATGCAACTATGTATGTTTTTTTCCTCAGAAGCAGAAGTCATGGCATAGTCTACTACTTTGATTATTTGTATTTTGTATACATGTATTTGTATTTCATTTTATTTTATGTATATATATATATTAATTGTGATAATATATAGTTTGTATTGAAAAATATTTATTGAAGTGTATTCCATTTTTCTAGAAATATGGTTGTGCTCCTGAATTGTTTCAGGATTATCATGCAAAAGACTTGACTTACTGACATAAAGTCTGTTTATTGACGTTAGATAATTCCTAGCTAGGATACAATAGTCTTTCAATGGCTCAATGTACTTTCAGCTCAGATCAAGGGCAAATGATATCCCTGGAAGCAAAGGCTACTTGGGCCTTATGGATTTTTATAGATCTGGCAGTCATGAAATTATAACTTCATGACATCTCCCTGCCTAATCCCTCTTGTTTGTTACTCAGTAGATTAATGACAGGAGCTATGACTGGCCACACCGCAGAGCCAATGACAATGATGCATGAAAGTAAAGAAAGCATGTTGTTTAAGTAGTATCCTGTGGTTCGTATCTCAGACCTCTAGAAGACCACGGAAATGTTGCTCTTAACTTACACCAGAATGCTTTGGAATCCCTGTCCAGACTAATCTATCTTTTCAAAATATTTCAACTTTTGCACAGTAGATAAAGCAAAAAAAAAAAAAAAAAAAGGAAAAGGACACGTTCTCTAGCCCTCCACATCACCCCCAGTATGTCTACTGAGCCAAGATTAAGACATAATGAAGACAAATTCAAATTTGGAAAGAGGAAGATGACATTTCAAGTGATTGTTTCAGAACTGAAGAGTGGTTTAATTTTTCTTGTTTTAATTGTTGAGTGGTAACCAACCAAACAGTTTTATGTTTAGCCTAACAATTTATTTTTTTATTGACTTGTAATTCATAAAACATACAATTACCCATTTTAAAGTATATAATTCAGTGACATTTAGTGGATTCAGAATGTTGTGCAACTACCATTTTTCCCAGTTTCAAAACTTTTTATCACCTCAGAACACACTGGAAAAATTAAGTAGTCTTCCCCATTCTCTGCTCCTTCTGTCCTTGGACAGTCACTAATGCACTCTCTGTCTCTATGCCTATTATGGATATTTCATATAAAAGGCATCATAGGATATATGACCTTTTGTGTGGTTTCTTTTACTTAGCATAATGTTTTCAAGGCTCGTGCACATGGTGACATGTATCAGAACATCATTCTTTTTATGGCTGAATAATATTCTGTTGTACGTATATACCATATTTTATTTATTCATCCACTGATGGGCACTTGAGTTGTTTCCACCTTTTGGCCACTATGAAAAATGCCACAATGAACACTGGCATATGAGAATCTGTCTGAGTTTCAATTTTCAGTTCTTTTAGATTTATGTCTAGGAGTAGAATTGCTAAGTCCCACAGTAATGTTATGTTTAGCTTTTTGAGGAACTGCCAAACTGTTCTGTGCAGCAGCTATACCATTTTACATTTCCACCAACAATGTATGAGGGTTCCAATCTCTTCACATCCTTGTCAATACTTGTTATCTTCCTTTTTAAAAAAATTCTAGCTATCTTAGTAGTTGTGAAGCGGTATCTCACTGTGGCTTTCATTTGCATTTACCTACTAAATATGATGTGGTGTATTGTTCATGTGCTATTGGCCATTTGCATATCTTCCTTGGGAAAATGTCTATTCAAGTCCTTTGTTCATTTACTAAACTTTGTGTTGTAGAGGTTTAGGGGTTCTTTACATATTCTGGATATTAAACCCTTATCAGATAAAGTATTTGCAAACATTTTCTCCCATTCTGTAGCTTTTCTTTTGTTCTCCTGGTATCATTTGATGCACAAAAGTTTTTAATGGTTATGAATTCCAATTTGTCTATTTTTTTCCTTTTGTAGCTTGTGCTTTTGGTGCCAAATCTGGAATCTTACTGCCAATCATGAGACCATCAAGAATTACCCCTATGCTTTTTGTTCTAATAATTTCATAGTTTTAGCTCTTACATTTAGTTGTTGATCCATTTAAAGTTATTTTTTACATATGAAGTGAGGTAGGAATCCAACTTAAGTCTTTTGTATATGGCTACTAAGTTGTCTCAGCATGTTATGTTACATATGTTTACGAACTATTCTTTCCTCATTGAATGGTCTTGGCACTCTTATAAAAAATCAATGATCTATAGACCATTATTTCTGGACTCTCATTTTTATTCCATTTGTCTAAATTTGTGTCTTTTTATAAGTACCACACTGTTTTGAATACTCTAACTTTGCAGTAAGTTTTTTTTTTTTTTTTTTTTTTATTTATTTATTTGGGAGAGAGAGAGATCACAAGTAGGCAGAGAGGCAGGCGGGGAGGGGGGGAAGCAGGCTCCCTGCTGAGCAGAGAGCCCAATGCGGGGCCTGATCCCAGGACCCTGGGATCATGATCTGAGCCGAAGGCAGAGGCTTTAACCCACTGAGCCACCCAGGTGGCCCTGTGATAAGTTTTAAAATCAGTAAATGTGACTCCTTCAACTTTGCTTTTCTCTTTCGATGTTGTTTGGACTACTTGGGGCCTCTTAAAATTTCATGTGAATTTTTGGATCACGCTTTCATTTCTGCAAAAAAGACAAGTGTAGCCCACTTTGGGGTATATGGCCATCTTAAAAATATTAAGTCTTCCAATCCATGGACACAGAATGTTTTTTATTTATTTAGGTCTTTTAAATTTTTTTTTTTCAGCAATGTTTTAGTTTCCAGTATGCAAGTCTTTTAACTCTTTAAATTATTATTAGGTTAAATTTATTAAATTTAGGTTAAATTTATTCCTAGGTATTTTATTCTTTCAGATGCTATTGTAAATAGCATTAGTTTCTTCATTTCATATCAGGTTGTTTATTGCTGGTGTAAGAAACACAACTGTTTTTAGCATGTTGATTCTGTAAGCTGTAATTCTGCTGATTTTTTCTGGTAGCCCTAGTAGGATTTTTGGTGTTTTGTTTTTTATTCTTTAGGATTTTCTATACATTGAATCTTGTCATCTTCAAATAGAGGTACTTTTTCCTCCTTTCTATTTGGATACTTTCTATTTCTTTTTTCTTGCCTAATTACTCTTGCTAGGACTTCCAATACAATGTTCAATAGCATTGGTGAAAGCAGGTATCCTTGTCTTATTCCTGATCTTAGGGGAGAAGCTTTTGGTCATTTACCATTAAGTATAATGTTAACTGTAGGTTTTTTGTGAATGCCGTTTATTATATTGAAGAATTTTCTTTCTATTCCTAGTTTGCTAAGTGTTTTTAATTAGGAAGAGTTGCTGGATTTTGTCAACAGTTTGTTTATTGAGATGATCATTTTTGTTATTGTTCCTTTGTTCTATTAATGTAGTGTATTTTATTGATTGATTGTCTTGTATTGAACCACTGTTGCATTCCTCTGGTAAATTCCAGCCGACATTGGTGTACAAACATTTTAATGTGCTGTTGGGTTTGGTTTCCTGGTATTTTGTTGAGGACTTTTGCATTTGTTTTAATAAGGGATGTTTATCTGTTGTTTTCCCTTCTTTCGTAGTAAATTTGTCTGGCTTTGGTATCAGGATAATGCTAGCCTCATAAGACACATTAGGAAGTGTTCTTTCCTCTTCCATTTTTGGGGAAGAATTTGATTAGATTTGGTATTAACTTCTCTCCAGATGTTTGGTAGAATTCATCAGTGAAGTCATAAGATTATGTTGCTTTCTTTTTTATAAGGTTTTATATTACTACTTGATTCAATCTCTTTGTCATAAGTCTGTGAGGTTTTCTATTTCTTCCTGATTCAGTTTTGGTGACATATATTTTATACTTATTTTCTATATGTCTTATATCTTTTTTCTCCTCATCTCTTCCAATACTGTCTTCTTTGTGTTTGATTGATTTTTTCCCTAATAAACCATTTGACTCCCTCTTCATTTCTATATATTTCATATATATCATATATATAAAATAAATGTATATTTAAATTGGGTTTACTGAGATATAATTTACATACAATAAAATTCACCCCTTTTAGCATATAACTCTATGAGTTTTGTTAAATGCACACTACTGCCATAATCAATACATAAAATAATTTCCTCCCAACTAAATATTCAATTCTTCACAACAACTGCTCTATTCTGTCTTTATAGACTGTCCTTATAAAATCATAAAGCATGTAGACATTTTTTGTAGTTAGAATACTTAACATAAAATATGCCCTCTTAGCAAATGTTTAAATATATAATACAGTGTTGTTAACTACAGGCAATATGTGGTACAGTTGATCTCTAGGACTTATTCATCTTGTATAACTAACATTCTGCACATTTTGACTAATACCTCTCTGTTTCCCCCTTCCCACAGACCCTTACATTCATATTCTACTCTGTGTCTATGAATCTAATTAGATTCCTTATATAAGATGTCTCATGTATTATTTATCCTTCTGTGTCTGGCTTATTTCACTTAGCATAGCATCCTCTAGATTCATCCATGTTGTCACAAAAGGCAGAATTTTCTTGTTTTTAATGGAATGGAATAATTTGGAATATTGGAATAATATTCCATTGCAAACATATACAAGATTTTCTTCATTCATCCTTTTGGATGGACATTTATATTGTTTCATGTCTTCAGTATTGTGAATCATGCTGTGATAAACATGGGAATGCAGGTATCTCTTCAAGATCCTGATTTCATTTCTTTTGGATATATACCCATAAGTGAGATTGCTGACATGGAGATACGGTAGTTCCATTTAAAATTCCTTGGGGAACCTCCATACTGTTTTCCATAGTGGCTGTATCAATTTACATTCCCACCAATAGTGCACAAGTGTTCCTTTTTCTCCATATCCCCACCAATACTTGTTACCTCTCATTATGTTGGTAATAGCCATTCTGACAGGTGTGAAGTACAATCTCATCATGATTTTGATTTGAATTTCCATAATGATTAATGATGTTGAGCACCTTTCATATATCTGCTGACAACCTGCATGTCTTTAGAAAAATGTCTATTCAGGTTCTTCTCTCATTTTCAAATTGGGTTATTTGTGTTTTCATTTTTCTTCTTGCTATTGCATTCTATGAGTTCCTTTTATATTTTGGATATTAACTCCTTATCAGATATATGTTTTGAAATTATTTTATTCCATTCCACAGGTTGCCTTTTCATTTTGTTGATGATTTCCTTTGCTATAGAGAGCTTTTTAGTTTGTTGTTGCTCCATTTGTCTATTCTTGCTTTTGTTTCTTGTGCTTTTAGTATCATATCCAATAATAATTGCAAAGACCAACATCAAAAACTTTCTTCTGTTTTCTTTTAGCAATTTTATGGCTCCAGGTCTTACATTAAAGTCCTTAATAAGTTCTGAGCTATTTTTTGTGTATGGTATCAGATAAGAGTCCAGTTTCATTCTTTTGCATATGGATATCCAGTTTTCTCAATACTTAATGAGTCATAAAGAAAGCTAATAAGTAACAGCAAATGTGAGTAACACTGTAGACAAGATGGCGCTATCAGACATATACAGTACCATCCCACCATAGCAGAATACACATTCTTCTTACATGTGCAGAACATTCCCCAGGACAGATCATACATTGGACAAGTCTTAAACATATAAAAATAAGTCTTAAAAAATAAAAGAAGATTGAAATCACATCAAGCATATTTTCTGATCACAATGACATGAAACCTGAAATCAATAAAAGAAGGAAAACTGAAAAATTCAACAAATATGTGGATATCAGATAGCACATTCCTGAACAACCAATGGGTCAAAGAAGAAATCAAATAGGAAGTTAGAAAGTATGTTGAACAAAAATGAAAACACAGCATACCAAATCTTATGGGATGCAGCAAAAGTAATCATAACAGGGAAGTTTATAGTGATAAATGATGACATTAAGAGAAAAGAAAAATTTCAAATACACAACCTAATTTTACACCTCAAGGAACTAGAAAATGAACAAACTAAACTGAGTTAGCAGAAGGAAGGCCACAATAGAGAGCTGAAAACAATGAAGCAAGAACTGGAAAGACAATTTAAAAAAATTAACAAAGCTAGTGTTGTTTTTTTGAAAAGATAAACAAAATTGACATACCTTGAGATATACTCCTCCTCCCCCCCCCCACAAAAAAGGACAGAAATAAACAAGATGAGAAATGAAGAGAAGTCATTACAACTGACACCAATATGAAAGATCCTAAGAGGCTGTTATGACCAAACTGGGAGAAAGGATTAAATTCCAAGAAACTTATGACCTACCAAGACTAAATGAAGAAATAGAAAATCTCTATAGACCAATTATTGCTAAGGAGTTTAATTAGTAATTTAAAACCTTTCAGCCTACAAAGTAGGGAACCAGATGGTTTCCCTAGTAAGTGCTACCAAACGCTTAAAGAAGAATTAATACCAATGCTTCTCTGCTCTTCCAAAAAACTGAAGAGGACACTTTCAAACTCACTTTGTGAGACTAGCATCATCCTGATACCAAAACCAGACAAGGACACTTCAAAAAAACAAAATTACAGGTGAATATCTTTGATGAACATAGATACAATAAACCTCAACAAAATTTTAGCAAATTAAATTAGACAGCAAATTAAAAGGATCATACAGCATGATCAAGATGAATTTATTGGGCTTAAAAATGATTCAACAAGTGCAAACCAATAAATAACAAAAGGGAGGATAAAAACCACATGATCACCTAAAGAGGTACATAAAAAGCATTTTAACAAAAATCAACATGTTTTCATGATTAAAAACTCTTAACAAGCTGGGTAAGAGAAAATATACCTCAACATAATAGAACACATATATGGCAAGCCCAGAGATAAAATCATACTCAATGATTAAATGCTGGAACTTTTTCTCTAAGATCAGGAAGAAGAATAGAGTACTTGCTCTCACTACTTTTATTCAAGATAGTACTGGAAATTCTTGCTAAAGTAGTTAGGGGAAAAAAATATGTATGTGCACACACACCACATATATAAAAGAAAGGAAGAAAAGTCATGCAAATCAGAAAGGAAGAAGTAAAATGAATTCTGTTTGCAGATGACATGATATTGTATATTGGAAAACCTAAAGACTCTCATCATTAAAATGTTAGTACTAATAAATTCATTTATATTGCAGGACACAAAATCAACATACAAGACTAAGTTGCATTTCTTTTTTTTTTTTTTTTTTAATTTATTTATTTGACAGAGATCACAAGTAGGCAGAGAGGCAGGCAGAGAGAGAGGAGGAAGCAGGCTCTCCGCTGAGCAGAGAACCCGATGTGGGGCTCGATCCCAGGACCCTGGGATCATGACCTGAGCCGAAGGCAGAGGCTTTAACCCACTGAGCCACCCAGGCGCCCCCTAAGTTGCATTTCTATATATAGCCAATGAACTTTCTGAAAAGGAAATTAAGAAAGCAATTTTGTTTATAATAGCACCAAAACATATAAAATACTTTGGAATAAATTTAACCAATAGGCATAAGGCCAGTACACTGAAATTAGAAGACACTGATGAAAGAGTATGAAGAAGACAACAGTAAATGCAAACATATCCTAAGTTTGTGCCCCATCCAAGGCACAGATGAGTCTTTGAAAGATCAAAGGGGTTATTCTATGTTCAGCTCATAGACTGTTTTCTGTTTATGCCAATCATTAGGTCCTGTGTCCACAGATATTTTTTTCTGTGTATGTAAGTTTCAATTACTATTAAAAATGGTGATAAATTTCTGGAGTGAACTTTAATTTGTATTTAAACATCTTGTCTTATCCCCTAGAGTATAAATGTCCTCAGGTACTGATTTTCATCTTATACTCCCACTCCCTCTTCCTTTGAAAACTGTAACAAGGACCCAATATTTGATAGTTTCATTGACTTTTTTCTCAACAGTTTCCATTAAGTTTACCTATAAAAAGTGGTAGGATTTATGTCAATGTTCCAACTGCAGGTGGCACTGACTGACTTAATTTGTCAGCTCTGTTCTTAGTTATTCTTTCTTAACCTGGAAGTGAGCAGAATACTACACATCATGAATCATGTGGAAGGAAAAGCCTGAAGAATGGTTCCTTTGAGGGAGCAGTTTCATGTGGAAAACCATTTTCTCTTTTTATCTATTGTGCTCCTAGGAGTCCAGCCAGGACCGCATTTGTTTAGTTTATTTGAAATATCTTAGTGTCTAGCATGGTGACGTGAGCATGTAGAAATTTGATAAATGCTATATCATGATAGTAGTGGCTATCATTTCTAGAATGACTGAAACCCATTCACAAAAGATTTGATGCTGTGATGTCATGGTATGACCTGTTTTGTCTCCATATTTCTTTTACTAGAAGCCTTGAACTACATTTGTTTAAATATTCAACATATCATAGGAGGGAATCATAGAAGCTACCTAGTCCATATACCTTATTTTACACAGGAAGAATTAAGAACAGGAAGATTTAACTTGTTCAATATAAAGAATATAGTTGGCTCCAGATCTAGCAGAAAAAAATAGGTCTTCTGATCCTAAGCACAATGATATTTCTACTACACTAAAAGAAGTTGGTTTTACTATTATAAAATGGTAATTTATTGCTCTTCTTAAAAAACCATGTTTTAGAATTCACAACAGAATACAAGGATACTGAAAAAAGGGCAACTGGGTGGCTCAATGAGTTAAGCCTGTTTATTCATAACCCATGACTCAGGTCATAGTCTCACAGTTCTGGGATCAAGCCCCGCATCCTGCTCTCTGCTCAGCGGGGAGCCGGCTTCTCCCTTCTCTGTCTCTCTGCCTGCCTCTCTGTCCACTTGTGATCTCTGTCTGTCAAATAAATAAATAGAATCTTAAAAAAAAAAAAAAAGGATACTGAAAATGACTTGAATGTATATTCCTTCCCAAGTTGAAGATTTTTATAGAGTGGATGGACCTATCCCATTTTATCAGCCATTTATTGAATAATAATGAAATTCAGAGCTAGGAGAATACAACCTAATTAAATATAGTTGTGTAGCCAATTTCAACTTCAGCTGACAAAGGAAACTGACAGATTCAAGTGAATAGAACTTCAGGGTGTATGTTAATATTGGCTTCAGGGAATTAAAAATTTTTTTACAGACTTACCTCCCTGGTGAGATGACCAGTGTTGAAAGCAAGTCTCCTTTATAGTGACCCAGGTATCGATTTCTGCTGGAGTTCAGGGAAAAGACTGTGAATTTCATAATACACAATATTGTATATATTCTGACATTAGTGATTTTCATTGGCTGAGGCAAATCAATGTAGTATAAGAGGAAAAGCCTATGCATCCCAAAGTAGGCTTGATGCAAAATACAGCTACCACAACAAACCTCAAAAGACATTTGTTCATTTGGTTAATTTTGTGGCCAAATGTTTTATTTCATAATTCTGGAAGTCAACCAACTCCCTGTTCCCTCACTACATTTCAGCGCTGAATAAATACAGTGCTGGACTTGGCCCACTGAAAATGACCTGCTATCACTCATGCAGGCAAAGCCACAGATTCTGAACTGATTTGGTCCTCCTTCTGGATTGTGGTAGGGAAAATAAACGCACACAGTGACTTATGTCTGTTTCTTCAGGTGACTTTCACCTTGGCTGACTGATTTGTGCTGGAAGGGACCACAGAGAGACCTTCCTCTGCTGCTCAGCAACCAAAGGTCAAGATACTTTCATGCTTCTCTCTCTCCTTTTCCTTCCTTCTGGGATTGATCTTGTTCTTTCAGGTCTTATATTATTGTCACACCTCCTTTTTTTTTTTTTTAACCCCTTTAATTTTGTGATGAATTGCACATTTCTTTTAAGTATAATACAAAACTATTTATTATTTTACAAAAGAAGAATTCCTATGCAGAGTATGCAGAGTCTTCTCTTTGCCTCTGGTCCCAGCCAGGCTGAGTCATTTGCTATTCCCCACAGGGCTGAGGCAACTTCATCTCTTTGTGTGTGTGTGTGTGTGTATGCTGCTTCATTTGCCTAAAATGTCCATTCTTTCCTTCTAAGACTTAGCTTTATCATTACCTCAAAAAAACTTTTTTTGTCCCATTTGGTCTGGATTAAATGCTTCTCATTGTATTTCCTACATTATATCCTGGTTCATCATTCTACTCCTCACAGTATATTCTTAGCGCCATTTTGTTGCTCTTACATACTCTACTGCTACCTCATAGGCCAACATACAGCAATCACTGGCTTCCTTTTTTCTATAGCCTACACCCCGCATAGGGCCGACACACTTGATGGTTGAATAAATGGATAGGCATTTGGAAGAAGAATCAGCTTAGGGACTGCTAATTTCAAACATACATTTGATAGAAAATTCTTATGTGATATAGATGGAAGAAAATTAGATCTAGAATCAGAGGACACAAGGCATGACTGAGACAAGAACCTCAGCTAACCCTCATTTCAATTTCCTCCTCTGTAAAATAAAATTATAAAAACTGATTTCTTATGATAAAAACAATTCTTAGAGACAGATTACTTTTTGTTTTCCCACCATAAGAGTGAAGTGGCTTGGAAGCTTCTAGTCCATCAAACAACTATATATGGAGGCCTTAATACATATTTGTCACAGTATACATTTATAAATGAATATTTGTAAATGTTCATAGCACTTTAAAAAATTATTTTAAAATTATTATTTTTCAATATAAAAATAATTTAAAAATTTAAATATTTTAAAATTATTTAAAAAATAATTCAGAACTGAGCTGACACATAAATGTTCAAATAAATATATGGTTTAACCTTAACAAAACTAACTTGGACCACGATTCATATGTGTATATGTATAGGAAAAGGAAGTACCAACTCAGGATGGTTGTGGAAGAAGTACTGTAGGAAAGGAATTTTATAACTTAATGAGGACCAGTGAAGAATAATAGGATTTTAAAACTGAATGGATCCTAGAGTCACCTCTCTTGATTTAGAACAAATTCAGTTGATGTTTGATGAGTTGTAGCCTAATCAAAGAATATACAGAATCCTACCTGTTAAGGATGATTCTGAATCTGGTACTCTTTCCACCACAACATCTGAGCTCTTTTATGATGGCTGAGGCTATAGCCAGGAGTGACAAGGCACATGTAAAGCCAAGGGTAGAAAGAAAAAGAAAAAAACATAGTGGAGTTAAGGCCCTTGAAATTCCAGCTAAATATTCTAGACAAAATCCAGACATATATTTCAAATACTACATGAAGCAAATATCTGCTTTTATTTTTCCTGCCCAGTATCACTTTCTTTGATAAGAAAACTCTACTTTTCCTCAATGAACTATCTCTTTCAGACTTTCGGTCCTTGTAGCTTAAATGGAGCCTCTCTGTCTAGGAGCAACCTTGTTTCTAATCTGTGTATTTCTACTTATTTATCTTAGATATTTGTAGAGTAAACATTTCAAAGTAGACAAAAGAATGTTTTTTTATCTAACCTTTGAAAACTCTGCAATGACTCAATGATGATCATCTTCCATTCTATAGTAGCATATCTATGCCGTATTTTAGTTAAATATTTATTTAAGACTGTTTTCCACCTCTGACATTGTGAACCTTGGCCTTTCACTGCTCTAATCTTTTTAAATATATTTAAACTTCATTCCCAACTCTTCTAAATACATGGTTTCCATCATGAGGCATCTACTAAACCCTGTTCCATACAGCTTCTTAGGATCCACACTCCATACTATCTATTATAACAGCATTGATTTTTCTCTTTGCCAAGTGTATATTTGAACATTGTCTCTTTGCTTGACGAAAGAATGCTGGCTCTGCAGATAGACACCTTTGGCTTTGAATGCTGGCTCTAGCACATGTTAGCTATGTGATCTTGGGAAACCTATTTAATATCTTTCAGCATAATTTTCTGTATTTGCAAATATGTAATTATTTATAGCTACCTCATGTGCCTAGTAGGCATAGAGTAATATAGATATAACATGTAATATATGTATCAGAATTCATGGCACTTAGCACTCTAAACATTAGATAATATTGTTATCATTATTCTTACTCCAGAGCATTTACGTGAGCCGTTCTTTTCCACTTTTGTTAGGTTGTCAAATTTTTATAGCATCTTTCCATACTTTGAGAGCTGAGTCAGATTTTACTTTAAGACACAAATTCACGATTGCTGTTGGGTCCTTTGCTGGTCATTTGATAATAAAATAAAATATTTATCTCTAATAACTCTAAGCATGTTAGAGAACAGATAGACAGACATTTGCCAGTGTGTCTATCTCTATTATCACTGGACTCCAGCATCTGTCTTAAGGAAGGACCAAGAGCTTGTACGTCTTACTATCTACAGCTCCTGTAGCACGTGACTTGCTACTTGGAAATAAGAAAGGGAGGGAGAGAGATAGGGAAGAAACACCAAAGAATTAACTCATAGTATTTCCAGATTTTTTCAGTCTGAATTCTAGAAAACATTTTAAAGTGGTGCATGGAAATTATATATGGTTACATCATACACATATGTATGTGTGTGTATATATATATATTTTTCCCATATAATTAAAATGTCAAAAACTGTCCAAATTCCTCATTAAACTATAATGTATACAATATTTCTTTGAACGAATGTGCCAATTGATCTTTCTTAATGTGTCAAGACAGAGATATTACTTTGCTATACATTTTGTGTAAGTACATTTCATTTGTTCAACAGAATTACCGATCATGTACTGTGGGATGAGCAATACTCTAGATGCTGGAAATGTGCAGACAAATAAAAGACGATCTCTGCTTTGCTATAGATTACAGATCAGTAAAGCAGAAAAGCTAGTAGGTAGAAAAATTGTGATATAATATGGCAAGCATGTGATTCTATGGAGTTATTAAGTTAGTGCAGATCTGAAGAATGACATAACTAACAAAATGGGAAACTGAATGGTTGTCTTAACACTAGGTTTTGGTTATTTTTGCCAGAACAAAATGCATTTACTTATAAACTTTAAAAGATTAATTCTTAAATTTGCTCTCTCACAGCCTTGTCTTTGAAGACCCTTGGTAATTCTCTTCCTGCCTTCCTTTTACAGGTACCCACATTTTCTTCTCTAACTCAACTCTAACTTTTGCCTCTATCATTTCTCTCCTTCCAAAAGGGGATGTTAAGGGCATGGTGAAAAGTGAAGGCAGGAGCGGGGGCACTATAAAACTAGTGGGGTACAAGCAGGTGGATCTTTTGGTGCAGTGACAGAAACTCAGTTCCTACTTGCTCAGGCAAGAAAGGTGGTGTATCATCCTTCACAACCAAACCGTAATGGTGAGGGATACGCCATCCTCCACTAGGCCGTGAGTGGATCTGAATACTGACAGGATCCTCTCACCATTTCACATGCCTGCTCTTTTGTCTCTTCCAGACAAACTTCATGGTGTTGAGACAAGGGCTCCTGGTAGCTTCCAGGCTATAATGAGTCCCTTCTGTTAGCTTCGACTTGAAAAACTCTTCAGAAAAAGTTTGATTAGATAGATGTGATGTGAACAATGAACAAGGAACAACGTGACCACAGGATCGTGGCTCTTGTTCAACTATCCAGTGGTGGAAGAGGAAACAAGAAGGGGAGAAGAAGGGGACTGAGGGGAAGGTCAAACAGAAGCAGTCATACATACATGCTGGCTTTCAAGAAGTGTTTACTGAGTCCTTACTATGGGCCAAGCATGAGACGTGCTGCCGTAGTCTAATGGGCAAGAATAATATTATTCAATTGATCTATAAATAAGCCTTCTCAATATAGGACAGGGGCAGTTGCCTGGTTTCAGGTGAATTCCACTTTCCAGCATTTCCCTGAACCTGACTACAGCCAGCTTCAACAGGCTGGGGTCAGTCAGAAAAACAGACCCACCGGTTTCACTCTTCCAAGAATAAAAGGTTTCACTTAGAAACTGGGTTTTATATGGATGTTGGAAGATCTGGAAAGGGAAGATCAGAGATTTGCCATGGAAAATCAAGGGCACCAGAGCTGGAAAGTCAGGGAAGTTGGCCTGCAGAGTTAGGAAAGACCGCTGCCACCTGAAGCTATGATCCGGGTAGTTCTCAAGTGCTCACTAAAAAGCTGCTGTGATTCTCATGCCTGCCTACAAGTCTGGCTGCCACCACATCCACACAATAATATATTTAGCTTCTCTTCTGCTGTCCAAACCTCATGCAACTTCCTCTCAAAGGGAAAAGGGAAATCTTACCCAGAATGAAATAAGGAAGAGGAATGTGGGGAACGCAATCTCCCAGACCTTAAAAAAGTGTAGTTATGGGGCACCTGGGTGGCTCAGTGGGTTAAAGCCCCTGCCTTCGGCTCAGGTCATGATCCCAGGGTCCTGGAATCGAGCCCCACATCGGGCTCTCTGCTCAGCAGGGAGCCTGCTTCTTCCTCTCTCTCTGCCTGCCTCTCTGCCTACTTGTGATCTCTGTCTGTCAAATAAATAAATAAAATCTTAAAAATAAAAAAAGGTGCAGTTATGATGCTGAGTTGGCAGCAGAAAATTCATCCCAGTATCCTTACCCATACTCAGATGGTAACATGTTGGCCAACCCTTACTGATGACTAGCTCCTGCCAGTCACGTGCCTCAGCATGTCATGTTTTCTCATTGAAGCCTTATAGCAGCCCTAGTGTTGGTGTGGGATAAAGGGAGGAGCAGGGAGAGAGAGATTTAGCTTTCACCTTTTATAGATAAGAAAACTAAAGCTAAGAGAAGGACCTGACCCATAGTTCCACAGCTGATGTAACAGGGGAGCTGTACTTCGAATGTAGATCTCTGGTAAGAGAAACTGATTTCTGAACTGCACATACCACACTCACTCTAATCTATTCCTTATTTGATAAAATTGTTGGTTATGGTGCAGGGAATCAAAGGCAGTTTTTTCTCTCATGCAGTGTCACTGAAGATGGCACTTCTAATTTCAATGACTCTTGTAAAAGAGCCATTTAGGAAGAAAAATCTAGATGTATAAGGTTTTTAAAGTTCTGAAAGATAGACAGACTCCCAAAGGAAATTTCAGCAACTATGAGGAAAGCTAAGTAGAATGTATACACCATGGATGGATTGGATTCTTTGTCCAAAATTATTTAAGGCAAACAAAAAGTGTTTGGAAATTTTATCAATAGTAATAATCTTTTAAACACTGGGAAATAGTAATTCTGCTGGGCAATTAAAAAAAAAAAAAACCCTATACCCTTGTGAGTTGTAACATAGTATGAAACTATGTTGAAATGAAGGAAGGTACTGTTGCAATGAGAGTGAAAGATAGTTACAGTGGAATATGAAAAAAAGAGAGCTTGCCAGGAAAAAAAAAAAAAGTACTGATGGTTATCAGACCAATTTTAGAAAGGAACAGAGAAAAAGAGAAGGAGCAAGAGAGTAAGAGAATAAGCGAGTGTGTGAGGGAAACTGTGTATGGAAGATTCAAGTAACACATCCTTTCCTCAAAAGGAAGAAATCTGTAGCACAACAATGTTCCAAGTGCTTAATGAAGAAGACTTCAATCCCATTCTAGTCTTTCTGTATGATCTCATACTCCTCAAACAATTTCTGCTTGCTGATTTGGCTTCTAAATGGTTTGGTATTAGGAGTGGGGTATCTTGTATAGTAGAAATTTTGATTCCTGGAAGGATGTCTTCCAAGATAAATACATATACCTGAAAATTGCCTTATAAATGTATTTCTGGTACATATAATCAGACTCATAACTTCCTCAAGATCTCAATGTAGAACTGATATCCTGAAATCCTGGACATAAAAAGCTGAGAGCCAAATACTAGGCCACTATGATAACTCCTTCAATGCTCAGAAATCTCACGGATGTCATTGTGATGTGACCTGCAGCCTTAGCATCCTGTATCCATAAGACTTAGGGTGTGTTTTGGTCCAGATGCAGGTGAGAAAACTGTGTCAAATGCATGCCACTGGCAGTTTAGTATCCTATAATTCTGATTTCTCAGCTTATAGGAGTAATATGGTACAGGGCTCTCTCCATTTGGTATCTGTGATGATTTAAAAACCTGTTAAGGGACGCCTGGGTGGCTCAGTTGGTTGAGTGGCTGCCTTTGGCTCAGGTCATGATCCCAGCGTCCTGGATCGAGTCCCACATCGGGCTCCTTGCTCGGCAGGGAGCCTGCTTCTCCCTCTGCCTCTGCCTGCCATTCTGCCTGCCTGTGCTCGCTCTCTCCCCCTCTCTCTCTCTGATAAATAAATAAAATCTTTAAATAAATAAATAAAAACCTGTTAAGGGGCACCTGGGTGGCTCAGTGGGTTAAGCCTCTGCCTTCAGTTCAGGTCATGGTCCTGGGGTCCTGGGATCCAGCCCCGCATCAGGCTCTCTGCTCAGCAGGGAGCCTGTTTCCCCCCTCTCTGCCTGCCTTTATGCCTACTTCTGATCTCTTTCTCTGTCAAATAAATAAATAGAAAAAGAAAGAAAGAAAGTAAAAACCCGTTAAAAGGAAGGCAGCAAAACTATCCTCTACCTGATGGCTAACAGTTTTAACTAATAATAGGTCCCCCATTTTAGGGAGGTGGAGTCAAGAAATGAAATTATTATTATTTTTTATACTTAAGAAGCACAAGCAACAAATTATCTATGATGGAATGGTATTCTTTAATCCTTTTGGTCAAAATGACTGGTATTTGCATATTCTAATAATAAACACCATCAAATGTAAGGTAATGAAACCTAGAGCTGCTAATTCCCAATTCTTTCACTCCAAATTTTGAGAAGAAAACAGAACGCCACTGTGAGAAGCAAACAGGCTACCTTTAGTATTTGATAGCTACTCAGCTGAACTATAAAGGGTTTTCAAAGGAAATGCTGTCAGGTTATTCCTAGATGCTTTCTCCAAAGTCTTTAAGGTTCTTTTCATTCAGCTGGCAAAAGCTACCTCATGCCAACCTGTCATCATTCTATCATCTTCCACCACTGAAAGTCAAAACCTTTGCTGAGGTGGCTTAGAAGAAAATACAAAATTGTAAAATTTTTAGTAAATAAGCCCCCGAGGCAGCAGCAGGCAGCACACATTGATTGTGAAACCCAGGGCACTCCCAAGAGTCTTTTACTATCTACTCTTAGGTTGGCAGTTACACTGCAGCTGGGAAAATGGGAAATATAAGTAAGGAGAAAGAGCCAGGTGGCATGGGGATTTGGTAAGAGCACCTCTCGTTTCTGGAAGTCTGTGTGAAAAATAATGCCGAAACCAAAATCCAAACGTGCTGGGTGGAGTGAGCCCAGTCTGTGGATATTTGGCTGCACAAATTCAAAAGGCCCAAGCCTTCCGGCCAAACACAATGTGACTGGCAGCTCACGGAGATGGCTGGAATGGAAAGAGCAGGCATGTGGATCAGAGCTGAGGTGAGTGAACAAATGTATGGATCCCCGGAGAAAGAGTGTAGAGAGAGGGAGAGAATATTTTGGCATTCAGGGAGATTTCTGGATTCAGCACATCACATTAAATAAAAGATAAGATGTAGTTGGCAATAGATATGAAACTTAATGACTCATTAGTTGAGAGAAATCTAATTCTTTTTGAAAGAAGTTCTATCTCAGGCTGCAGACTGAGTAATTATATCCGTCAAGAAGCAACTTTTTTATTTATAATCAGAATGGGGATGAATCTGAATAGTAGCAAAAAGGAAAATGGAGAAATAATGAATAAAAGGTTCCAAAGTAGTGGAAAAGTACTTAGGCAGGGGTAATAGACTGCAAAATGGGAGCATTCCGTTTTTAAACACGTGACACATGGCCCTGTTGAGTGGATTTTTATTTTGTCTAAGTCAGTGTTCTCATCAGTAAATCTTCTACCAGCGAATTGCAAAATGAAAAGAAAAACACACACAAACACACACGCTCATTGCCATAAAAATTCAGGCTTTAATCTGAATCTTTAAACATGTGGTTAAAAAAAAGAATGCAAATATGTAGTAGAGTTTAACCGAATCGGCAGCACCTGATTACCTAACTTGAGGCAATTTTGTTTGTTCTGTAATCTGAAGTACATGGTCTACAAATCCATGCTGAACTATCTCTGAAAGGACAAAGTTATAATGGAGAAAGGCCTCACGTGGAATAAACTTGGGTCTGAGAAGACATATGAACATGTTACAGAAAAGGAAGTAAAGAAGTCAAGAGGGGGGAGAGAAGAGGGAGGAAGGAAAGAAGGGAATGAGGGACCAAGGAAAGAGGGAAAAAGAGAGGGGGAGGAGGAGAGGAACGACTGAAGTTGGCTGATGTGACTCATAATAATATTGTACAAATATATACCTAGGGAATCCGGTGTGTTCCGATCCAGATAATTATGGCTTAGAATAATAGGCTAGTAATAATAAAGATTCCCCAAGGTATATGTATTACATAAAGTGGGAAAATGAGAGGGGTGTGCTCTGAAGAATGATACGGAGATAAAGACGATTTGTGTTGTAATGTACCACCGAACGTTTCTATGAAGGCAGTGTTCCAGCCAGTGGGCACAGAGGACTGCTTTGACAATGATAATCAAGTTTATAGGTAACAATATATAGAGAACTGTACTCTCTATCAACCAAATAAGAATGGAAATATTTATAAATGCCATATGGATTATTTTGAAGAGAACTGTTTGACTGCATGTCTGTTTCTCATCATACAAGAAAGAGGACACTTGAACATAGCTCTCGTAGGCTTACCTGAGTTCAATACAGTTCTCAGAGGGCTGGTGAGCTCTTATTTTTTCTCTTCTATGCAACAAGCTAGGCTGGAAAGCAATGGATAGAGAGCATTATTTTCTAGGGATGGCCTTATATTTGCTTTTCTCTTTTAAAAGAAGGAAATCATCTGTATATTTTAGTTCTTAATTTTCGCTGTAATGTTGCTTGGGCACTTATTACAACATACCAGTGTGTCCCTTAGAACAACCCCTCGTAGTAAAGAACTCTTAAAAAACAAGAGATAAAAAGGCCAAAATCATTTAGAAAAGGTGCAAAGATTATTAATAGATAGTTCATAGGCAAATATATACAAATGGCCCTTAAACATACAAAAAGATGCTCATATTTAATCTTTGTCCACAAACTCAATTTTTAATAATTTAACTTAAGGATACATCCCCCCAAATATAAAAACATATGCTCAAGTATTATTTGCAATATCAAAATATTAGAAATGACCTAAATGCCCATATATAGGACAGTATTCGAATAAACAGTGGTACTTTCATAAAATGGAAGACTATCAAGCTATGAAGAGTGAATATCTCTATCCACTGATATTGAGGGATTTCAAGGATATTACATTAGATTTTAAAAAAAAGAATGGACAAAACTTTTTATGACACTCTACCTCCTGTGTGAGAAAAAGGCGATGAGTATGCATGCATATTTCCTTACTTCTTTCCATCTATGCTTCTGCTTGAAAACAAACAAAACACTACCACCACCATCCAAACCTGTACTGACATTTCTGACATTCTGGTGGAAAGTTTGAGTCCCTCTAAAATTTGTACATTAAACCCTATGCCCCAGTGTGAAGGTATTAGGAGGGAGAGATGTCATATAAAGTATTTGCATATCTGTAAAATAGCAGATAGTGAATTTAAGAACACATCTATCAACTAGTCCTTACTAATTACCAACTCTAAGTATTTATACCGATCACTAGGCATTCTCCCAGCTCCAATAATTCCAAAATGTTTAACCCAAATTCTTCATGTCCATTTATTTAACAAGTATTCCTCATTTCCTCATTATTTTTTTTTTCTCTTCACTCCCTTTCTGAATGTCTATAGTTTCACTCATCAGGATCATTTAGGATTGCTCATTGTAAACTTTGTTCACTGTGGAATTATTTCAAACCCCAAATTCTTTGAGTAATTTAAAGATTCCCTTTAAAATTTTTAGACATGGATTGTCTGTAGTTTTTATAGCAATAAATAGCACAAGTTACTTGGGAATTCCCATCTGAATCCAATGTGCAGCTGGCACCATGTTAAGTTTATTTTAAGTTCCTTTTTTAAAATAAAAAAAAAGTAGAAAAGAATTAATCCTAAAAAAGAGCAATCATATTTCTATAAACATCAAGGTGTGAGTATTCTTTCTCAACATTTTATCTAGCATTTTTCTCTTTATTTATCTAGAGCCCAGATTCCTAGACAGCTTAACTGGAAACTCATCTAATGTGGGGCTGGGAATAGAGATCTGCAAAGAGACCACCATGTTTCAATATCATACAAACAGTGTAATGTAAAATAATCTAAACCAACAGATAGTTCTGAATAGTGTGAATTTCAGGTCTATTTACATAGAAGACATTCATTCAAGGAGACCTAACATTATCCATAAATAAACATATTTATCCATCTAAACATAATCAAACAATGCTGTTGATTATCCTCATGGAAAACACCAAAGGGCTTGCTGCAATTCTTTTAGACTCTTCCCCAATTTTAAATGAACTCTAAAATAGTCAGGTCTCCTTTAAGATCCGGGGGGTTGGTATGAAACTGAATGCACACTTAAGTATTCAACTACATATTTTCTAATTTGGGGATTTTTAGTATTCCTCCTTTGTATGGACTAAATGTTTGTGTCCTGCCTCCCAAATACACACATTGAAGCCCTAACACCCGATGTGATGGTATTTGGAGATGGGGTCGTTGAGAGGTAATTGGGGTTAAAGGAGGTCATAAGGCTGGGCCTTCATAATGGGATTAGTGCCCTTATAAGAAAAAGAAGAAATCCTCTCCACCCCCTAACTCTGACATGTGAGGATACAGTGAGAAGGCAGCCATCTACAAGCCAAAAAGGGAGTCTTCGTAAAAAACCAACCATTCTGGCATCCTGATCTTACACTTCTAGTCTGTAGGATCTTTCGCAGAAGAAATTTTTAATTTTTATTTAAGGTCAACTTATGAGTGTTTCTTTTTATGGATTGCACCTTTTGTGTCAAGTCTAAGAATTCATTGCCAAGCCCTGGATCCACTCTAATTGTGGATTTGTCTATTTCTCCTTTCAGTTCTGTGAGTTTATTTTCCCTACCGTAGTTTCTCTATTATCTAGTGCATACGTATTTTTTTTAAGATTATTTATTTATTTATTTGACAAAGAGAAAGAGCACAAGTAGGCAGAGAGGCAGCCAGAGAGAGAGGGGGAGGCAGGCTCTCCACTGAGCAGAGAGCTCAATGTGGGACTTGATCCCAGGACCCTGAGACCATGACGTGAGCTGAAGGCAGAGGCTTAACCCACTGAACCACCCAGGCGCCCCTAGTGCATACATATTAAAGATAGCTACGTCTTTGTGGATTTGTCCTTTTATAATTATACCACATCCTTCTCTGTCTCTGGTAATTTCCTTCGTCCTGAAGTCTTATATCAGTATAGCCACTCCTGCTTTCCTTTGATTAATATTCACATGGTATATCTTTTTCCATCCCTTTGCTTTCTACCTACCTTTTCAATTCTGTTTGAAGTAATTTTATTGTCACCTGCATATGGTTGGGCCATGTTTTTTAATCCAATCTCCCAAAGTTCCATTTTTAGTTGGCATATTTAGATTTTTTTACAGTTAGTGTTGTTATTGATGTATGTAGGGTTTGCCATTCTGTTTTTGTTTGCTCCTTCTGGTTTTCATTTCTGTTTTATTTTTCATGCCATCTTGTGGATTACTTGAACACTTTTTAGAATTCCATTTTGACATATCTACAATATTTTGAGTATACCTCTTTGTATAGATTCCTTAGTTGCTCTAAGTATTACGTCAAACATATATCACAGTTTACTGTTGTCCTCATTTTACCATTTCAAGGCAGGTATTGAAACCTTAGCTTCCCTTACTTCTTATTATTCTCACCCATTTATAATTGTCTTAAATATCTCCTCCACATGTATTTAGAACCACATTTGACAGTTTTATAATTTTTGCGTCAACCATCAAACAATTTTAAAAAATCAAAAGGAGAATAAAAGCCACTTATATTTACTCATGTTTCCTTTGTTCCTGATATTCTAAGGCTCTTTCTCATATTGTTTTCCTTCCTGTTTAGAGAAATTCTTCAGCCATTCTTTTAGGGTAGGTCTCCTGGGACAAATTCCCTTAGTTTGTCTCACTAAGAGTAAATCTCTCTTAGTGAGAGAGATTCACTAGCTATAAGACTGAGTTGACAATTTCTTTCCTTTAACACCTGAAAAATCAATATTGTGCCACTTCCTTCTTGTTTCCATGCATTCTTAAAAGAAGGGTATTATTCTAATTGTCTTTCTCCTGTATGTGAGGTGTTATATCTCTCTGACTGCTTCAAGATTTGTTTGTCCTTTATTGTCAGTAGTCTTTTCTTTTTTAAGATTTTATTTATTTATTTGACAGAGAAAGACACAGCGAGAAAGGGAACACAAGCAGAAGGAATGGGAGAGGGAGAAGCAGGCTTCCCGCCAAGCAGAGAACTCAATGTGGAGCTCGATCCCAGGACCCTGGGATCATGACCCGGGCCAAAGGCAGACACTTAAGAGCTGAGCCACCCAGGCACCCCCCCATTTTCAGTAGTCTTAATTTTGAGGTGCTCTGACATTAATTTCTGTGGGGCTCATTCAGTGCCCTAAATCTGTAGGTTTATATTTCTTGCCAAATTTGAGAAGTTTTCAGTCATTATTTCTTTGAGTATTTTTTCAGCCTTGCCTTCTTTCTTTCCTCCTTCTAGAGCTCCCATGACATTAATTAGATTTTTTTGTTATAATCTCTAAGGTCCCTGAGGCATTGCTCATTTATGTTTAGTTTATTTAAACTCTGTAGTTCAAATTGAGTAATTTAAATTGTAGCTCCCCTTTCCTTTGTCCCTTACTTTCTGCCATTGAGCCTTTTAATCTTGGTCATTGTATTTTTCAGTCATAAAGTTTCTATTTGGTTCTTCTTTACATCATCAAGTATTTCCTAAGACTTTCTAATTTTTTATTTGCTTCAAGTATGTTTTTAGTTGCTCACTGAAGTATTTTTATGATGGGTCTTTTAAGATACTTGTCAAATAATTCTAACATTTAGGTTATCTTGATGTTGGTATCTTTTGATTATTCTTTGCATCTTCCTGGTTCTTGGTATGATGGATAATTTTCTATTGTAACCAGAACATTTTTGCATTATCTTCAGAGACTCTGGATCTTATTTTAATCTTCTATTCTAGCTAGCTTTCTCTGACACTGTTCTGGCAGGTAAGGGGGGCAGTTCATCATTACTGGTAGGTAGTGGTTAAAGTCCAATTTCCCACCTATCCGCCACTGACACAAGAAAGAAACTCCTCATTACTGTTGGGTGAGCTTAGCTATTGTGAAAGTCCTGACTTTCCACCAGGGCTCCTCTGATACCACCCAGGAAACATGGGAAGGGGTGGATGTCTTATTGTTCCTGGGTGGGAGTAAGAGTCCAGTCTCCCTAGTTGGTCTCCATAGACACTGAGGGTTAGAAGAGGGCTTATTAGTGGCCAGCAGGGCTGAAAGTCTCAGCTCTCTACGTGGCTTTCTCTAATATCACCAGTTGGGGGGTATCTAGGTGCCTCATTACAACCTCATGAAGGCAAATTTTAGCCTCCTCACTTAGCTTTTACAGGTGAGGGTTGGGATGACGCTGTAGGGTTTTATGTGGTGTTTGGCTTGAGTACAGTGATTATAATCTAAATATTTTCTCTAAGATCATAAATTTCAGGGGCGCTTGGGTGGCTCAGTGGGTTAAAGCCTCTGCCTTCAGCTCAGGTCATGATCCCGGGGTCCTGGGATCGAGCCCCGCATCAGGTTCTCTGCTCAGCAGGGAGCCTGCTTCCCTTCCTCTCTCTGCCTGCCTCTGCCTGCTTGTGATCTCTGTCTGTCAAATGAATAAATTAAAAAAAGATCATAAAGTTCAGTGTTTAAAGGAACTCTAAAAATCATACAGTCCACTCCTTTAATTTTACATAAGAGGCCCAGAGGCAAAAAAAAATATATTGCCTATGATCACATTATCTAGTTAGTATCAGATATTGAATTAAAACATGTCTTGGGAATCACACTTGAAGGGTCCTTCTCCTCTCCTCTCCTCTCCTCTCTGAGGCATTTTATATAGCAGCAGTTAATTCAGGGGGAAAAAGTACCACTGTAAATATTTAAAAATTACATCTATTTTTAAAATAACTATATATTTGTAAATTTAATGTTTGAAACATAAATATTTCATTTTGTCAATGTAAATATGATGTTATATCAAAATCCCAAAGTTTCTTGAGCTATAATTTCAATAAAAATTGTTGTATTCTATATGACCTTAGATATTTTTCTTTTCCCTCTACAGATTTCCCCAATAGAGCCTTGACATTTGCTGCTAAAATACTTCACTCTTTGAAGTTCAATAGGATAGATGCTATTATAAGTAATGCTATCTTTTCAAAGCTTTGCTTTAAAATTAGCTCATTTTTCATAGTTTTCAGTGGCATATGTCATAATAGAAGAATATTGAGGTATATTTAGAATTTATGGTGTGCTCCCTGGAAAGGGTCTTTGTCTTAGAAAGAAACATTTTTTTAGTCCCGGGTAAAGGAACATGATTGAGGTGTTACCTTTAACACTAGGATTAGAGAATTGGTAACTATCCAAAATGGATAAAAAGGCTAAATCTACCAAATTCTAAAACACTTTTTATAGTAAGTTCTCCTCACTTAAAAGTGTCTCTTGAGTCCATGCCTGCTCTTCAGTGTTGGGAATTTGAGAGAATGTGAATTTATCTTATTGATAGTAATTAATGAGAATTCTGTCTGTGTTTTCAAGAGTGACTCACTAACAACCAATCAGAAACCAGAAATAAAAAGAAATATTTAGCTATAAAAAAGAAATTAACACAAACATTTTAAGATTTAACCACCTACTTTCTGGTAAAAAAATGTGCTGTTTGTATTAAAAACCCAGACTGTGGGGGCACCTGGCTCAGTGGGTCAGACCCCTGCCTTTGGCTCAGGTCATGATCTCAGGGTCCTGGGATCGAGCGCCGCATTGGCGCTCCTCTGTTCAGCAGGGAGCCTGCTTCCTGCTTTCCCCCCTCTCTCTGCCTACTTGTGATCTCTCTCTCTCTCTGTGTCAAATAAATAAATAAGATCTTAAAACAAACAAAGAAACCCAGATTGTGTGCATGATAGAAAGTGTGGGGTGAGTAGAAGCAATAAACTACTACATTGTGTACAAGACAAAAGAATCCATTAGATGTGTAATAGTGGGAAAATATGAAGTATTCTAAGAATAGAGTATGAAATAGGAATAATGTTTTATAGGGGCTTATGAATTATAACAACTAGAACGATACATTCATTTGTATGAATCAGATCATGACATAATATTTCTGTGTATGTGTAATAATTTTAGCCTTCTATTATTTAAGGCTTTACAACATTTAGATGATTTACAATTTTCATTTTAACATGAAAATCTATAATTTAACACAAGTGTTATGATTATATAATAATACAATAATCTACTGTATTATTAATACAATTTACTGAGGACCAACTATAAACTAGTCAGACCAAGTACTAAAAATTGTTAAAAACTAATTAAGTCTTGTTGATGTTTATAGCTTTATGACATGACACAGATTTGCAAATGTGCAAAAGTATAATGCAGATCAAGTGATATTTGTTGTAAGAATAATATATATCATTCTAGTACAGAAGATGAAGGGTATCGAAGCACTAACTTCCTTTGAACTTCTAAATTCAAGCACAAGGCAACATGTAAAAGTACTCCACAGTTAGAAAAACCTAGGAATCCTGTTTCTATATTTAAAGTCTAACATGGAAGAGAGGATGATTTCCTTAAATTTGCACATAAGAAAGAAATACAGGCTCACAGTGCCGGAAAAAAAGTTACTTAATGTTAATCTACTTTGATAAAGATTTATATTCCTCTATGAAACCAGATGGTAAAGATGATATATTTTGATATAAAATGGGTAAATATGCCATGATGGAAAGAAAGGATTATGGAGAGAACTTTGATCTATGGAGGTGCTAGAAACAATTAAAGATATGAAAGAAGTAAGTATCACCAGTCCCAGATGGAGTTCCTGTGAATTCGACTAAGTGTTCCAAGACTGTTTGACAAGTCCTCTAGCAGATGTTTTTAATCTTGGATTGAGAGCCCAAGCATTACCTGGATGCATGAAAAAGGCTACTTTGGACGTGATGGCAGGAAGGGAATCAGGATCTTGACTCTGGCTCTTCATTTTGATTGGTCTTCCAGGCATCAGTGTCTATCAGCCAAAATTCACTCTTTGGTGATTATCTCTGTAGGATACATAAGAAATGATGTAGCTCATTTGAGATCATCTGAAGAATATAATAAGAAGGGAATTAAACATGGTTATATATTCCCTAAAAGTATCCAACAGTGAAGTTTCACACTAGAACAAGCAAATTAAAAGAAATGTAGATTTAAAAAAAAAAAAAAAAAAAGAAAGGAAAAAAAAAAAAAAAGAAATGTAGATTCTTTGCTTTTGATAGGGGTAAACTTATAGAAGGTATGTCATCCAGCCAGAACAGAGGACATCTCTCACCATGGCCTAAATATTCTGGACATCTTAGAATTTAATTTGAGCATACTACTGGAAAATTACTATCAGGAAAAAAAAATCTTGGCAGGACCCTAAATGGGTCTATTATTGCAGCCTAGCATTTAGATGCAACCTAAAAGCTCAAGAAAAAGATGATTTTAGTCCAATGATGTCTGCTTATTAGACAACAAACAGCAAATAAATAGTCATTTACCTTCATCCTATTGAGTAATTTGAAAATAAGTATATTTCCAAAGATAGAAGAAATGATCAGTAGATTTTCCTTCACACTTTTGAAGTTTTTGTTAGCATCTTCCAAATCTCACTTGGCAAAAGTCAAATATATTCTCAGCTGAATGCAAATGTGCAAAAATCCCCAAAGAGTTATTTGCCAAGAATCTTTTTCTCCCTCCTTCCTTCCCCCACTCCCCGTCTCTCTCCTACTCTCTCACTTTCTCATTCGCACTCTCTTTTTTATTCCAGACACTTCCATTTGGAGTCCTAGAGAAATAAATATTTCAGAGAGGAATTCCATGCTTTCTTTGGAGGAAAAATTCCCCAAGAGTTCAATAATGCTCTATAGAAACAGTGAGTGGTGGGAGGCCTTCCCTACTAAATTTAAAACAATATTATCAGGCATGCCAATTAAAATCCTTGTGGGATTGGGTGTGGTGGTAGAAGCAACTTCAGGTCACTTCAGAACACAGAGAAAATGTTCAAAGCAAACCTCTAAATGAAATTGGGTCTCTTTTCTTCCCATCTTAATAGAAAGGATAGTTCATTCTTATATCCACTCTATTGTTGATATAACCTTAAAGTTTTGGCAACATGTCCCAGAAAAACTGACCACATCCCCACCTTTTATTCCATGAAAGATGGGGAAATGCTGATCTGGATAAGTTTCTGAAGAGACAGAGAGAAGGTTCATGAACCTTAGCATTATTACAGTTCTCAAAGCAAAACTGTTCCAAGAACAAGTTTAGATAGAGGGAGAGCACAATTACTTTCCATTTTAGAATTCTATTCTCTAAGTTTTTTGTATGACCGACCACCCAGAATAATAAAGTATTGTTATAGAATAAATGAGTGGCGCTCAAGTATTTATGAATCAATATAATTTAATAACATGTCTGGTAAAATAATTTGATACATAAAGAAGAAGAGAAAAACTACTGTATTTCCATAATTATAAGCAATTACTTATTTTTACCTTTTCATAGTTCCATAATTAGTATGCATTTTTTAAATAACTGATGCATACCTTTGTAGTGGACTTTTTAAAAAGTAGATTTTCAAAGAAGGTGTTAGTAAATCAATGATGCCTTTTCATGTTACTTTAGATTTGAAAAAGTACATTATTTACTATAAAATGATTTTGTCTTATTTTCTATGACTTTTATTACTCTGCTTCTCATATCTATAATAAAAAAAAAGACTGTGAAAATAAAATGGTATCTATTACACAATTAGATTTGGAAGACTCTCTCTCTCTCTTTCTCTCTCTCTCTCACACACACACACACAAATACACACTATTATGAAGTAAGTACTATATCACCTTCTTCAAACATCAAAGAAAGCTACTACCCAAAACTTCAGATTATAAAAGTAGGCCACAAGCCAGAGTGTTAGTCCATCTGGATTGATAACAAAATACCACAGACTGGGTAGCTTAGAAACAAGAAAAATTGATTTCTCAAACTTCTGGAGGCTAAAAAGTCCAAGATCAAGGCCGTAGTAGATTTGTTATCTGGTGAGGGCCAGCTTCCTGGTTCACAGCTGGCTGCCTTGTCACTGTAACCTCACATGATTAAAAGGGGGCAAGAGAGCTCTCCGAAGCCTCTTTCATAAGGGCACTAACCCCATTCATGAGGGCTCTATCTTCTATCCTTATGCTCGAATCACCTCCCAAAGACCCCACCTCTTAATACTGTCACATTTGGTATCAAGATTTAACATATGCATTCAGAAGGGACATGAACATTCAGTCTATAGGAGCCAGTGAGAAACCAAATTAGCATTTGGGACAACAAATAGGCTAAGTCTAGAGAGGGAGACCTCTTCAAACTATGCTGCGTTATTTCATCCCAAGTATCTATCTTCTACATCGATATAAAGGCAGTTGCAGAGAACATTTAAGGTAGGATGAAACAGTCACATTTAATAGGTGAATCAAAGATAGTGGCTCGAAGTAGAGTTATCTTCCTCTTTGGAATTTTCCCTCTACCTTATGCAATCCCACCGCCGTCATACCGGAGTAACCAAGTCTATACATAATAGGTTCATTATTTCCCATTTGACCTAAGGTTTGCCTTATCTAATATGGACTGAGTATAACAAGTATATACTTAATATTTGTTGATTTAAAGTCTTATGTTGGATTTTTATATATATGGGGAAAATATAGCATATTTATTTCTGAAGAGTATGATACGAGATACTAGACTGTTGGACAGAAGTTCTATGGGGTAAAGGGTTGGTCATGGTCAGGAAGAAGACATGTAAACTTCCAAGTAGCCTTGGGAAATTATTCATTAAATAACTCTTCACCCTACAGAATCTAGTCAATATTTGTTGCTACTGAAAAGGAATTACAGTTCCTAAAAACATTAAACTCCTTCTTTTACTGCCTGAATTTGAGATATTTCACACTGTGCTCATAAATTGGGTAAGCCTCAAAAAGTTGGGCAAAATCTCCTTGATATACATATGAATTTGGATAAGACTTTAAGACACTGGTAAGTGTTTCAAGAAAGTGTGGAAAAAAACTACTTTTAAATATTTTTATAGTAGGAAAAAAATTCTATTGTTCAAACTACTAGAGTTGGAAAATAAGAAGCATCAAGAACACAACTCCTTGGAAATAGCTGAGTTGCATCCCCAACCATCTTAAATTCCTGTAGAAACCAGAAAGTATTGTCCCAAAATGAACAGCTTCACCAAGGATGCCAGCACTCTCTCTCTTAGATGTGGGTTTTGGAATCAACTGTGCATAAAAAATCCTCAAGCTATAAGATCTCACTTAGGGATGAGGAGGAAAGTGGTGGGACAGAATAGTTTGGAAAAGATGTTTTCAGTTGGTGGTTCCTCTTACAATACTATGTCTATCTCTTTCTGAAATTACATGCATATAAGTACAAAATACTCATATGCACATACAGATAGAAATTTCAAATAAAAGACTCTTTATAAGTCTGCTTTCCATGGACTCGCTGTAGTCTTTATACATCTCAGACCACCTTTAAATATCTGCTTCCTCTCCCTACACTGCAAGCCCAGATTCAGGTAGAGTTTAGGCCTCTGGGCTTTTCCACGGAGGTGAAATTCCTGTCAGCCACGTTCTGAAGCACTTGACAATGAAATAGTCCTGACTAAATGTCAGCGCTCTCGTTCCCCTCAGTTTCACTACAGATACTTAGTTAGGTAAAAACCAGCTCCCATTCATGTACCAGAACTGGCTGGCTGACTTCTACAAAGATAAAATCTTTAAAATATAAACAGTTCTTTAGAACCTGGCCTAGCCTCAGATGAGAAGTATATCTGGCTGTTAATACATTTTCTAGCACCAGACAAAAAAGTCACATCAGTCCAAGCCATGTCTGAATTATCTTGTCCGGATTTCACACAGACAGTGGAAACTTTTCAACATTGTACCTTGTAAAATTGTAACCAGGCTGATAAATCTGTTTATTTTCCTCTCGGTGTGCCCTGGCTTTCATAACACAGACATTTTGTAAGTGCGCTAATGAATGGCAACACCCTCATCTAAACCTCAATCTTCATACTTTCTCTGCCAAGAAATTTGTTTTGTGAATTTTCAACTTTTGTTTTTCCACCACGAAAACTAGTCACGAGACCTGACTTGAAAGCAGTTTTAGCAATTTTTTTTTTCAAATGCACCTACTTTGATAGCTGAAAATGACCTCAAAGAATGATTAATACCTTGTGGGGGTCGATGACATAAATCTGCTCCAGTGAGCCTGATGCGAGTTCTCTCAGAAGGAATGTTACAGCTACATTGCTGTGGAAACCTGGTGACACTGAGCAGACCACACCAGATATAAAATCTTCAAAAAGCATAACTACTTAACCTGGACCTGAATTTATATGTACTTGACTTGTTACCAAAAAAATGCAGTGAACTATTTTTCCTAGAAACGGCATAAATGGGTTGCAGTATTACCCAGAAGAAAATCCTTCTCCTTTAATGGTTTCAAATGTACTAACAAAAAAAGAATGAGTTACTTTCTGATGATTTTCATTTCTTGGGTCCCTTAAGCATATTTTTCTCTTATCTGAGGGAAGAATGGTGCGGTGAGGGCACGGGGTGACAGGGTGAAGTAGGTATCGAAAGTCTGTCAAGCATGTGACTACACAGGATACTGCAACAAAATAATGTTTGGCCAAAATGCTCGTGAGGGCAATCTTTAACGTGGTTGACAGAATAATTTTACGGGAGTCTTGTGTACATAAATCAACTAATAAAAAGTCAACTCAGTGTTCCTACCTGACAAACGAAATAAACTATGAATTAAGAAACATTTATGGTTATGGTGACATAGGTTGCTTATCATAGTGGTTAAGAATATGACCTCCAAAGCCAAGTCATGGGGACCGAAACTCTGAATGACCATAGGCAAGTTAATCTCCTCATGCCTTAGCTTCCTCAACTGTAAAATGAAGACAATAACAGCACCTACTTCATAAGGTTTAATGAGGATTTAACAACTTAAATTTTGTAAAAAAAAAAAAAAATGTCTGGAAGAACAGCTAGCAAATGTTCAATATTTGTCATTTTAGATTCATATTAAAATGATTCTATCATATCTAAATGACTTATCATTCATATCTAGTGATTTTTATCAGCATAAAATATTAACTGAATGTAAATATATTCATGTGATGAGTGTTGAATTTACGCAGATGATTCATATTTGACTGTTCAAAGAACAGTCTCCCTATTGTGCCATGGTATTTACATCCAGCTGGTTAAACTTTCAGGCAGTGAAGCTGCAAGAACCGTAATAGGGTGGGGATTAGAATCTTAGAGGTGGAAGAGATTTTAGTTGTAATCCAATATGATTTTCCAGATTAGGAAACCAAAATCCATAGAAATTAAGTAGCTTTGGGGCGCCTGGGTGGCTCAGTGGGTTAAAGCCTCTGCCTTCAGCTCAGGTCATGATCTCAGGGTCCTGGGATCAAGCCCCGCATCAGGCTCTCTGCTCAGCAGGGAGCCTGCCTCCCCCCCCCCTCTGCCTGTCTCTCTCTGCCTACTTGTGATTTCTGTCTGTCAAATAAATAAATTAAAAAAAAAGAAATTAGGTAGCTTTCCCAAGAAAACATAAATTAATAGCAAAGCTGAGTCTTGAATGGCAGGTCTTCTCATTTCATGTACATGTGTACAAATAGATAATTCATAATTTTTTGTTTGTTTGTTTGTTTTAAAGATTTATTTATTTATTTGACAGAGAGAGATTACAAGTAGGCAGAGAGGCAGGTAGAGAGAGAGAGAGGAGGAAGCAGGCTCCCTCCTGAGCAGAGAGCCCGATGCGGGACTCGATCCCAGGACCCTGAGATCATGACCTGAGCCGAAGGCAGCGGCTCAACCCACTGAGCCACCCAGGCGTCCATATAATTCATAATTTTTTGATAGTGTGTTTCAGTCATTGTGTTATAAAAAGATACTTGTCCATTAGCATGGAAATAATTACATCTTTTGATTCCTATCAAAGACTCACCATTAAATGATAGATATTATTTACATTTGCATTGTAATGATTAACTTTTACATAATTATTTAAAATAGAGAAAAGTTTGCCATAGTCATACTGTAAACAGTGCTAGTATGGAGGGTAATGTATGGTATAGACAACATATAAAAAATAAAGCTCTCGGGTGCCTGGGTGGCTCAGTGGGTTGAGCGACTGCCTTCAGCTTAGGTCATGATCCCGGACTTCCAGGATCAAGTCCCGCATAGGGCTCCCAGCTCCATGAGGAGTCTGCTTCTCCCTCTGACCTTCTCCTCTCTCATGCTCTCTCTCACTCATTCTCTCTCAAATAAATAAATAAAATCTTAAAAAAAAAAAAAGCTCTCTATGTTGAAAAAAAACAAAGTTTTATTTTTCCTCATGCTGATATGTTTTCTCATGTAATGTTTATAACAATCTTATATTACTGAGCTTATTTTATGAATAAGTAAACTGAGGATCAAAGTTATTTAGGTAGTTTTGTCCATAAGCACACAATTAGTGAGTGGCCCAGATGAATTCAAAGCCAGATCTCTGGCATCAAAACCTACACTATTTCCAATATACTGGATGAGTTTATTCCCATATGTATTTATTTATTCTTCACTTTGCCTTCTAAAAATATAAAAACTTCTTGGAGATGACTTTTTTTTGCATGGTCCAAACCCTTTTTAAATGATAAATGAAGTTCAATTGGATGATTTCCTTTTTTACTCCGATTTCTTTACACAGGCAAAGGCTTTCAAATCCTTGCAAATGAGTATAATTTGAAGCCCTAAACTGTGGCAATCACTCAGGAGCTTAGAAATTCAGATTCCCAGCTCTCAGTACAGATTTACTTAATTGGAATCTGCATTATAACAAGCTCCCAGATGCTATATATGCACACTGAACTTTGAAAAGCATCAGTCTTAGTCATTGCACACTTTTAAAAATGCTGTTCAATTACCTAGTAGTGGTATTAGTGATGGTGGCTTCAGTACTGCTGTTTTCCAAACTAAACAGCATTTATTCTTTATCTGAAAAGTTAAATCAATATTTATTCTCTTTAAAATTTCTTGCCTCTTCAGTTTACCTTAAACTTTGCACAACAATTAAAACGTGTGAATTAAGGACATCAGAGGACTTCATATATCTTTGAAAATAACCAAAGTAATTATCACATCATTGGGGTTTTTACAAGGATTCCAAAATATCTTCCCGGGAACTGGGAAGATAGGAATAATGGAACATCAGTCACCTTAATTGTTAACATTTACAAATCTCTAAAATGGGAGAGGAAATTTCATATACATCATTGTATTAATGTTTCAGGCAATGAGGAGAAAAGGCAAGATAATATTCCAGAAATTGAGGTATAGGACAGACTTTAACATCAATGCACTTCAATTAAGAAAATTTCCCTTAAAAATTGCTATTTGTAAGAAGTGCTTACATGTCACATAGTTTGTTTTCCACAATAGTTCTATGGGCTAAACTTTGTTATTCCCAAATTTCAATAGAAAACTGAAGACCAAAGATGTTGAGAAATTCACAGTACCCTGAATAGCTATTATAATGTTATAATGGATTAGATTTGGCTGCCTGCAAGCCTATGTTCTTCTGCAAGCCTATGTTCTTTCTACTTTGTGGATTTATTTCACTGAGATTTTAAAACATCATTTAATTAAATAAATCCTTTACACTCAAAATATTTGAAGCCTGCCACACAGACCCAGTAGAAAGACATGATTTTAGTATTATTCTGATCATTCAGCTTATAATTTAATAATGCATTTGAGTATAATATATACTAATGACTGACTATATTGCACCAGGTTAGTGTTGAATTATAAGAACATGAATATCCTGGAGTCTGGTATATTGTTTGGATAGATACACTTCCAAATTATTTTCTGCAATAAACTTAGCTTTCCTTCTTACTTAGGTGTTATTTATCACCTGTTCTTCATTCTCTCCTATGGAGAGAAAAGATAAAGGACCTGTCCTGAGCCTTGAGGATCTCTGACTCCTGAAGTCTGGTTGGAGAAATAATTTGAAAAGTAGAGAAGTAATCAGAACACAGAGTGGTATGAGCAAAAGCTGGAGACCTATGGATAGAGAAAATAAATGAGTGTCAAATCCTGCCAGGAGATCGTATAAGATATGGACAGATTGTGTCTGCTTGAATTTGAACATGGAGTGGTGGGGGACAAGAAAGCAGAATGCAGAGGGAGATGATGCGCAAGTGCCAAGTGAGAAGGTAGACAGACCTGAAGGAGGCAACACTTTTGTGTTTGGTGGGTGTGAGGAAGATTGGAGTTGATGGTGGTAGAAAATGAAACATTAACTGGAAGAGAATATGGAAATAAGAGATGATTAATGAATTTAGTTTTCCAACTTTGTTCTTTTTCAGAATTGCTCCGATTTGGGGACACTTGTGATTCCATAAACATTTTAGGATGGATTTTTATATTTCTTCCAAAAAGTTATTGGGCTTTTGATACAGAGTGCACTGAATCTATTGCTCACTTTGGGAGGTACTTCCGTCTTTTCAATAAGTCCTAGCATCATTTGTTGAAAACAGTCAGTTATTTTTAATGGAAATTTTAAACTATGTTTGAATGTTGATGCGTCATTCGATCAAACTTTCTCAATTTATGGAATACTCACTGAGTATCTATTATGTGGCAGGCATTATTTTAAGTGATGGTAATTAGAGTCAAGACAATTAAGCCAAGGTTCATGATCTATTGGGAAGATATTGCAATAATCAAGATTGTAGGTCAGATCATATGGGCAAGAGTGGAGGAGGTAAGAAGATGTTAGATTCTGAAACTCTTTTGAATATAAAGAGAACTTACTGATGGACCAGAGACAGAATGTGAAAGGAGGGGTATCAAGGTCCCCAGAGCTATAAGCCTGATAAAATAGCAAGGAGTTGCCATCAAATAAGATGAGGATACTTTGAAGGAAACATAGTTTTTGAGGAAAGATCATTAATATGGGTAAAAGATACAATCTATATATGAGAATAGTAGGAGGATGGAAGAAAAGTGTAATATTAACACAGCAGTACAGTAAGAGAGTGAGCTTACTTGAAAAATATCATGGTCATGTACCCATTTGAGGTTGTGGCCATGAATCTGACACCAACCTGCCAGATGTGTGATTATTTTCAGCATTGCCCAGATGTACACATCCAGTAAAGCAGAAGATGGATGTTTGGGCTCCTTTAGAATTGAACTGTGAAGGATCAAGTATGACTGAAGGAGAAAAAGACAGTGAACAGAGGAATTTTGCCAATGAGGGCCTATGGTAATGAGCTATGGAATCCAAGTTGCATAAGGAAGGAAGTAAGGAGGAATCAAAATATCAACAACATACACATTTGTAAGATTCAGTAATCACTAGTAAGGCTATTACCAAATATTAGCACCAACAAATGTGTGCACAAATAAACATGTATCTATCATATATAAACATATATATCTAGTTGTTGCTGGTATCAGTGTCCAAATTTGTAAGCCCAGACATTATTAGGAAATGCACATATAAAATCAAATATACTTGCAAAGTTGAAGCTCATTTTTATTTATTCTTTGTGATTAGTAACAATAAAAACTTTGTACAGAAATAAATTGTCATTAAGTATAAATAGTACATACTCTTTGAATTTGTGAATGGTTCTTTGCTGCAGTGATTTAGTCCTTTGATTCTCATATGTAGACTTAATTTAGTGATTAATTGGAATATGTTAGCATAGCTTCTGTTGCCTTGGAAGCTTTGTGGGATTTGCATGCTGCTTCTAGACAGCTGTATCAAATGTGGATTTAATCATGACTCTTTATCCTCCATTTCCAAGAAAATTCTATAGGAAATTATCAAGCTTTCCTAGTGCCAGTGCTGGTCTGGCAGAAAGAATTAAGGTTTTCATTTTTATGGCTTCAATATTTCATTATACAAGACCTTTCTCTAAGTCAGCTGCCTAAGACACAGCTAAATCTAATGAGTTGTAGTCATCAAACAGAGACCAAATTAATCTTAAAACCTCTTCAATACTAGATAGAAAGCAAGCATGATAGGTAAGTTTGGATAAAGCAACACTTCCCACAATCATTAAAACTTCATCAGAACCAGATTATGAAGATCTAGATACTACTTCATTTCTCTCCTAGGGCATTAGCACTTATTTACTAAATCATGGAAAGTATTGCCATCATATATCTGGTAATTCTATGGACTAGATTAGTTTGTGTCAAATTTCGCAACATCTTATCTAAGTCTCCAAGTTTATAATGCCATCAGTTCTCCTCTGTTCACTCAAAAAAAAATCACTGCATATAAGTATCATAAGAAACACATTTTCTTTTAACATTTCTGCTTCATATGGTGGTATTAGACTGGTTCTTTGGAAGATGTCAACCAACATCGTTCTTGGATTATCAAGTGTATTTAAAGCAGGAGGAATGATATTTGGACTTGTCTGATGCTTCCTTATAATTAAATTCAGGATATAGACTATCAATAAGGTCTGTGTGAGGAGATCAAGCAATTGTGAAACTGAGTAAAATATAAAAAGAAAAAAATGAAGTATTTCAGGTACTTCTAAGTGACCAAAGACACAACAAAATGCAATGTGTTTACTCCTGAAAAACTGCAACTACAATGGGGGGAGCCTAATGGCAATTTTGTAGTATTCTTGCGTGGAGATCCTTCCAATCCCACCTCACCCCACCACTCCAGCTCAGTCCGCAAAATCCACAGCTTTATGAGTGGTGGATGAGAGATATTTATTCAGCATTGATGGCAAATATCAGGAGCCTTGGTGGACCCATTAAAAGGTGAGATAAATGGTACCCTTCCTATGCCAAAGTCAATGGCTCCCCCCATATACCAGCAACAAACAACAGGAATTTGAAATAAAAACATAAATCCATTGACATTAGCATCAAAATGTATGAAAGACTTATGTATACATCTAATTACTCATGTGTAAGGTCTATCTGAGAAAAACTAGGAAACTTGATGAAAGAAATCAAAGGTTTAAATAAATGGATAAGTAGTCTAGAAATGTTATGATAGGGATGTTAAGAAGCCAATTCTTCCCAACCTGATCTACAGATTTAAGGCAATCCCAATAAAAATCCCAAGTTATTCCAGATATATCAACAAACGTATTCTAAAGTTTATGTGGAAAGAAAGCAGACCCAGGATAGTTAACAGAACATTGCAGAAAAACAAGAGGACAGACACTACCCACCTCAAGAATTACCATAAAGCTACAGTAATCAAGGATGTGTGATATTTACAAAAGGCTAGACAAATAGATCAATGGAAACAGAAAGCCCAGGAACAGACAGACAAACAGACAAAGGAGCAAAGGCAATTCCATAAATAACAAGTCTTTTCAACAAAGGGTGTTGTAACAGTTGGACATCTTTATGGAAAAAATATACATAGTGACCTACACCTTTTGAAAATGTTAACTCGAATGGATTTTAAACCAAAATACAACATGCAAAACTGTAAAACTTCTGGATAACAGGACAAAATCTAAGTGACCATGGGTTAGATGATAAGTTTTTAGATACAGCACAAAGAGCACTATCTGAAACTTTTGTTATGTTGGACTTTCTTAAAGTCAAAACTTGTGTTCACTGTTAAGAGAATGAAGAGATAAGTCACAGACCTGGTAAAAGCATTTTCAAAATATATATTAGGTAAAGAACTTGTATCCAAAATATACAAGAACTCTTAAAACCCAACAATATATAAACATTCAACCCAATTACAAAGGGACAGAATATCTGAAGAATCCTCAGCAAAGATGGCATATAAGCACATGAAAAGATGTTCCACATCTCATGTCATTAAAAAATTGTAAATTAAAATAATATGAGTCACTACTACACACCTATTGGAATAAATAAAATCCAAAACACTGAAAATAACAAATGCCTATGAGTATGCTGAGCAACATGAACACACATTCATTGCTGGTGGGAATGCAAAATTGTACAACTACTTTAGAAGACAATTTGAAAGTTTCTTACAAAGATAAACATAGTCTTGTCATACGATCCAAGAACTATGCTCCTAGGTATTTACCCAGTGGAGTTAAAGATTTATGTCCATACAAAAACCTGGACTGAAAAGTTTACAGCAGTTTTATCCCTAATGACTAAAAAGCAAAAACAATCAAGATATTTTACAATAGATTAATAGATAAATAGCCACAGTATATTCATGAAATAATAAGTCATTGTTATATTACATATAATATAATAATTCATAAAATGGAATATTATTCAGCAATAAGAAGAAATGACCTATGAACCATAAAAAGATAAATAAGAAATTTAAATACACATTGCTACCAGTCTAAATGTTGAAAGTTTTATGATTTCAATTATATGTCATTTTGGAAAATGCAAAATTATGGAGACAATTCTTTTTTTTTTTTTTTTAAATGAGAAAAATATTAAAATGAGTTTATTGTAAGCAGAATCTCCAATACAAGTTATGTCCACAATTGTAAATTGTGGTTCTGAACAGTAATCTGGTCACATATTTATGTTTGTCAAATAAAGAATATTCTTGATTAAATAATCCAATATATGTTAGAGCGACAAATTCAAGTATTTTACAATCATAACTGCTAAGCAGGTCTCTCTGTAAAGGCCATTGACATTAAAGCAAGATTAACATTGGGGAAAAAATAAAAGACTAGGCATTCTTTTTGTGAACAATAGATGCTTATAAGGTTGACCTGAGGATGGTCTAAAGAGACCTAGCAAGGCCCTTACTTCCAGTGGTATATTCACACATGTTTTCTTCTTTTTTTTTTTTAATATAATTTTTTATTTTTTATAAACATATTTTATTTTTATCCCCAGGGGTACAGGTCTGTGAATCACCAGGTTTACACACTTCACAGCACTCACCAAAGCACATATTCTCCCCAATGTCCATAATCCCACCCCCTTTTCCCAAACCCCCTCCCCCCAGCAACCCTCAGTTTGTTTTGTGAGATTAAGAGTCACTTATGGTTTGTCTCCCTCCCAATCCCATCTTGAGACAATTCTTTTACTGTCTTTTCTAAAAAACACCTGATTAGTTTTGTATATCTTTTTAGAGCAGTGGGGGTCAGCAGTTAATAGAGACCGAGGTAAGAGGTAAAATGGCAGAGCACAGGTGGTTTTTAGGGGGTTAAATATGCGTTCATCAAACTTCATATTATGCATTTGAGTCTTTACAACACAAAGAGTGATCCAAATGTAAACTATGGACTTTAGTTAATAATGATATGTCACTATTGTTTTTTTAATTATAATGAATGGACTACACAAATGCAAGATTCATTAAGAGGGGAAATTGTGTTTGTTTGGAGGTATGCTATAATAGGGGCTGGCTATATAGAACTCTGTACTATCTGCTCAAATTTTCTGTACTAAAATAGTACTAAAAATGTATTCTATTTCTTATTATTTAAAAAAAAACCTTCAGAAATGTAAAAAAAAAAAAAAAAAATTCAAGGCCCAGTGGATGTTGATGTAGAATCCTATCAAGCGTTTCAGGGAGAAAGTATATCATTTTTATACAAAGTGCCAAGGTAATTCAACAAGAATCATTTTTTTAAAATAAATGGGAATGGAAATATTGGATATCTGTGTATTGATAAATGATCCTCTCTCATTAGCTGACATCAAACACAGAGATATACTTGAAATCAATCATAGATCTAAGATAAAAGCTAAAATAATACAATTTCTAGAAGAAAAAAGGAGAAGATCTTTTTTAATTTGATCCAGCAAATATTTCTTAGGACAAAAAAGAACATAAGGCAAAAAAGAAAAAAGTTTACAAAATAGACTCCATCAAAACTGCAAACCTTTGCTCTTCAAAAAGCACTGTTAAGAAAATGAAAAGGCAAGCCTTATACTAGGAAATAATATTTAAAAATATATATGAAGGATTTCTATATATATATGATGAAGGATTACTATATATATGACAAAGAAGTCATATAACTCAATAATAAGAAACTAAACCAATAAAATTAATAAAAAGAAACTATCCTATAAAAAATTGGGAAAAACATTTTAACATGTATTCCCCAATGAGGATAAATAAGTAGGAGTTAAGTACATGAAAAGATGCTAAGCATCATTATTTATTAGAGAAATGCAAACTAATTCCAAAATGAGATACTACTATACATATACTACAATGGCTTAATTAGAAAAATACTGACAATATCATGTACTGGTAAGGATATGGAGCAACTGGAACTCTCAGAAATTGCTGGTAAGAATTTAAAGTGACAGCAATTTTGGAAGAGAGATTGGTAGTTTCTTACAAATATACATTTACCATATGACTCAGCAATTTTACCTCTAGGTATTTTCCCCAGGAAAATGAAAAGCTATTTATACACAAATACTTGCACATGAATGTTTACAGGAGCATTATTCATAAAAATGATCCAAACCAAATGTCCTTCAGTTGGTGAATGAATATGAAAATATGGTATATCTATATAATGAGATGCTATTCAGCAATATGAAGAAACTACAAGACACGGCAAATCTAAAACTGTAATTCTAGGTGAAAGAATCCAGATATAGGAGATATATGATTCTACATATATAACATTACTAGAAAAGGCAAAACTATAAAGACAAAAAGCACATCAATTTTTGCCTGGAGTTGGGATTAGAGTAGGAATTAACTGCAGTTTCTCAAGAGGTAATTTTTTGTGGTAATAAAAATGTCCTAAAATTGGATTATGATAACTGCACAGCATGTAAGTTTAATAAAACACAAATATGAATAAACTTAAAGACTAATATAAGTGATTTATGAAAATGATATCTTTATACATCTGATAAAAATCCATATGCATTATTGTTAAACAAATCCCAGAAATGATGTTATACCTTCTTGGTGAATCATATCAGGAAACGTCTAAAGCCTCAGTGTATCATTACTGGTGATGTTAACCTTCATCAATTTTTCTACTGTTTCACCTGCAACTGCAAAGTTTCACCTGAAATTGTAACATTTTCTGTTTTTTCCCATTTGTAATTGGTAAGCATCTTGTAGGAGAAAGACAGACTATTCAAATATCCCATTTTTATTACACTTTTACTCATTACTTTAGCAACCATTGATGATTCTTGCCTGCAAAAATTGTTGTTATGCCAATTGTGATTTAATATTTCCATCTTTCCTTCTACATTTATTACTTGGGAGTACAGAATGGAAGAGCTGTCTCTCTCATTTTTTTAATCACTTACTTATTTATATCAGTATAGACACATGGATATCTATTTTAGTCTATGAATTTTATTTAATTTATTGTTCAACTTATCCCAAATCTGGCTATGGTAGATTCTTTCAAATTGCTCATGTGTCCTTTCAACATGCCCATCCCCAAACTATTTTTAGATCACTCAGACTCTGGCACTGCAAGATTTTCCAGACTCATCTCATATTTTCCATGCTTCAATCCTAGAATCAGCCATTTTTCCAAGGACCCAGAACCTTTCACCAGAGAATAATTAAAAACCAAGATGTAAGTGCTAACTATGCTCATCCCTACAGGATGTCATTGTTTTTAGATCTCCTCCATAGTCAGAGCTGGAAAATATATATATAACAACCTCTGTATTAGGGTTCTCCAGAGAAACAAAACCAGCAGAATACACACATATACATTTGTGTATATGCATTTAGGGTTCCTCTGTGTGTGTGTGTGTGTGTGTGTGTGTCTGTGTGTATGTATGTTTATGCAGAGATACACACACCTGGAGAGACAAAAAAAGAGGGAAAAAGAAAAATTGAAGGAATTGGCCCTCCCAATGGTGGTGCTGGCACGTGCTGGCAAATTCTACAGAAAGCAGGAAAATGGAGATCCAGGGAAAACTAGATGCTGCAGCTCAAGTCTAAAGGAAGTCTGGGGGCAGAATTTCCTCTTCTTCAGGACTTCCTAAGGACTTTAGTTCTTAAGACTTTCAACTGATTCGATGAGGCCCATCCACAATAAGGAGGGTAATTTGCTTTATTCAAAGTTTACTAACATAAATGTTAATCACATAAAAATATCTCTACACAATATCTAGATTGGAGTTTGACCAAACATCTGGGCACCATAACCTAGTGAAGTTGACACATAAAATTAACCATCACAGCATACCATACACATCCATAAGCTTCTGTCTCAAAACCACCTTTTTATTATTTTAATAATCATAAGTTACTTGAACTCACCCATTTTTATTTATTTATTTATTTATTTTTTTGACAGACTGAGATCACAAGTAGGCAGAGAGGCAGGCAGAGAGATAGGAGAAAGCAGGCTCCCCGTTGAGCAGAGAGCCCGATGCGGGGCTCGATCCCAGGACCCTGGGATCATGACCTGAGCCGAAGGCAGAGGCTTTAACCCACTGAGCCACCCAGGCGCCCCCCACTTTTTTTTTCTTTCCATAATTACCTTGTTGAATTTCGAAAGCTGATCCTTTCATCTTTTTCTATGACTAACAAGCTACTCTTCAACTCTGAGACAATTTCACTTTATATTTTCTCTGCTTCCATTGTATAACTAGACATGAATAAAACTGGACTCCTTGTTTCTAATAAAAATAGACACTACCAGTTCTCTAGTAAATGCTAAAGAATCTTATTAATTTCCTACCTATATTTTTTTGTTTTGTTTTGTTCAGCCTGGTTTATTTCTGTCATTTTAAATACATAAAATTCTTTATCTACAGTTTCTATTTACTAAACAAAAGTCAATGTTTATAACACAAGCATTTGGGCAATTTAAGAATACGTTACTCCTTTACACATTAAGAGAGGCTTTTAAAACCATTATCTACCATCATGAGAAGCATATAATTCTTCTTTTAAATTTTTAAAATTTATTATGTTCAATTAGTCAACATATAGTACATTGTTAGCTTTTGATGAAGTGTTCAATGATTCATTAGTTGTATATAACACCAGTGCTCATCACATAATGTGCAATATCCACAGTAGCCAAACTGTGGAAGGACCTGAGATGTCCTTCAACAGATGAATGAATAAAGCATACAATTCTTTTTTTTTTTTAAGATTTTATTTATTTATTTGACAGACAGAGATCACAAGTAGACAGAGAGGCAGGCAGAGAGAGAAAGACGCAGGCTCCCCGCTGAGCAGAGAGCCCGATGCGGGGCTCGATCCCAGGACCCTGAGATCATGACCTGAGCCAAAGGCAGAGGCTTTAACCCACTGAGCCACCCAGGTGCCCCAAAGCATACAATTCTTTTTTTTTTTTTTAAGATTTTATTTATTTATTTGACAGAGAGAGATCACAAGTAGATGGAGAGGCAGGCAGAGAGAGAGAGAGGGCAGGGCGGGGGGAAAGCAGGTTCCCTGCTGAGCAGAGAGCCCGATGTGGGACTCGATCCCAGGACCCCGAGACCATGACCTGAGCTGAAGGCAGTGGCTTTAACCCACTGAGCCACCCAGGTGCCCTACAATTCTTAATTTGTAAAATATTTATTGGAAATTTTATGGGTTTCATTTCATTTGGATTCATTAGATACACTGTTAGCAGTTAGGACAAATAATAGGGTATTCATTTGCTATCATTTTATTAAGGATATTTTAATCTATATTCATAAGGGATACTGCTGTCTAGTTTTATTTTCTTGTGATGTCTTTATGGAAAAACTTCCTATCTATTTTCTACAGCAATTCTTACAAATACTTTCATAAACCAAATCCTTAATATCACCAATTTCTTTATCCATCTTTGAAACATAGGACTTGCCATCATCTCTTGCTCAAATCAGTTAGTATCCACTAATTAATGTTAGTATCCAGTAATTAATATTCTGGTTCTTACATGACCAGTCCCCAACTTTGAATTCTAGTCAAAGATTTTCACTGCAATACAAATCTGATTTTTTGTAAAAAAGATTTTATTTGTTTATTTGACAGAGAGAGAGAGAGAGAGAAATCACAAGTAGGCAGAGATGCAGGCGGGGGGGGGGGGGGGGAAGAAGGCTCACCGCTGAGCAGAGAGCCCAATGCAGGACTCGATCCCAGGACCCTGAGATCATGACCTGAGCTGAAGGCAGAGACTTAACCCACTGAGCCACCCATCAGCTGTTCCTCAAACAGTGCTTCCGAACTAGTGAAGTGTCTTGTGCACAAATCTTTATCGGACACTTTCTAAATAAATGGATGAAGGAATACATTCATTCTGAATCCATTCTTCCTTCTCATCATTTTAACATCCAGCCCACCCTTCTGATCAATGATATCTGATCAGCTCAAATGTAATTTTATGATTTTATATCTGACCTGATAAGATTGCCCCAATTTCAAGAAAACTCTATAATTTTGCCTGTCTATTGTATTTAATTTTTTATACCACTCATCTAGTCTATAACATCATCTACCTTTTGGAAAAATGTTTATGCAGCCTTCCATTAGGAAGTAAGCTTTTTGTCCTGTTTATACAGGAACTGCATAACAGTTGTACTACTCAAAATTCCATTAGTGTAGTGTTTCACACAGCATTATTGAGGCAGCAGATAGATGGATGAATAAGCGGGCAGAGACATGGAAGAATAGATAAAAGAAAAATAAATGTTATCAGTAGATTTGGGATAGTATTCCACAGATGGTCTCTAGCCACTCAACTCTTCTCATTTTATAAAATACTAAAACGTTTTCAAAAAATAAAGTGTTCTCTTTGGCTCAAGCTCTTACATTACATGAGAGGAAAACAGAATTTAAAAAAACACACACTCAATGAATAACAAACTTATTTTAAATAACTAAAGAAAAAGAAGAGATTTTATTGAAAAAGAGCAAAAAATAATTGAGTTAGCTTACTTATGTTCCTTCAAAAATATTCAAAAGAAAGAGTAGAAAAAACAGTAGTTTTTTTTTTTTTAATGATGCTGCTGACTCAACCCTTCAAATGAAAACATAAGTGCTACTGTTATGACAAAACAGACTCTAGCATACTGAAATTCTAAAGGTATAAGGAAGTTGACCTTTAAAAGAAAAGTAAAACAGGAAGAAAGTTAAAGAATCTTAAGCACCAAATACTTTCTTTAAAACCATGACAAGTGTGTTCCCAAGAGATGATTCACCAACATGAGACTACCAGCAGAAATTAATGACTAGTACCTAATGTTCTGGAAAAAACCCCCACAGGATTACATTGAAGAGATGTGAGGAAAAGAGATTTGCTGTTTATGGCATCTTCCCCAATAGTCCCTCCTCCTGCCTGCCACCTCAAAATAGTAGCGTATCATAATTTTAAAGGAAACTTTTTTTTTCTTTTACGTTGAATTTTAAATTGATACAAAATGTTCTCTTCTATTTCTTTAAAATTGTGTAGGATTCCTCTATTGATGTATTCTCAAGTGAAATTCCAGAATCAGAATCTTATTTTTAGCTTTAGTTTTGCATTTTTGTCAGGTAATAATGAGTTGACAACCTTGAATGAAGTCTTTTCTTTCTTCCTTTTCTCCTTCCTTCCTCCCTCCTTTTTTTATCTTTTTCTTTTCTTCCTTTTCATTTCCTTCCTTCGCTTCTCTTCTTTCTTCTTCTTTTTTTAAAAGATTTTATTTCTTTATTTGACAGAGATCACAAGAGGCAGAGAGGCAGGCGGGGTGGGGGGGTGGGTGGCGGGAAGCATGCTCCCTGCTGAGCAGAGAGCCCGATGCGGGGGGCTCGATCCCAGAACCCCGAGATCATGACCTGAGCTGAAGGCAGAGGCTTAACCCACTGAGCCACCCAGATGCCGCTCTTCTCTTCTTTCTCCCATTTTGCCAGGTTCTCAAATTATATCCCAGGTACAATCTTAGTTAGCTGTTTGCTCATTATTTCAGAACTCGTCTTTTTCAGAATATCTAGCCTTTCATGCCAGGAGGCATATTCCCAAATATTCCATAGAGTAATTTGATTTTCCTCTTTCAGTCAAGAATGACTTCTTAAGGTCATGATTCAAACAGATGATATTTCATCAAATTAGACATATTTAACTTAATGTTCTTTGGGTTTGAACAGAAGTAATTAGAATAATATATCTTTGATTATAATTTTAAAAAGCCACAAGTCACTTGCCTTTCTAAAATAACCCATTAGCAACCAAATAGAAGCTTCTATTTTTTTAAGATTTTTACTTATTTTTTTGACAGAGATCACAAGTAGGCAGAGAGGCAGGCAGAGAGAGAGGAGGAAGCAGGCTCCCTGCTGAGCAGAGAACCCGATGTGGGGCTCGATCCCATGACCCTGGGATCATGACCTGAGCCAAAGGCAAAGGCTTTAACCCACTGAGCCACCCAGGTGCCCTGAAGCTTCTATTTTTATTACTACAATTGTTTACATTGATGAGCAATGAAGATTAAAATACAGACACAGATTTGTTGAATTACTGAATAAAGTTTGATTTTGATATTTAAATCCCAAATGGTTGGTTCTAGGACTGAAGTCATGGAATATACAAGAAAAGCTGGCATCCAAAGATCTTATAGTGTAAGAAAACACTGGAACAAAACAAAAGAATGTCGGGTAAGAATGAGAAGAGGTATGTCAAAGACATATTGGCGCCAACCCAAAGAGGTTCCAATTGCAAAAGCTGACATAATATGAGCAACAAAATAAATAATATTACATTGGTTACAAAATAAATATCCATAGGGTACAGTGATACAAGTAAGTGACCAGGGGTACCTGGGTGGCTCAGTTGGTTAAGCCTCTGCCTTAGGCTTGGGTCATGATCTCAGGGTCCTGGGATCCAGCCCTACATGGGGTTCTCTGCTCAGCAGGGAGCCTGATTCCCCCCCACCTACCTCTCTGCCTATTTGTTACCTCTGTCAAATAAATAAATAAATAAAATCTAAAAAAAAAAAAAAAAAAGAAATGTGACCAAATAGATAAATGAATGACAAATCTGTCCAGAAAAATTCCAAATACTTTATATTATATTCCTACTCATAATTCCCCACTCCTTCTGTGTATGTTGCATTTGGTGACTTCCTTCCAAAGATTATAGTATGAAAAGGAAAGAAAAAATAGTAACTTTACAATGGAGAAATATGACATACACTACTTCATCTAGAAGTTTAAAAACTAGGTGGTAAACTAACGTGGTATCATGGGTAGTATTCTGAGACAGAAAAATGACATTAGCTAAAATCTAAGAAAAGTGTGAATGAAGTACAGACTTTGGTTAATAATAATGAATTAATATTGGTTCATTGGTTGTAGCAAAGGCATCATACTAATGAAAGATGTTAACAAAAGAAGAAACTAGGTGAATAAAAACTGCTATCTTTGCAACTTTTCTATAACTCTTAAAGCATTGTATAATAAAAAAAAGTTTTTTCAAAAAAAGCTTAATGTCATATTTAATTTCAAATACATCCTTAGTGGGATGCCTATATCTATTAGCTAGTCATCAAATATAATATATTTTGAAAGAGGAATCCACGTACTTTTCAGATACATCAGCTTTAACCACATGGTGAATTAAGAAGAATGATGGCAGAGGTATCTCCAAAACCTTGTTAACACTACAGAACATTTCCTCAAGAAATCTGCAGTTTGATTGTTCATAACTGTGTAGCAACTTCAGATTTTATGATAACATAGAGTGGTTATTAATTTAGCAATAGAAGCAAATCTCCTGAAAACCTTAGACAATCTTTTCATCATCTTCAGACCAGCACCATGCCTTCTAAGTAAATGGCCCATTTAGTTCTTTGCCCACTCCCCTGTGTCTTTTATACAGTTGAATACAAATCCAGTCACCAATTCTATTAGCATGAGAGGATCAGAATGAGCATTTCAACATTTATTTGTACGATCAAAGCCTCAAATTGGAAGAACTACAGGTTCCATATGAAAGTAATATCCCCTTGAAGGAGCTGCTGGAAAGATCTGATCCAATTATAACAGAAGTCAAATTCCCAGGCTTTTCACAGTAGCTAGATTGTCCTTCAAGTAGAGGAGCCAAATACAACCCTCTTGCCTTGGCAACATCATCACTTGGACTTTCTCTCTTTCGCTTTGAGACAGCATGGACTATTGAACTGCTTGAAGATTTTGGGAGTGCACTTGTGAAATAGTTTTAGTAGCACTTATGAGTATTGGGACTATGAAAAAGATTCTGTATTTAAAACTGGAAAGCAATTTACTTTAACCCTGAACAATTCATATTCCAGCTGCCTTCTGTAATACTGAGCAAGTCATGCAAGCACAAAGATAGTCGACAAATTTAGCTTTATTATTCTGAATGCAATGGGGCAATGAAAAATGCCCCAAATACTCATTACTGACCAACTGATCATTTTTAATGATTCTCAGTGGTAGGGGAAATAAGAGAACACCTTTCTGGGGAGTGGACTATGTGTCATTTGAAAAAATATATATTTGATAGATATATTGTTTCTATTAAAAAAAGAATTTCACATTCTGTAAAGTTTTCTTGCATAAAATAGAGTGATAAAGAATTGTACATTAAAACCATAAAACTATTGAAGGATCCAGATACTGAGTTTAGACATAAGAGCAATGATTTCTAATTTCCTCCACTGCCTTTTCAGGAATCTTTAATTTGTAAAAATAGCCTTTTCTCTTTGGGTTTGCCTCTATGACCAAGGATAATTGTGACTTTTCTAACAGGATATAAATTATGTGCCTCACTTTCTCTACTTTAAAGTACATGTACTGTATTATACCCATGAAATATTTTCTTAGTTTAACTTGAAAGAAACAGGAAGAAGAAATTAGAAAATTGATTTTACATTCATAGTCATAGAACTGAAGTACCACCTGGACACCAGGAGTCCCAGAAAGGGATTGACTAGGATATGTAGGGAATCATTTTGTCCTTTGAAATATGTTCCTTTTTCCTGATTAGAAGCCATAGAGATAAACTGAAGATACCTAGCACCCTGAGTAATATAGAAGGCATGTTGGTATGCATGTGTTATTTTTGTACCAGGTTAAAGGCACACTGGTCAGAAGAAGTGAGATTTCTGAAATAATGTCCCAGAATATGAATATGTTACTATGTTTCTGCATATTTAATTTTGACAAAGACATTCTTTCCTTGCTTCCTCTCTCCACTCATTTTCCACCAAGAATTGCAGGGGAGAAGTGGATCTAGTTTCCTAGTTTTTACATTATTGCAGACTCTCTGCAACAGCCTTTTCTCTCCCCCAGCCTATTTACCTAAATTAAAGAATGGAAAGAGAAACTAAGGGAAGGTTAACACAAGAATAAAGAAAATACAGACGTAGGAGACGGGGGTTCCCTTTGGACAAATCTGGCCTAATTGCTGGCGTCCAGGGCAGTGGAAACAGCCTGGGACATGAATCAAAAAGCCTCAAGACTTATTCCACATTGCCACCAGCATTGTGGAACTTATGATTTTTAAAGAATGGTTTCAACTAGGAAATTCTATTATCTTATTATGCAATCTCTTTCTATTCCCTAACTTTTCCCATTCTTTACTTTGTATTGAGGATCCGAAAATGGTTACTTTAAGCAAAAAATCTTTGATTTACATAAGTTTTAGGCCACTACCTTATATTATTCCTTAGATTTAGAAATGATTACAGAAAAAGGATTTTCCTCCATGTATACAACTTTCACTAACTCAGTTTTTCATTAATTCAAAAAGTATGAACATCCGAATGTATATAAGGCACTATGAAAGATGAATAAAACTCAGACTCAATCCTTAAGTAGCTCAGATTCTGATGGCAGAATCAGAAGAAAACTCCCCCACCCCAAAACAAATCAAAAACCAAGTACATAAAAAACATCGTGATAAATAGTTGGGTGCTTGCAAAGTTAAATGCCCTGCTCTCTGGAGGGCATGGGGGAGAGGAAAATACTGGCTTGCGAAATTTGCAAATTTCCACAGTATAAATACTCCCAACAGGATCAATTTCAGGGTGTCAGTATTCAGTATAAGAGTATATCAGTATATCACTGAATGTGGAACTGAGAAAAGACATATATAATTGGGTCCCATCAGCTGGCTCCAGCACACCACTGAATTAGAAAAGAGTCATGCCCTTATACTATAGGCTCATAGTACAGGTCGTCTGAAGACAGGCATCTGATTACATGGTAGGGTAGGAAAAGACTGCAGAATAGGGAATCCTGGAGTTGAGACTGAAAGGACAAGTAGGCATCAGTCAATGGAGCAAAGTAGAGAAGAATGTTTCAGGCAGAGGGAAGAACATGAGCAAAGCAAAGAGGGGTGACTTCTAGAACAGAGGTCAGGAAAGATTTGAGAGCCAAGAGAAAATATTGAGGATATTATGTAGGGATTCATATAACTATAAAACAAACAACTTGCAGGTGATTAAAAAAAAAAAGGCAACTAATTTAATTTGGTCCAAGGGCTATAGTTTGCTAGCCTCTGTTCTAAAAGAAGGTAGATACTACAGAAAACTTACACCAAAGCCTCCCTTCTACTGAGTGGGTGTGTTTTTCTCATACTCTTAAAATGTATAACAGAGCCAGTAAGTCCACCTAACAGATTTCTGGAAATAGCATTTAATTTGGCTTGACCCCACACTCCCAGATCCAGAACTAAGGAGTGTTGCTGAGTAATGTCAAATGAATAAAATTCTCCTCATGCATTTATGTACCAAAATACACATCACTGTACATTGGATGCTGTGATATCCTCACCAAGTCAGGGAGGAAAAAAGTTCAGAAATCATTTCAATGGTACATTGATGTACTGAAGCCACCACCCTTATATAAAGTAAGGAATATAGGGAAACAGATTCTTTAATATGACTAGTTTAGCTTGAAAACAGTTAAGTGCTTGGTACAATGTTGGACCAAAGACATCCATTGACATTAATCTTTCCTGACAAAGTCTTGGAGGGTAATCTTTTCCTGGTTTTAGCATTTTCAGAAAATATTAAAGCCTTACACAGGTTATGTTCTCAAAGGACCTGACATCCTTTCCTTAAAGGTAAAGGGAGGCACCTTGTTGTGCCAGAGAGTAAGAAAGTGTTCAGACCTAGTTGGGTACATGTGGAAGGGACACAGGCGTTAAGTTAAAAAAGTTCCTTATGGTTACAAAGGGAACAATTGAGTAAAAAGTAAATAAAATATTAATGCATTACAACCATAGCATGCAATAAAAATCCACAAGCTCATGAAAGTTGAACAAACAAATGAAAGAGAAGAGATAGTTCTTCCTTACAGAAAAATAATAATTGTAAATGTAGAAGAGAAAAAGCAAATAGAAATATCTCCACTAGAACACAATAATAATTATTGCAGGCAAAATCTACCAATGGATGCTAAAATTACTAGATAAAATCTTGGGGAGAAACCGGGTATTTGCACATAGTCTCCAAGTATCTTCCCTAAGATATTTATCATTTACAAAGATAAAACCTAGCAGAAACCACAGGCACCAAGTGACCAAGGTTAATATCACCAGTAGTAAGACATCTTGAACCCCTCCTAGAGTAGACTAAGGAGACTACATCACTTCCATACTATTCTTGCCAAAATATACAACCTCAACCTAATCATGAGAAAAACCATCAGGCAAAACCAAATTTAAAGACATTCTACCTGATCAGTATTCTTTAAATATGTCAAAGTCATGAGACAGAAGGAAAGGCTGGTGAACTGACACAGACTCAGGAAGCATGACTACTAAATGCGGTGTGATATCCTGCATGGGATCCTGGAACAGAAGAATATTTGTAAGAACAGCAACAACAGAAAGCCCACAGAAGACAAACTAAAAAATTTGGTCTATTCCTAGTTTAACTAATGCACCTTACCAGCATGAATTTCTTGGTTTTGCTAGTTGTATTACAGCTATTCAAGATATTAACATTAGTGGAATCTGATGAAGGGTCTACTAAAACCCTCTACTATTTTTAAAAGGTTTCTGAAGTCTGAAGTTATTTCAAAATAAAAAGGTAAAAAAAAATTAGAGAGAGTGATATATGCTAAATTAGCACTTTTCGTTTATGATATGTTTCCCTTTGCTGGGTCCTATTTGGGGTTTTCTCATTTATTTTCACTTCCACTAAGAATCACAGCTTAAATACATAGGAGGGTATTTCGGAATTGAAATTGTTATTCCTCAAATCTATTCTCCAACATGCTTAAGGCAAAGATTAGATCATCTAATGTGCACAAGTACACTTCTAAACCAGGGCTAATTTTATAACATCCCAGGAATTATCCAGTGGAGTAAATACAATTATCCCCATTTTACATTCAGTGATACTGGGTCACTAACATGGAAGCCCCATGAGAGTTCCATTTTTTCATCTTTTTGTTCCATTTTCTTTGTCTTCATTCTTTACTGCCATATCTTTAGCCTCTGACATATTTCATAGCATTTGTTATTATATGACAGAGTGAATAAATATTTTGAAATGAATAAATGAATGAACAAGGCTTAAAAAACTTAAGCAATTTGTCCACATGGCTGAACAACAGAAAGCTGAAAAATTTCTGATTTTGAGGATGAACTTTTACTCACTGTACTAGACAACATTGGTCTTAAGATCTTAAAAAACAGAATAGTTGTAGCACTTTTTTGTATTCACTGCTCATTTATACCCGCCAATCCATAAAAGACACGAGAACCAGGAAATCCAAGGAGACTGTTAGTCTGACTGCTGCAAAACTTGTTTTTATCCATTTGCTCAAGCAATTAAAAAGTGGAAATATCTAGAAAGAACTTAGCAATTTCTCAGCATGTCAGGATGATACAAAAATATATTCTGAGAAATGGCATTCAAAGCACTACCACAAGGAAATAGCTTCTACTTTAAACAGCAGTAGGACATTGCAGATGGTTTTGGCTGAATTTGATTCACCTTCCATGGAGCAGTTTTGTGGAATTTTCTCCAAGTATTTGGCTGAGTTCATATGAATTTGTCTCAAAGGTTAAACTTGAATAATATTTTCTTTTCTTTACCACAGAACGTGACAATTAATTTAAATCACATCTCGTATTTTAGCATTGTAGCACCTTTGGGACTAGACATTTAATTTCAGTGTTACTTTGGAAAAGATTCTACTGCAAATTGAGGGTGTGGGTAATGCAGTGGAAAGAGTTCTGGATTGAAAGTCAGAATAAAGAGTTCCACATCTGGCTCCACCGCTAATTGGTTGTGTGATCCTCCAGAAAGTGATTCGAAACATCTCATTCAGACTCAGTCTCTGTACCTCTAAAATGGGAACAGTAATTGCTTGGTCTTTTTATACAGGGTTATAAAAATAAAGTGGCAAAATGTATGTGGATATGTCTTAAGAATTCTAAAGCACTATACTCAAGTGTTTTTAAAAAAATGAGAACTCTGAAAAACAGCATATTTGTAAAAGGGAGAAACTGAGTATTCCTTTCTAAAGTACCTTTTATGTTTCTAATTTGTGAATAATTTGCATGAAATAGGCTTCCGTCTTTTCCATTAAACTATTCAGGTTTGTTCTTTCTGCACTAAATTTTTATCATCCTCAAAACTTATAATATATGTTTTCCAAAAATTATATAATTCTCCAGCCTAGGAATTGTTTCTAAATGATTGTTACTTAGAAACAGTAGGACAATGTCCCTAAACAGAAGCTGTTTTTTAAAAGACATAGTTTTGTTTTTTGTTTTTTTCCATTTTTTTATTTTTAAAAATTTTTTAAACATATAATGTATTTTTATCCCCAGGGGTACAGGCCTGTGAATCGCCAGGTTTATACACTTCACAGCACTCAACAAAGCACATACCCTCCCCAATGTCCATAACCCCACCCCCATCTCCCAAACCCCCTCCCCCCAGCAACCCTCAGTTTGTTTTGTGAGATTAAGAGTCACTTATGGTTTGCCTCCCTCCCAATCCCATCTTGTTTCATTCATTAAAAAGACATAGTTTTTTAAGATTGTACAAAAGGCTGTATCTTATTTTAATAAGCATTTAATTAGAGATTAATCTCCAGATAATCATTAGGCTAGTTTAACCATCCCTTCCCATTCACAGAAAAAGTATGGACATAAGTTGGTTACCAATATCCACTAAATGCCAGAGAGAGAGAGAGAGAGACTATGAAGAAGGAGGAAGAGGAGGGGGAAAAGAAAGAGAAGGCATAAAGGAGGAGGAGGAGGAAGAAGAAGGGGGTGGAGGAGGAAGAGGAGGAGGAGGGGGGAGGGAGGAGGAGGGGGAGGAGAAGGGAAGGGAGGTGAAGGGGAGGGAAGAGGAGGGGGAGGAGGAGAAGAGGAGGAAGGGGGTGGAGAGAAGAAGAGCAGAGGAGGAGGGGAAGAGGAGGAGGAGGAGGAAGGGGGGAGGAGGAGAGAGGAGTGGTAGAGAGGGGAAAAAACAAAAGCAAAATCTATATCATTCAAATCAGTCATTCATCTGAATTGACTCTTCAATATTTTTTTTCTAGTTGTATTACAGTGGCTGCGTAACCACTCTGGGGCCTCGGTCATCCCACCTGTCTGCATTACAAGTGTTGAATCCCACAACTTCAGGTTAAGCATTCTGGAAGCAAGTACAGCATAAAAAACATAGTTGATGACTTAAAGAACAAACATGATTGTGTCTCTGAAGCTGCTGTACAGAATCTTTTCCAACAGCCAGCATGAGAAATACCTCAGGGGGTTGTGCACCGCTGGTCCGTCCCTGCCCGCTGGCAGATGATCGATCCCTGCTGCAGCAAGACACAAATCAACAGCCTGGACGGTGGAAGTTTGTGAGAAATATCTAGTCACATTCTTTCGGTCAGTGCTATCTCATCTGCTTGTTTGTCTTAATTGAGTTTGGGGGCTTTGACTCCGATGGCAAAATTCCTGTTTCAAAATTTCACATTAACTGATGAGAACAGTTTGAAAAGCTTAAAGGAAAGAGAATTCCCCAAAGGTTGTTGCCTCTGAAAATGGTCTTGGATAAATGTGGAGGCAGGGAGGTAGTGCCACCATTTAGCCCCTTCCTTTTTTTTTTTTTTCCCCTCTTTCATTTCATATATTTTCTTTTTGTGATTAACATATAATGTATTATTTGCCCCAGGGATACAGGTCTGTGAATCATTAGGCTTACACATTTCATAGCACTCACCATAGCACATAACTTCCCCAATGTCCATAACTCAGCCACCCAATATACTTTCTTTTATTTATTTTTGGTTTTTGTGGGGTGTTTTTTTTTTTTTGTCTTTTATGGCTTCTTCTACTTAACATAATGTTTTCAAGATTCATCCATTTTGTAGCATAGCATACATCACTACTTCATTTCCTTTTGACTATTCAATTAAAAAATACTCCATTGGTAAGTAAAATGAAGATAAGTCTGAGTATGATGTCTTGGATTCAAATGCCATCTGGGGCTAGACAAGGTGAATGAGAAAAGCAGGTGGGTCAGGGAGACGACTGTGCAGGCAAGGAATCCTTGCTGTCACTGAGGAATGTGTTCAAACAGCCTATAGATGTCCTTCAAAAGAAGCTGAGAATTGGATTTTCAGGGAAATCTTTTTTTTTTTTTAAGATTTTATTTATTTATTTGACAGAGCGAAATCACAAGTAGGCAGAGAGGCAGGCAGAGAGAGAGGGGGAAGCAGGCTCTCCACTGAGCAGAGAGCCTGATGCGGGACTAGATCCCAGGACCCTGAGATCATGACCTGAGCTGAAGGCAGAGGCTTAACCCACTGAGCCACCCAGGCACCCGATTTTCAGGGAAATCTTAAATCTTTAAAAGTTACAACTGATTTGAAACTTCATAAAACTGTATGGGTCCACAGTGTCAAGAGTTTGGGATCTCTTATTTTTTAAATCATTATTGAATCTTTGCCTTGGGTTATGAATATATTATTTAAATAGAGAGTCATTTTAGACTATAGAATCATTTAGAGTCACTAGATTAGAGAGTTATTTTAAGAAACTCTGACCTTAAAAGTCATAATACTGAATCCAGCATTACTGGCATTATTAGAAAGGGGTCTTCATTTTACAGAGAGGCACACCTTAGGAAAATAAGTAGTGTGCTATTTTGCCACATTCAAAATAAAACTATACCTACAGAAACGCAACAATTATGCATACTCCTTCTAGTCCTTCTAGCTTACAGATTCTGCATGCCTCCATTTCTCTACACTCAGAAGCACTTAGAATTTAATTATACAACACTAAACAATAAATTAAAGGTAAGCAAATACACCTCAGATTGATAAACCCATACGGCCGTCTTCTAACCACTACCCAAATGCTTCAATTCACACTAACTGAAATAATTAGTTTTGTCTTGTGTCTTTTGACTTCAGAGTTTTTGGCATACCTTGACAAAGAGGTCTGCCCATCCAACGGATAGAAATCTAATGGCAATTTCCCAAGTGGGAAATTCCATTTCCCACTCAATGCCTGAAACAACTACCAATATTTCCACTGTTGATGCTATGGTACTTCTTCTGGACCTCCCCTTTTAAGTCTCCTACCACATCCACCTTTCCACCATGTCAGGGGCTTCACTAGTATAATTTTCCCTCACCAGCTGCTCTCCCACTAAATAACCCTCTGTTTCCACCTCCCCCATCCCTGCAAATGCATTATTTGAGCCTTCTGAGAAATGAAAAGTGAAAATAGTTCCTCCTTTCAAAAGCAGTCGGAAACTCCCGTCTTAATATTTGTCTGGAGCTTTGCTTTTATTTTCCAAATGATCTGGGTTTGGCAAAACCCTTTTGGTTAAGTAATAGACAACAGTATAACATTCCAAAAGAGAGGGGGGGGAAACCAAGACGATCTAGGATTCCATGAAGACTAAACACTGGACTCTTCCTGCTAAGCCCAGATAACCCTCCCTAAATGGAGAACCACTTCACTCCTTAAATAATCGGTATAATAGGATACACATTGGTGTCACTTAAGCTGGGACTTCACTTTATTCCTTATGCCTTTACATAGACTTGTAGAGGTACATGGGAATCTAGAATCACAAGTAGAGCCTAAGGCTCTTAGAATCACACTTGAACTCAGAGTGAAAAAGTCAAATAATGTTTTCAACTTTGTGGGTAGATGTCTCCATTACCCTCATTTTCACAGAAAGAGCAACTGAGGCAAACCATGGCCAACTAACTTGAAGAAGATCCCACAATCTAAAATTTTGGATCTGGGATTAAAATCCTGGTACTTTGCTTTCAGGGCTGCTACCCTTAATCCCTGTGCTATGCTGCCTTCCCACTTAATGCTTCTTTACAAAATTCCTGATTCTGGGAATGTGTTTCTGCTTTGGATTTTAAACAAATCATGGGTATTTGTCTGAGACCGGAATACTCGATTACTTCACATTGCATATGTATTTTCCCAGTTCTGCCCTTGACACTGAGAATTTTAGATTTAGATTTTTTTTTTTAAGATTTTATTTACTTATTTGACAGAGAGAGAAAGAGAGAGACAGCAAGAGAGGGAACAAGTAGGGGAGTGAGAGAAAAAAAAGCAGGCCTCTCACCCAGCAGGGAGCCCAATATGGGGCCTGATCCCAGGACCTGGGATCATGACTTGAGCAGAAGGCAGATACTTAAAAACTGAGTGACCCAGGGGCCCCTAGATTTTGTTTTTCAATACAGTGAGGAGATAAACTCTTCATCCTTTCACAGGCAAATGCTTAAGAAATAAGCTCCTATCAAAGGATCACTTATTTTTGGGATGTCCGGGTGGTTCAGCTGGTGAAGGATCTGCCTTCAGCTCAGGTCATGATCCTGGGATCGAGTTCTGCATCGGGCTCCTTACTCTGTGCGGAGCCCGCTTCTCCCTCTCCCTCTGCTGCTCCCCCTGCTTGTGCTCTCGCGTGTGCTCTCTCTCTCTCTTTGATAAATTTTTAAAAAAGAAAAGAAAAAGATCACTTATTTTTAAATAATACTGGAATTGACAAGTCAGGCTGAAATTATTAGAATTCTTCAGAAAGTAAAAAGGACACTGAGGGGAAAGAGGACCCTCAGATAGACTGTGCCATTATTCCTGGCAGCTGTCTCGGCAAAGTTGGCCATGGTGACCTCATGGACACCAAGTACCTTCACCAGGAAGGGATTTTATGTCTCTGAGTCATCAGAGCAAGTCCTCCAGGACATTACTTATACTACCAAAGCCTATTCTGCTCTATTTTCAGTAACATTCAATAAATGGAACCTGAACAGTATTTAGGTCTGCTGGGGTTTCCTGACCTATCACCACACTAATGATAATGTTAAATCCTAGGGGGAGGCTGCATCTCTGCTCTGCCAGGTTAAGACTTCATCATCTCACATCCTTCGGCAGTGCCTGACCTTGACCCTGTCAATGGAAAGCATGGCCCTGAGAATCACTCAAAGATGTAGCTTGAAGGCATTCAAGGTGCCTCCCATGCAGGCCAACACTTTTATCTTTGGATTAAGGAGGAAATCCACCATTTCCTAAAAATATGGGACTTTTTTGAAAATGTTCAAAAGGTTCTTGATGTGAAGAAAATAAATTCTGTCCTATCAAAAGCAGTTATCAAGGGTTTCATGCACAGGCATACAAGGAAGAGCGGGTGCCAATATCTACAGATGCTCATGAATTTATAGCACTTACAGGAGGCTATTCATAAGGCCAGCCAGGTCCAAAGAGCAACGCCCTGTCTTCTTCACTGAGAAGCCCATTGCTAGGTCTTCAGCCATAAACAAGAGTACATACAGTGTTTTCTCAGGTACATCTGTTCTGACTATTACATGATCCTTAAGTGAGGCCCTAAGACTATGTCCTGAGTAGAAGAGAGAATTACAGACCAGTTCCCACCTACAGGTTCTCCTTTGCACATCAGGAGGAAAAACGTATTGCTTTGAGCTGTCCTTTTCTAGTGGAGGGTGCAGTTTCCCCTGGCTTTCTTTCCTACTTGGTCCACTAAATGTGCCCACACACATGACACTGTAGGACTTTGCCCCTGGCTTCATTCAAAATGGACGTGGTTTCTAGGCCAAGATGAGATAAAAGGCATAGGTTCAGGGTTAGGGTCTGTGGTAGCCTCTCACAACTCTGAATGTGCCTGGTTTGTTCTGTTCTTCCCTTTTCAAATGCGGTGAGCCTCCGGCTTTCCAAGCACCAGCTCCAGGCCCATTCCTACTTTCTTCAGGGGCTACTCTGCCTACTATACTCTCCTGCCCATGCCAGGGATACACACTGAGGACTCCCGTGTACCTGGATGAGCTCCTGGGATCTGAGCCCTCCATATTCATCTCCATAGCCATGGCCCATGTTTCTCTCACCAGATCCCTACCTCCAGCAGCCATGGTCAGTCTCCCTGGACTCTTTCCCAGATGCAGATTCCACCATACAGTTGGTCCTAAATTCATATGAGAGATGGCAGAACGATGCAGTTGTAAATCCTCATGACTCCTTCCCACCTCTACCTTCCTAATGGTGTATCATTGTATGCTGGGCCCAGTATAATAAAAATGAAAGGACTCCACCAGGTCAGTGGCCCTCATCCTATTCTGCTTTGGGCCTGGAGTTGTCACTGGGACCTATAAATCAACAGGGCAAGTGAGGGTGTGGGAGACACAGGAGGCAAAGTGCTGGTTGCTAATAGTTCTGTAATTCTTTGAGGTCAAACAATGGTTTCTGTCACTTTTATTTAGTTACAAATTGTAATTACACAATAAAACCTTCCCTAATAAATTCCTTATTAGGAATGTTTGGCTTTTTCATCTTAATTGCTGTTTTGAAAATGGCCCTTCTAACACATTTAAGAGATGTTGGAGTCACTACTTCTTAAGTCATATAAACACGCTCTGTAAATGTCTTTGTCTCAGGAGTTGCTTTTTCAACTCTTTCTTTTATGAATCACTCTAAGTTAAATAGTGCAAACCCGTGCTGAAAGTAGCACAAACTCTCAGCCTATAAGATTTAACTCTATTCCTAAATCCTATTTCCCATCTCTAAGTACTGTCCCTTATGCAGTTCAACAGTTTGATAGTCTTTTTGATATTAGCCGGTGACTTTGCCAGAAAAAAAAAATCGTACTCCATTTTTTTTCTGCCTTAAGGGGATACAATCCAATTTTATTTTTTCCTTCCTTACAATGCACAGAGAAATGTTAAAAGTTCTATCAAGAAAAAGTATACCACATATTTCCAATTCAAATGGAAATAGCTTTCACTTTTGATCTTGTAGAAAAACCTAGGCAAGTGATGAAGTACAATACTTTCTTTGTGTTGGACGAGGCTGCATGACTGTTACAGAATATGTTTGAGCATTTGAGCTAAGAGACCAGAAGAGGGTTTCCAACCACATGTTTAAAAGAACAGGCAGCAAAACCGGGCTTAAGTCAATTACAGCCCTCCTCTCAGAACCATCTTGTGGGACGCATATTCCTATTATCCAGATACTTCTATCTAACAGTCAGCCAACTCTCCTTTTAACTGGCTGTTTTTGAAATCTACTTACTCTTGAGACTGACCATAAAATCAACACACTGACAAAGCAACAGTTTTAAATTCCAAACATGCACAAAACCCAGAACCATAATTACCTCAATGCTAAGCCAGTGGGAAAGTGAAGCATGTTGCCTCTCGGTTTTATTCGATGCAGGGGACCCGGTCCGTACTTCACAAGGGCCAAATCAATCCTCAGAGTAACAATCGTCAGGCTTGAGGACCCACATTCACCTGGGCAGAAATCCAGACAAGGAGAAATTCTGTTCCCAGGAGGGAATGCTCATCCTAGACCCGATGCTCACATTGTGAGAAGTGTTTTCCATGTGAGCCAAGGGCCACTCAGAGAGGAAAATAAGGACTACCCCTCTAAGTGAGCAGGGGGCTCCAGAGAGTTCTGGCTCCTGCAAGCCGCAGGCATGGGGTGTCTAATCTAAAGTATAAACCGAGATAAGGCTGACATCAGTCCTGACTGGTTAGGTAACTGAAAATGGGTAGATCTAAAGTCCAGGACTAAGAAATATGTAGAAAAAAGAGTTCATGCTTCACTGCCCCCAGTGATCTCAGAAAGAAGAAATGCTTTCATACTGAGTCAAACAGATGAACTGGTTTTGTAAATAGGCCTTCGGTAGAGACGTTATTTTGAAAGTTCCCAAAACAAGTTGGTAATTGTTGAGAATAAAAATACCACCAAACCTACACAGCAGTAATCAGGCTCTTCTTACATGAGTGGACTTCAAGAATCATAACAGGCCTGAGTTTGTAGCTGAATGTCAGTTAAGTGACTATTCAACAAATGTATCTTAGAAAACTTTTGAAAAATTTCAACAACTAAGTATCAGTTTCCTATGACGCACTAAACACTATGCTAAAGGCTCTGTGTTTACTCTAGCAAATGAAAAGGAAAGGAAAAGAAAAGAAAAGAAAAGAAAAAGGAAAGGAAAGGAAAGAAAAGAAAAGAAAGGGAACAAAAAGAAAAAGGAAAGGAAAGGAAAAGAAAAGAAAAGAAAAGAAAAGAAAAGAAAAGAAAAGAAAAAAAACAACCCCCCCCCCCCCCAAACCATGGCCCTTATCCTTGGGAGCTTCCAGGGTAATGAGGAAGACCCACATTATCAAACAAGGTTTAGGGAAAGACTTGGTGTGGGAATTTAACTAATGACTCCTCCAGGTCCTAAGAAGGCAATGGGAAAAGTTGTCTTCTGGGCACAATATTCTCCCCTTGGTGTACTTCTGTCCATCCAGGACAGAAAGGAGGAATGCATTTCTATCATGCTGGATTAGCTCTGTCATAAGAAAACCCTGCTTAGGTATGTGGTGACTTTGGTCATGGTTTTGGTACAGTCCCTTATCATCAACCTCTTAAATGAAAACAAAGCACCCAGTGGAAACTCGGCTGATAGAAATTGCCAAGGTGAAAAACACATGGCAAGTCCTCTGTGGTTCTGGCGGCTGAACTACACACATTTGGCCTCCAGGGCAGGCTTTGATTGCAAATAAGAGGCTGGATCTTGGTTTTAGAAACTCTTTACCTCTGCCACAGGATCAAAGGTACAGAAAGCAACTACCAACTGTTTCCTAGCAGCCTGCCCAGACAGTATGCTAATGAGCTGAGCACTGAGCTTCCAATTATGGAACGACTTCCAGAAGTAAACTTTCCAATGGCTTCATTGTGATAGATGCAGTTGAGAGACAGGTATACGTTTGAGTATCTCTGAGACACTGACTACTAACTGATAATGGTGCCTCAATTTTCTCCATGGTACCACACATAAAACGAGAAGATGCATTCTTTCTTACTACCACCTTATGGCCATGTGTGAATCTGAATCATAAATTTCTCACAAGTTATCCATTTTGTTCTTAATTTGGAAGAGAGCAAGAGAGAGTGAGCACAAGTAGGGGCAGGGAGGGAGAGAGGCAGAGAGAGAAGCAGACTCCCCACTAAGCAGGGTGTCCAATGCAGGGCTCCATTCCAGGACACCGGGAACATAACCTGAGTGGAATACAGACACTTAATCCACTCAGCCACCCAGGTCCCCCATAAGATATCCATTTTTTAAAGAATGGAACAAAGAAAAACAATTCTGTGTTCAAAAGAAGTGGCTCTTAGTTTGAACATAACCCTGAGGTTTTAATCAGTCATATTTATGACTACAATTGCCATACTCTATAGCTTTTTGGTGTGACAACGTACATTCATGCCTGTATGCGGGTATGTGTGGGAGCACAAATGTATGTATATGTATGTGCATCCATGGATTTAAAGTTGGTATTTAGCAAGAGAAACCAATTGTCTAATAGTCATGCATAATAAACTCCAGGGTAACTGCTCCCAACATTAAACAACTAGAATAAGGATGAACTATATAACAAACCATATGTTGCCATTTTCTATAATCACTCATACAGAGGTTTTGATTCATTGCAGTTTCTGAATTACTAGGCAGTTAATTACCTCTAACACCTATGCAGGAACAGCTAGGGCAAACAAAGGGACTATGAAATCAGCACTCTGTGACTTAAATCTATCATTTAAGTTCAATAGAATCGACTATCATAAGTCAAACTCAAGTTACAAAGAATTAATTTCGTTTTTATGCCAAAATGCCTTTGTTTGATCCATAAATTCCTTAATGCACCCTGACTTTTATTGATTTTGTTCCTTAAAAATGTCTACTGCCAAAAGCTGAATTGCATGTAGGTCTTTCCAGTATACTTTTATGAATAAACCAGAACATGTAATTACCCATGATTTCTGTGATTGTAAAAATGGTTTTTCGTTGTATTCTAGTAAGTTGATGGAACACTGTGCTTATTTTT